>NC_060885.1:20482381-20798006 GCF_014805685.1 Silurus meridionalis
AGTATGGAGACGGATGATCCGCTGTGGCGACCCCTAATGAGCAGGCGAAAGAGGAAGAAGAAGACGAAGTTTTATGCATTTATATATATATATATATATATATATATATATATATATATATATATATATATATATATATATATATAAAACCCGTTGTACGAGCATAATTCGTTCTTGAAAATTGCTCGCAGGTCCATTTGCTCGTACGTTCGAACTGATTTTCGCCATAGGACTGAATGTGAAAGCGATTTAATCCGTTCCGAGATCTCATTCGATCGCTTATTTCTGCACTTAAAAAGTATTTGTAGCCTATTTTAAGAAACAAATACACCGCAAATTACCATAATGTACACTTACTCATGTGGTAGTGGTTGATTGCGAGTGTGAGAGACACACCACGCTCGTGACCTTCTCGGTTTCCATGGTAATTCTATTTACTTGCGTTTTCACAGCACCATCATTGATTTTTTTGGGAGACATTTTTCAAGATTTCTAGTGAAATAAAAATATAAAACTAAAAAAAGTTTGTTTTTGCTGCACTGAACAACAAGAGTGACCAAGTGATACGTCATCAACTAAGCAACTTATGCTTCCCTCCCCCGAAAACGGGGCACCAGCAGCGTGGGTTTGCTCGTGCCTTCGAAATTTGCTCGTGAAATAGGGTACAATTTTGCGAGCAAGGTCGCTCGTATCTCCGTTTGCTTGTACTATAGGTTGCTCGTACAACGTATAGGGGTACTATAATTCCTTTCAACAGAGTTTAGGCTGATGGTATCAACAATTTACAATCTATTTAACCAGTGTTCATCAATTTATTCATTGATAAAAGTCTTCAAAGCATTTCTCTACGTCTCTCTAGATAAATGAAGTAAACCTAAACGTAAAAGTACATAATTACGTAAACAGCTCTGTAACATTTCTGTGTATCTCTAGTAAAGAGCAGAGAAAGTGGGCGGAGTTTGGAGTGTGTGCAATGTGGACTAAAGACGTGTGATGTAACGTCATAGACTTTTAGACACTGTTGGCTTTCCACATGCAGTGATCGTGCGGTCCAGAGGATGCGGCCGATCTGCTGCTTGTCCTGCACTCGGGAGCAGAGGAGCGAGCTTTGACTCCGACAGCTGCACTGAGACCGCGCTGAAGTTGCTTCTGAACGGTGTACTGAAGTGTCCCGCTGTAGCATGTGGTGAGTTTACTTCTGTTCTGTTGGCTTGTTCAACTTTCAACTTTTTTGATTACAAGAAGGAAAGATGTAAAGAAAACTAGTTTGTTCAGTAGTGTGTAACTGCAGGATCAGTACAAAACAGTGTTCCATGTTAAACAGGGTTGAGGTCTTGAACTGAGCTTTTCACCGCGTGCTCTGTGTGTGTGTGTGTGTGTGTGTGTGTGTGTGTGTTTTAGAGAGTGTATACGGGGCTGTGTGTGCTTGTGTGTTTGGCTACTCTAAATACTTAAAGCACTTATGGCTGTGTACTCTGTTTATAGTTTTATATTTTATTCCTGCTAGTGTTCATTCATAGAGACAACCAATTTTGTAGGAAGTGTAAAAGTATTAACTCCTTTGCACTTTTCCACATTTTTTAGTGTTATCTGTATATGATTCCATTTTTACACAGTATGACTTAAAAATTAGAATGTGCAAAAACATTTTTTTTCTGGGTTGCAATAGTCACCCCCACCCCCAATACAGCTGCAAGTCTTTTGGGATATGTCTCTATGAGCTTTGCACATCTGGACCCGTTCTTCTGAGTAACATTGCATGTTTTATGTTTAGGTTGAGTATTATGGGTGATTTTGTGTACATTCCTAAAACACAATCCAAATTAAGTCCGTGTCATGCCCAGGTTGTAAGACAACCACGTACAAGATGTACATAGTGCAAATGTTTGGATACCGTCTCAAGGCCATGTATTAAGGAAATACAATGGGAATTGTTTTGTTAAATATTTGTCTGTTGTTGTGCTTCGATTATTTAACGAACAAAAATATAGCAGTGGACTTTTCACTCTGATGTTCTGGATGTTCTAAGTTTTTTCTGTAATGCACAGAATTGTGTAACCAAACTGGAAGAGGTTTATTATTTGTCACTCTGGATTGCTGCAAGATTTAAAATCAGCTAACAATTACATAAAAGTGCAATTCTTCAGATCTAACAAACATTTTATGCCTATTCAAGTACTCGACTAGTTACTGGCTAATAGCATATTCAGTGTGCTTGAATATAAAGTAAAATCAAGAACAGTACTATTGTGATATTCAGTAACATTTTGTCTGAATTGTATTGTGTAGTCTGTGTTCTTAGAGTTTTTTTTTTGTCAGTTCAATCCAAATGCTGGAGTTTTACTGAACAGAGGGAAATTACTGTTCATCAAAATCATTCACATGTTGATCAATTATTATTTGTAGCATTTACATCATCATTTGTTAGAAAGGTTTGCTCTGTTTTACTAAAGTTCCTGCAAGTTTTTAGAACTTTAGCTAATTTGAGCGTAATATTTGTTGGGAAAACTTGGGCTTCACCTTCAGGCAAGAAGCTCTGCAACAAGTTAGAAATAAAACACAAGCGGACACACTGTAATTGGCAAATAATTCATGACAACATGATATTATGTGCGAGACAAAGTTATATACACATTTATATATATATACATTTCTCATTTTTTATACATTTATAGTTTAATGTAGTGCAATATTTATGTTAGTTAGTTCCTGCTTTCACTTTCAACCTCTAGCCTGTAAACTGTCCCTCACCAGAACCTCTATTTTAAAACCAGCTCCTTTATTTTCTCTCTCCCTCAAAGTGAATAAAAGTCTCTGGAGTCTAGCATCAGTTTACTAGCCCTTTAAATCTCTCAGCTATCTACAGCAGTGGTGTTCAGAGCAGTAACTTAGGCACCAAGGACAAGCAGGTTTTGTGTCTTGGCTATTCATAGTTACCTATAGAAAAATAAAAAATGTACTATATCGAACTATTTAAACCAAATATTCTGCTACTTACATGCAAAATACAGCATTGTTGTCTCGCTAGAGTAGAGACATCCGGAGTTTAACCAAACTGTGTGTGGATGCAGGTAAGAGGTGGGAGGAAGAAGTATTAAAAAATTTTTAAAACACTGTTTTAGATCTGCCAAAATTAAGACTCCCAATTATCATAAAATGCATGCTGAAATGCAGTCAATAAAGCTGTCATACACATACAAAGAAAAAATGTTTTAAACTATGTTGTCAGTCTACACAGAAGCCTAGAAGTCTTGTCTCTGTTTCACACTAGTAAGGTTTTGGTTCAAGTACTAAAAAAAGATATGAAATGGACCTCTAGTTTGGTCTGGCTAAATAGCAAATGTTTTTGTGATAGCCACATACCAGTTTTGTAGTATTTTTATTAACTGGTTTAACATATGCAATAAAATCCCAGGGCAAATGTAATGATTTGGCATGATTTTAATATGAATACACAGCAGTAGTTTCCTGTTGCATACGTTTGTATTTGTTTGTTCTCAAACATCTGGTATGTTGGATTAATGGGCAAAAGTATAATATATAAGTATAAATATATCTTAGCTAGTGTCTCTATTTTCTTTCACCAGGTGACATACAGGAAGCAAGAGATATAAACATCCAATGTTAGTTTTCCCATACTGAGATATGACAAACTGCATTACAGTCCTGCATGGGGAATTATTTATTTAGAAATGAAAATACACAAAAAAAATACACCAGCACCAAAACTTCTACAATGCCCCTATCGTATTATGCCGTGTGTGGAATGAAAGGAAAATTTATTTCTCATTTTTTCTTGAGAAAATTGAGGTAATTGTTTTAGCAGATGGAGCACTCTTTAACAAGGTAGACATCTCTATCGGCATGTTTAATGTTGTCTGCAATTTAAAAATATAATTTTTTTTTTTTTATAATAAAAACTTTAGTATTCTGATTTATGCATATCTGTGTCCCATATAGAAATCTTATATATAGCACTATATGCGAAGCACATATATTGCATACATGTTCATGTTTGGAATTCACAGATAAAGAAATATATGATTAAAAAATGAAAAAATATGCACTGGTGTACAAATGCATAAGCCACGTTTACTGCTGCTGTTATTTGCTGCTTTTAGATTTAGTGTTTGTTCGTACTGTTTTAATTGAATCCATCACGATGTAGCGAGTGACGAAATTGCGCAACCTGATGCTCGTGAGTCACAACAGAACAGGTTCAGTGCGACTGTCCCGAAGATACAAACAAACAGTTTACACAATAGGACTTCATTAAACTACACAAATTTTCACTTGATGATGATTACACTGTTTCTGCTTACCGTGCTGATGTTTCATCTTCACCTGTGACACCAGTGTGTTTTGTTTTCATGAGCATCACTGTGGTACTTAAATGCCACTCAAAAGTCGCTTTGCATAACTTCCAGGTGCATCTTTCTTTGTTGCGTTTAATATAAAGTGCTCACATGCCTTGGATGACTTGGGAGGCACAATTTTCCTGCTGCTGGTTGATCCTGTAGTGTCTGGGATTTTCCCAAGCGGCTCTGTTACCTTACCATCACGCTAAGCCATAATTTGAACAGCCCAACTAATTGATAACGGCATTAGTTGACAATTAATTTCATTATTGATTATTATCATCAATATTAGTTGTTGCAGCTCTAGAATGATTCACAAATGCGGTCTCTGAAAAAGTAAAAATGGAATATAGTAATGCGTTTCACTTCATGTACACAATTTATTTTAACATGAAATCAAACTTTTAAATGTTCATAACTTTCATACATTAGATTAATTGTATTTGTTTGGAAATCATTTAAAGTGTATGTAATTTGATCAGGTTGGTTTCAGATCCATTACAATCATGTTATAAACTCATGTTCCATAATTTGGAACAATGATAGTTATTTTATAGCATTTTAAATATATCTTATTTAAATGGTTTGCTTCACTTTAATATATAAATGGCATATATAAACAGCAAATAATCACAGAATAAAGCTAATGTTTAATTATTGTATTATGTTTATTGCAATTACAGAATAGAATTAACATCAAACTTAACAGTTCTTTCAAAGTTATTTCAAAATGTTTAATACTAGAATAGAATAATTTCATTCCCCTACATTTACATTCATGCATTTGACAGATCTATATCGAACAGCAAAGATGCCTAAGATAAGCACAAGACTGACCTCAAATGTTTTCCACGTTTTTACATATACTTTATTACTTTATTATTGTAGACACCTGTGGCTTATAGACAGGTGCGGCTTATTTATGTTCAAAATAAAAATCTTTGTAAAATTCTGTGGGTGCGGCTTATATTTGGGTGCGCTTAATAGTCCGGAAATTATGGTATATATGTCTCAAGCAACCAATAGATTTACAAATATGTTCATATATGTTCACATATAAATTTATATATTTGTTAATATATTCCATATATCAGATTTCTGTATGAGGTGTTTCAGATTTCACCCAAGTTTTTTGTTTTGTAGGAAGGAACTTCTAAACTATTACTGCTGTGCAAATTTTAAAAAATGTAGTGTTGTACTACTACTTTTTCATTGCAGTGTCTATTGCAACCACCAGTCTCTATCCTCCTTCAGGGCTTTGCTAAACAACATTTGCTAGTACAGCTGAAAAACCACAGATAGTCTTTCTTCTCTCTGCATTGTGCTCATCTGCTAATTTTTTGCATTTATCTGCTTACCTCTGTTTGTCCATTAGACAAATTCTGAATTCAAGCTTCATTTGACGGCTTAATGATCCTTAGTGGAGATTTAATAATTGTAGGAAAACCAAACACTTTATGCAGCATTCTTCCTTTAGTACTACATTATTAAGTAAAGTCTCCACTGCACATTTCACAATGATATTTGGAAATTTACTTAAAAAAAAATTACTTTTCTAGGTTTAGATTTGCTATAAAAAACAAGTGCATCAGACAATCATTCCAGATTGTTTGTGCTGCATATACACCCCTGTTAACATGCTCTCTCTCTGTTATCTTGACCAGAAAGTATCATGAGTTGCAGCTATATTTATGCATACAGAGCTGAATATTGAAAACTTTTACTATAACAATGTTTTATGCAGCTTGATGCATAGAGTGTTACTTATTGAAATTTATTGAGTACACATATCAGCAGTAGTAATATCTTCTGAGTCCAGCTTATAGAAAGGACCACTGTTGGAACATCCTAGGCATAGCCTGCTTTTCATTATGCAGGAATCTGAAGGCACTTTAGGAATATGCTCTAAATTCAAAACATTATAAAAATGTGTGTCAGGTCTGTGCCTGATTTTATGGCTCATATTTGTGTCTATTTCTTGCTGCTGAAAAGCCAAGCACTGTGTAATATCTACTTATGTTTTCAGTTCAAAACAGTTTTTCACAACCTGTTCTGTTGCCGTATGTGTTCCATGAGTTATGCTATGAGACCGGCTCCTCGTTGTCTGTGCCAGAAGAATTTTCTTTCTCCTGATATACTCACTGTTGTACTCCTAACTCATTTCTCTCTCACTGCTCACACACACTATTGAGTTCCAAACGTGTGCGTAATTGTAAGTATTGCTTGTCTTTAGCTTACTTTTGACTTTTGTGGCCTTGTAATTAGGAGAATAAACATTTGCACAGGAAAGGAATGCACATAGGGAAAGGCAAGTTCTTAAAAAGTGCAAAATAAGCCTTTATTGCTGGGCTGTGTTTAGGGGTTTGTATCCAAATCCTTATTCACACTTATTCAAAATCTGAGACTTTAGGAGCGCACTGAAAAGTATAAGATTTGTATTATTCATACTTTCATTCAGAATTTAAGCAGCTTTTTTACTAGGAAAATACACTTTTCTAACATTATATATGTAAGTTAACATATAACTTACTGCTGTCCAATAGCCCATTCCAATATTATTTGTTTGGTTGCAGATTTTTATTCATGTGTGTTTAAAAGATTAATACTGCCTAAGAGTCATGCGAGTAGCTGCAGATTCATGAAATATGCTTAATAAATTAAGAAAAATGTGTCAAACTAATGTCCCCCTTTAACATTGCTGTAATGCAAGCTTGCTGGCTCAATGTTGCTCTTAACATGATCTTTAATTATCTGGGTTCGTGTGTGACCACTTTAACGTGCAGTGAAAATCTGATGTGTGTGAACACACTGCATGTTCACACTAATGCCTGAACATTGGCTGTGGATGATAAAGATGTTGAACTTGTTGATCTTATGGCCTTTCCTATTTGTTAGACAGCCACACATGAGCTACTGTGGATGTTTAATAAGGTCACAGGCAAAGGTCACAGTTTTAAAGTGGGCAGTTTCTCCCAGGGTCAAGGTGGACTCCTGGACGAACAAGGCCCTTAGTGTACTTGGTTAGAATAACATTGCACATGCCTCTGTCTCAGAAGAGGAACTGTCTCTGTAAGTATCCTGCTTTCAGAGAGGAATGCTCTGAAGTAACACAGACTTGGCAGTGTTAATGTGTGATGAGTGGGAGACAATGCCAATGAAAAAAAATGTAACTCACATTTTTTCCAACATCTTTCTGGCTCAAAAATAATCAACATTCCTGAGACATTTTGTATATACCGTATTTTCCGGACTATAAGCCGCTTCTTTTTCCCCATGCTTGGAACCCTGCGGCTTAAACAATGAAGCGGATTTTTATGGATTTTTCTCGGGTTTTTCCCGGTTTTACAAGCTTCAAGCCAAAAAACTGAGCCCCATAACATTAGACTAATAAAATTGCTAAACGGGTTCATGTGAACCAATGAAACTCTTTTTCCAGCTGATCCCAAGGTTGTTGATTGGGGTCAAGCTCAGGGCTCTGTATGGGCCACTCAAGTTCTTTCACAACAAATTCAACCAACCGATTCTTTATGGACTGTGCTTTGTACACTGGGGCACAGTCATGCTGATATACAAAATGACTTTCCCCACACTGTTCCCACAATGTTGGATCCAAACCCTGAATTTCCCATCAGACTGCCAAACAGTCATCACTCCAAAAAACATGATTCAACTGCTCCAGAAAGCAGTGGAGGCATGGATTACACCACTTCATCTGACACTTGGCATATTACTTGGTGATGTGAGCTACTTGCATGCAGCTACTTGGCTATGGAAAACCTATTTCACGAAGCTCCCACTGCACAGTTTTTATCCTCATATAAATCTGATAATAACTTTGTGTCTCGGCTCTGTGATTTATTCTTCTGCTTTGTTTGCTGCTAAATGCTTACACTTTTCATATAATACCACTTACAGTTGACCATGCAATATCTAGCAGGGATAAAATGTCACAAACCAATTATTGCAGAGGTGGCATTCTATCACAGCAGCATTTATTGATTTTTGAATATTGATCGCACAGGGAAACTGTTATTCCCTTCAAATTTTCTAGTTATGTTAGGAAGCTGGGATCACAGCGCAGGGTCAGCAGGGTTACAGCGCCCCTGGAGCACAGAAGGTTAAGGGTCTTACTCAAGAGCCCAAAAGTGGCAATTTGGCCCCTGATCATTCAATAAGTAACCTAGAGCCTTAACTACTGAGCTACCACCTCCCCAGTTCTGTTTTGTGCATAATATTCCTGGTATAGTCTTTAGTCTGACCATGAAAACTTATTTACTATAAATGAATGAATAAACAAAGATTTAATACATTGCTTTGTTTGCAATGTTTACAATGTTTGTTATTGTCAAACCTGGGAAAAATGTAACTACTTTTCTTGCACCCTCAGGGAAGTCAAATGAATTTGTGTTCAATGTATATAGATCACTTTAACACAGTTTAGAGGGTAATTGAGCACTCTGCTAATGTGGATGGATATTAATGGAAGACTGTCAGATGGCCTGCAGTGTTACCAACTGACCCACAGCTCTGCTACTAATGACTCAATGTTAAGTTCATCTTTTTCATTTACTCGGTATGTAGCTATAAGAAACAGAAGCCGGAAACTTAACGAAAAAATATGAAGTGCCTAGATGTACAGATTAATCACATTTATCAGACTTGCAGGCAGATGAAGAATGTAGTGAAAAACTGTTTTTTCTCTCAGCACCATCTCTCTCTCACGCAATTTCTCTCTTTCTTGCTTTCTTTTTCTTGCTCACTTCTTTGCTCTGGAGACTATAAAGAATGTCCTTTTTGACTAGCAATGTTTTTACAGCTATGCCTGAAAGCTCCAAAGTTTAGTTCTAGCTCGGCAGTAACTTTCTTCATCCAAACAGCTGGCCTGGTTTATAGAAGTCCACATGTAGGCGATTCACCTCAGCCTGTCCACATCATGCTTTCTGAAGATTAGATTTACAGCCTAGAGTTTCTGTAAAATTGAGAGTTCCCAGGCTCAAATCGCCATGTCGTAGTTGTAATGCTAAACAGAGTAGCTCAAAGCAGATTTCCGGAACCATATCTCTGGTTTATTTTTCTCTCTTGCTGTTTGACATTCTGGCTCTTCTGTGTGCTTTGTAAGATTGGTTTTGGATGATGATGCTGCTGGTGTGTTGAGGGCTTCCACAAATGCCAAAAATTAGGGGTTGTGTGTATGTGTGTGTAGAGTTAATTCAGCCTGAAGGTTTCAGTTAAAAGCTGTCAGTATGTGACTGATAAGCAGAAAGGTGAAATTAAAGTTATCTAATCAGCCAATCATGAAGCAGCAGCACAATGCATACAGGTCAAGAACTTTAGTTAATGTTCATATCAAACACCAGAATGAAGATTTCTGTGACTTGTGGCATGGATGTTGGTACGTAGTGGACAGGTTCGAGTATTTCAGAAACTGCTGATCTAGGGATTTCATATACAACAGTCTCTAAAGTTTTTATAGAATGGTGCAAGTTTTGTGTGTGGAAATGGATGGATGAAAATTGCCAGATTAGTTCAAACTGTGGTAAACAGAAATTTCAATTTAGGCAGAAATTCACAAAATATCAGAACTTGATGGCTACATCAACAGAAGAGCACATCGTGTTTTAATCCTGTCAGCCAATAACAAGTATCCAAAGTTATCGTTGGCACAGATTCGCTAAAACTTTCCTTTTTTTTGGCAAAATTCTGTGTAAAATCTTAAAACAGTGCAATGACTTGTGCAGTTGTGTGATTGTGCAGGTGTATGACTGTTTCTAATAAAGTTGATGATACGTGTAGAGAAGTAATTTATACAGCACATTTATTGCTGTTTCTTTGGAAAGTATAATGAATCTGTGAATCATAGCACTTGAATGAGCAACAATATGATAATATTCTCTCCATCAACGCTATCTGCAAAACTGACTTAATATGTCTGAGGGGATTTATCGAGAAATAGGTCAGGGCTTATTTGAGCATCACTTTGTGACTATAGTGTCAGACATAGAATGGAGAACAAATCAGGACAGATGTACTCTGTAATATTGCCAGGCCAACTGCTGCTTTATGGGTGTATAGAGACTCATCTATGAGTACTGACACTAAATAATCCCGTCCAATAATTGCAATAAAAATGGAATAAAATAATCCTGTTTGCCAGATGAAGCATGTGCACCACACACACCACACTACAAAGATGTGGTCATGTCATCATTTTTTTTGGTTGCAGACTATAGATTAAAAGGATTTAGAAAAAGAAGGATCTCAGCTATTCTGTTCCTGCTAATAAATCAAAACGTTGAGGAGAGAAACCAGAAGGCTCATTGGTTTTCCTAATGAGAAATGAAGCCTGTTGGCCAAGCACTGACCCCTGTAGCTTTACAGGCTGTTAGTCTTGAAATGGCCGCTATTCAAGATTCTAATTGATAAAACTGGACTCAGATATCAATGACCTGTTCTGCCATGAAGAACTATCCTGTTCTGATGATCAGTTACAAAATATTCCTTAATGCTTGGTTTAATCACAGGTATCTAAATTGCAGATTATATATGAAACCTTTCTCATATTTACAGAGTCATTTACATGCTTTTATTTATTTAATAATTGAAGCTTCTGGGGTTTTGGTAAAAGAGGACACATGGAGATGAATTGAGAAATAAAGGTAGAGGGATTTATATGCAGTGAAGTGTTCTGTTAGACTGGCTTGTCTGCATTAGTGAAACATTGTGTCCTTGTCAGGCTCCATCAGATCTCTATATGTACATTAGAGGATGCACTCTCTCACACACACACACACACACACACACACACACACACACACACACACACACGCTGTTTGCTGATGACTATACAGAAAATTCATCTAGTATTCTTTATTCATCTATTTTTCATCCATTTTGTCTGTTCTTGTCCTTCAAGATGAACTGATCATGTGCTGTGAGCTCCTCTCAGATTAGTAATGTCATTATTAATTGAGTTTCTTTAGACTGATGTTCGGTCTTGCTCTGTCTTTGTCTTCCTTTTTCTTTATTATTTTGAGTTTTTAAACCGAAGCCACTTGAGTAATTGCACTACTTTAATATACTTAAGCCCTATTTTTTTAAAAGACATTGCTTTTTACTTTTACTACTTTATTTTCCATTGTACACAGACCAGGCATAACATTATGACATTATAACATTATGACCGGTGAAGTGAATAACACTGATTATCTCTTCATCATGGCACTTTTTATTTTGTGGGATATATTGGGCAGCAAGTGAACATTTTGTCCTCAGGGTTGATGTGTTAAAAGCCGGAAAAATGTGCAAGTGTAAGGATTTGAGGGCATTTGACGAGGGCCAAATTGTGATGTCTAGACGAGTGGGTCAGAGCTTCTCCAAAACTGCAGCTTTTGTGGGTTTCTCCTGGTCTGCAGTGCTCAGTATCTAACAGAAGTGTTTCAAGGAAGGAGCAGTAGTGAACTGGCAACATTGATGCACGTAGGGAGTGAAGGCTGGTCCGTGTGGTCTGATCCAACAGACGAGCTCCTGTAGCTCAGATTGCTGAAGAAGTTAATGCTTGACTAGTCAGGACTGTTTTGGCAGCAAAAAGGGGACCAACACAATATTAGGCAGGTGATCATAATGTTATGCCGGATCAGTGACTATAAAGTTATGCTTGATAGGTGTATATATTTATTTAGGCCTCCAAAGTATGTGTACAGATTTCCAAGTGCTCTTCTTCTCTCATCAATCTAATTGAATGGGCTCAGTTTAGTCTCTTTATTTTAATGAACAGCATCCTTTTTCAAGTTATCAGAGAAGTCACCAGACTGCTGTGGCGAAAGTGCACTTCTACCTGTATTTTATTCAAATAGCAAATAAGATCTTAGTATGGATTTGCTGGATTATTTGCTTTTTACAGAACATAGAGATCTGTTCAATATGGAATTAAAAAAAAATCTGTTTAATTGAAAAAGAAAAAAATTGCTAAATCACTGGAAGGGCTTTTCAATGATGTAGTAATTTTACTGCTGGTAAATGTATTTCTTGGGATTGAGCTTTTAAAGAATTGGTGAATTGCTCCAGGTATCTTAAATGCAATCTGTTTTAAAAGGTCAACTTTGTATAAAAATCTGAGTAAATTTTTTATTTAGAGATCAGGTAACGCAGTGATTTATTTAAATTACATGCATGTATA
Organism: Silurus meridionalis; assembly: GCF_014805685.1. NCBI lineage: Eukaryota > Metazoa > Chordata > Actinopteri > Siluriformes > Siluridae > Silurus > Silurus meridionalis. Next base: position 20,494,916 of record NC_060885.1, read on the forward strand.
TACTGCTAGCTAACACCACTGCAGTCCTCTGCCAATGATGCTAATACGATTATAACGCTTTTCAGGCAGGTGAATGGCCTTCTGTAGGGCTGTATCTGTGTTTGTCAGAAAAATGGTTTCTCTGAAAGATTCTCCAAGATCTCCAATGATTCTCCAATGATTTTCAAATCATTCTAATTTTTGTGGGGGATTTTTTGCATATTTTGTGAAATGGAAATGTTTTGATACTTCGTTTAGATAATTAAACATCAGATAATGAAACAGCTTCAAAGTTCTGTCTAATATAATTATATCTTTAAGGCAGTTGTTCCCAGGTCAAAAATGAATGTTAAACTGAGTGATTGTTCTGGGTAAGTATTATAGACATTGACCTTCCAAACTAATAGGAAAGTGATATATTCCGGCAGTTTTATGGAGAATGAATGTATAAATAACCAACAGACAACCAACAGACATTCTTCTTTCTGCTGAGACAGGGCCATCCCACACAATGATGAACTGACTAGATGGCCAAAGAACATAAAGGCTGGACAGTAAAAAAATGGGTGAGGGGTAAAATTGGTAGTAGAAAGTAAAGCTTGCATTACTGATATAAAAGCTTGCTTATTTATTTATTAACTGCAAATGAGTTTTCTTCGAACTACATCTACATATGCAGTTATTAGAGGTGTGTCAATTCCGGGAGGTCAGAGGCAATTTTTTAATATGGCATACTAATTCAGTTCGGTTTCTCCTTCTGTAGAAGAAAATGGCAGTACAGCATTTGACCACAGCTTGATATGGAAAGAATTTAAATTAAATTTCATCTTAATTGCTATCAAAATCAGGTTATTTAATTTTTTTTTAAATGAACATTTTTAATATTACAGCTGAAGGCTAGTGGCAACATTTACAAGTTGGTTTAAGTCCGTGAAAAAAACAAGTTTAATTCATTAATTAGCATTGTAAAATTCATAGGCTTCACCCTTCTCAACACAGAGGTCAGAGTGAAATAGTTGAACAAATGTGCACCAATGAGTCACGGTTGATGCCAATCTTGGTCGTTTTCCTCCAGCAGCGATAACTGATTAAGCCATTACCTGTTTGGGCCCCTGGGGCTTTCACACACATCCCTTGTTTTACTTTAGTTAGTGTGTGAGAGCAGAAGCATGGAGAAAACTGCCTTGTTATGCACTTGTTTAGACATTCGGCAAGCTTGAGAGTTTAATTTGCTTAGATTCTACAAGGCTCTGATTGTTCCGTGTTGGCAGGCTGCTGTGAAACAATCTCGCTGTGTATCAGTGTACAGGACAGAGCACAGTCGCCAAACACTGCTCAATTTGCTTTTCCTGCCACTCATTCACCTTTGTTTTTATTTTTTTACTCAGTCCAGGTGAATATTTTCATTTGTACTGTTGTAATGTCAGATTTTGGTTCTTCATTTGCATGGTGTAAAAGCATTATATGTCATGGTTCTCTTGCATAATATCATGCATAATGTTATCAGATTGTTATTTTATTTACTTGTTGCAGGTTTGCAAGATTTGTGTCTCTTTAAATTACTGAAGGCAGGTTTAGGGTAAATGCTACTTAGTGTGTTGAGTGTACAGATGTGAACATGAGTTTGATTCTTTAAATTTCGGAGTAAAATCTTTGAGTTTTATGGGGAGGAGTTTAAATGGGAGTGTTCGAGAAGCACACAGAAAGGATGATCTCAGAGCTGTCTGGCAGACTGGGACACCATCAACAGCTGCTCTGTTTGAGCCTTTTGTATTTAGACAGTTTTCACAAACAGACCAAGTGTTTCAACCCCTCGAGCAGGCACTGTTGAGAAAAGCTAGGCGAATGCCTTAGCAAGTGCATAACAAGGCAGTTTTTTTAATTCAATTCAATTAATTTTTATCTGTATAGCGCTTTTAACAATGAACATTGTCTCAAAGCAGCTTTATACAGATAATGTGGTGATTAAAAGTGAATATGTTCTTTATAAGTAAGTTTGTCCCTGATGAGCAAGCCGGTGGTGACTGTGGCAAGGAAAAACTCCCCGAGATGGCATAAGAAAGAAACCTTGAGAGGAACCAGCCTCAAGAGGGAACCCATCCTCATCTGGATTGCACCGAATGTCCATGGAGTTTTCTCCATGTTTTTGCTTTCACACAAAAATAAATAAAATTAATAATAAAAATATTATAATAATAAAATATATATAATTGTATAAAATTGCAGGTCAAATCAGAAAAAGTTGACAAATCCTTATTCTACCCTCTAGTGGCATGAAACAGAAATGCATTTAAGACCCAAGGCTGTAATCTCATACTGTAGATGTGCAAATCAATTCCTTTTACATATGCATATGAATAAATAAGCACTTTCCAAGTTTGTTTTGTAAAAATCAAGAAGTCTGATTTATCTTAAGTTTGTAATCCAGCGTACCAGTGTAGTTTTATTAATTGCTAGAGACTCAAAGCACTTTTGTACGTCGCTCTGGATGAGGGCGTCTGCTAAATGCCGCAAATGTAAATGTATATGAGAGGTGTCTGTTGTTCATTGAATCTCTTAAATAATGTTCTCACAGTGCCATGTTAATTGATGTGGCTTCAGTGCTGTCTTCCAAGAGATTCAATTTGAACGTAAGTCAGAAAATAAAGGATCACATGATATTTTATGTATGATAGCATTCACAACAAAGAGGAAAGAAACTGGGACAGAAAGACAAACCATTGTTTTGCCTTGTCAAAAGATTTTTTGTGTGGTTTTATGTTAATTTAAATAATACATAAATAATGTATGTTAACCACAGTTTAAAGGACACTGAGGTTGAAAAAATGGCATTAAAAGGAATTATAACTGTGGCGTCATTACGTCTGCTAAAGCTATAAATAGCTTCAAGTGTGAGCAAGCCACTTTGAAATGGTTCCAGCTGGTGTTATGAGTTATGTAATTCTGAGCATCTGCATTCCAAAATGCCAGAAGCTTACTGAAGGACTTAAAATGCTGTCCCATGCAGGGGGAAAATCTATTGTACTGCACATACTTTATCAAAAAAATATATTTATTTAAAAATAAAATATATAATGAATATACTGAATACAGAAATGGCCTAGAAAGGATATAGAAACAAACACTAACATACCTGTTTTTCATTTTTTGTGTACACTTTGCAATTTATAATGGATGAATTAAAGTTTACGAGTCTAAAATAAAATCACTGTCACCTTTACAGAACGTGGTGCATATCTACCGGTAGTTGAGTGGTGAACATTGGAATGTTCATTTTTACATTGTTCTCTGGTTAGTTTACTCCCAGTTTCTTCAAATTTTACATTGTAAAATCTTTTGTATACATTCTGGGAGCAGCAGTGGCACTGGGAATTGATTTAACTCACACTGTTTCCTATATTCACCATCATAAGTCTACATTCATAGCAGTGAAGCCAAAGTTTTAGCTGGAATTTGAGCCTGTGTTGTGGAAATCTTTGGGAATAGCTGATGAAATAATGATGGGCAGACTGGGCTTAGATCACAGCAGAATGGATTTATGTAAGAGGAACAAAATGAGATGGGTTTAGCAGATTGTACTGTGGAAAGGCAGAAAAAGGGGATGGGCAATGGAGCTTGAAAGGAGAACCGAGGTGATCACTCCTAGCTGATACTCATTGTTTCAGTATCTGAAAAAGAAGTGAAAGGCCATATTTTTCTAATTGAAAGCCACAAATGAAGTAAACAGGTGATCTGATTCTCTGTGGCATGTCTGAAGTGAGCAAAGATCTGCAATTATGTAGTATTGTAGATTTTAATACATTTTCTCTGCCATACACATTCAATATAATAGGTCATGGTTGAAAGTAGATGTTTGTCCAACTTTTATAAAACTGGTATACATTGAATGGCTATAGCTAGGAATGATGCTCATCACATCTTTATTAACTGAGCCTAATTTATTTCTTATTATGTTCGCTAGCTGGATAGTTATATATGAAATTATTATTTTAGGTTATTTGTCTGAACGAGCATCAATTCTGTAATCTGAGGAAAACTATAAAAAGATGTGTGTTTATGAGAGGAAGGAATATAAATTGGACAGGGTGAGTCCAGGAAATTATATAATCAAGTAAATGTAAAATGTAATTACAAGTAAAAAGCTAACAGGGTGTTAATAATTATTTGTTACCTTATTACAATGACCTGCTGTCCTGCTGCCGTGCACAGAAGCTGTCCACACTGTAGAAGGTCAAAAGGGTTGAAGTGGTGGTTGGGGGGAGGTGGTTAATGAAGAGACAGGGTGTTCATTTTACTCTTATTGTTCCTCTTTCCAGCAGCAACATACATTTGAATTACAATTGCTGTATATAATGGTGGTATGTTATGATTTAACTGACATCATTTTATTATGCAAGCTAGCATTTACAAAAATTCAGTCGAGGTTGTAGCTTGTTAATATCCCACTGTATCTGAATTAAACCTAATCCACTTGACTAGCATGCAGTGAAACCAGCAAGTCAAATCAGAATCAGTGGCAGTATTTTATCAGTTTGCATGCAGTGTCACTGTAATTGTTTACTCAACTTTGTGTTTGTACTGTAGCACGTACAACTGCTGTGTGTGTGTGTGTGTGTGTGTGTGTGTGTGTGTGTGTGTGTGTGTGTGTGTTCATTTCACTGTCAGACATAACACAAAGATAATATTGTTACTGCAGGTAGAATACCAGACATTCCTATGCTTATCTTGATCTCTTCTAAGTACTGCTTTTTTATTCATGAATTGACAGTGGCAGTCTCAGTGACATATAGATGTGCTTCTCATGAAGCCCACTTGGAGAGAAAGGGGGAAAAAACAATCTTTAAAACATTGACTAATGAATGGGTGTTCCATCTTTTTTGTGATATATGAAGTAGTTTAAATCAGCAAAAGCTTTCTCTCTGCTCCTGAAGAGCGGATGTGATGTAAAGATGAGGCGAAGTACAAAGTTCATTTCTAGCAATAATAAGGTGGTTCTGTTAATCTGTTTGTTGTTATTAATTTTGTTATTATATTACTCATCAGCTTGGTTGGAGGTCACACTTGTTGTCTTCATGGCATAAGAACACATAATGCAGTCCTAGTTATTGTCCCTATCGGATTTTGCTTGTTTTTGGATGAGCATGTAGCCGAGTTAGAGAGAGGCACTTGCCTCATGTGCTATGCACAACACTTTTGCTGATAAAAGCATAGCTGTTGTCCCTTGTGGTCTGCTGGAGTGCTTATCTGTGCATATTAGAGGCTGTTTCAGGTTTCAGAGTGACACTGATGGAGTTTTGTGTGTGTGTGTGTGTGTGTGTGTGTGTGTGTGTGTGTGTGTGTGTGTGTGAGAGAGAGAGAGAGAGAGAGAGAGAGAGAGAGCCTGCCGAGTCAGAACAAGGAGGTATAAAAGTGTCCACTGGGTGGTAGTATGTTCCTCCACTGCTGGTTCTTAGAGTGAGGAACAGATGTGCTGATGAGCTTAAAGTCATGGCAGCTTATAGAGGGCAAAATCTTTGTTCGCCACTGAACTCCCCCTTCCTCTCTTTATTACTGCCTCTGATCCCACTCCTGCTATGTGTCCTCAGGGAAATGCTGATACTGATTCACACATGCTGCTCCCCATAGCCATGACCTCATCATGTTCTCTCAATAGCCTAATTACAGCCTTTACTTCTCACTGCTATGTGGTTACACTCAGAAGCAGGTGTGTTAGATAACTTTCCTACATCTAGACAACAACATTAAAAAGGGGGAAAAAAACGATTGGGAGTGACTCTGGAGCTTTGATTTACTACTCATAGGCCCTTGATATTTGATCACAGCTCATACACAATGCTTTGCTGTGTGCATGTGCATGGGTGTATTTGTTTGGTGGTCTGCGTGTCTGTTTGCTCTGTCCTCTATGCTCCAGCTGCAGTGTTTGTCTGTAGTGTTGCAGATGTCAGTTCAGCAGTGTTCAGCAAGTTGTAACATCTAGTGTGTGTTTGTATCCCTGCAGGTATGTGTAAAGAGAAGGATGAGCCTGTGACAGTATTCTGGGGATGTGTAAACTGTTTTCCTGTGTCTGTCCAAGCCGTAAGAGCTGAGGTGAATCCAGGTAATACTTAAGAGAATTGTTTGGTGGAAGAAATCAAATGAAGCAAAACTTAGCCGGCTCGGAGCCTGACATAACTAATACATGAATGTAATACATTAATAAATTTATCTACCTAATAAATGTCTTGTGTAAATACATATCCATGTGTCTCATTTTAATTAGAAATAAATGCCATTGTTAAGCTTTTTAATCTAATTTTCATATAAACAATCACATAAAAAGATTTTCAAAAGAGTGGAAGGATTCCACCATCCCACATCCTGGGATTTGGGAGGTGGGTTCTGGGATTTAGGATTCCATCTTGCACTAAGTAAAAATGTCCTGGTTGTCTAAGATGGCTACCCTTTTAATTTTAAGTTTGTCTACACATTGAAGTTTTGTTAACTCCTACTACATTGTAAACCACATCAGTAAGTTTGGAGTAGTGGTCGCTTTGTGCTTGGGACAAAGGATCAGAAGGTGAGGAGTTCAAATCCCAGCCTCACCAAACTCCCACTCTTGGGCCCTTGAACAAGTTATTTAACCACTCTGCTGCTGCTCAGTTGTATGAATAATTTTTTTTTTTTTTATACGCAGGTTGCAAGATACATATATTAGTCTACTATAGAATATTTGCTTTAGTAAACCACATCAGCAAGTTTAACATTAGACCTGTTTTGTCTGATAGTCTACATTTAGTCTAAGTGTACATTTTATCCTTTTTCCTTTGCTCAAAGAGGCATTGGTGATTATTCATGCAAATTATATAGCTAGATGCCTTGCAAATACACAGTAAAGTCAAAAGTATGGGACATTTGACTAATATCAACCATGTGTAATTGTTTTATTCTAGATTTATTTAGATCATTGCAATGTTAATAAGCTTCACTCTTCTGGGAAGGTAATACATACAATTTTGAAATTTGGCTGTGGGGATTTGTGCTCATTCAGCTACAAGAGCATTAGTGAGGCCAGGGACTGATGTCGGGTGAGGAGTCTGGCACATAGTCAACATTCCAGTTCATCCCAAATGTGTTAATGAAGTTTAGGTTAGGGCTCTGTGAAGGTCACTCGAGAACCACTGCAGTTCATGCCTGTATGAGCCTGGTTTGGTTAGGTACCTGCAGCATAGATAAATATTAATAGTATAGCTTATGAATATATTAGACAGTTCTCTACTTCCAAATTTGTTGAAAAAGCTCAAGGAATGCCAAAATTACATAATATATCCTTACACTTTTGGGAGTCAGTCTTCTGAGTGGCATCATACCTTTTGGATATGTATGGTATTTGTGTCTATATTTTTCAGGTCATGCACATGAATGTGCCAATTTCTGTTCTCCAATCCCCATAGCTATTGTTAACAAGTAAATCATTTCTGTAACTCATAGTTTTTATTTTATATATTGAATATACATAAGCAAGCTCACCTCATGGTCTCCAGAACCAAAAATTTTTTTTTTTTTTTTCATTAACGAACTTGTTTATAGTGAATTTGTTTCCCTGAAAAGCTGTTAATCAGCAATTTTACACCAAAGTATTTAGGCAACTATGAAAAAGCATAAATAAATGGTACTGTGACAATGCACCTGCACACACACACACACACACACACACACACACACACACATACATTGATACTCCACCCTTTATTAACAAGGAATAAGAACTGGTGAATACTTCATAAAGTGAACATTTCTGATTATAAACTCCTCGGTTGGCAATGCTGTGTGTAAAAGTACAGTGTCACTGTAAAAGTGACCATTATTTTCATGATGAAAGTTATGTGGTCTACTAGCATGGTGGCAATGTGCAGAAGACTCTGGAAAGACTCTGCTACATGCAGAATATGAGCCCTTCTCTGGACAGTGATTTATGCTGTGAGTATGTGTTGGTCTCATGGGTCAAATCAGACCTCGTCGTAAAAATTTAAATAAAGGTTCCAGTTAGCTCTTTGAAGTATATTTTTCTCTGGGGGTCAGAATGGTGATGGATGACTAGAGCAGTGTGTGACAGTCAGAATGGACTTTGGGTTGGCTTAAGGGTATGGAGGAGGAGCTGGGAGGTCAGAGGGCAGTGATAGGAGCAACAGTTTAGTACTGACAGGGGAAAGAGAGAGAGAGAAAGAGAGAGAGAGAGAGAGAGTGGTTAGATTGTGTAGAGCATGTCAGAGGCAGATACTCACAAAAGAACCAGACATTCTTTAGTATTCACATAGAAGCTTTTCAATATGAATGTTTTGAAAGTTAGAGCCATGTTTCCTTCTCTAATGCAGTCGTAAAACACAATACGCTCAGATATTTCGCACAAACTCTCCGTTATCATTAAACATGCAAGCATCAGTTTTAGTATACAATTTTTGCTAAATTAATTTGAGTGTTTTTTGCTTTATCTTTGTCTACATCTGACTCCTGAGGTTATGCCGAGTGCCTATGTGTAGCCCCTAACTGCACATGATTGGCAGTAGCTCCCCAGGAGTGTGAAAGAGTGTGTGTGGTCTACTTGGCAGCTGTTCTATCTGCTAGTGTCCCTCCAAACAAATGTCTTGTTCCTTCAGCAGACTAACCCTGACATTCTCTAATTCTCTTATTTCTATCCACTGTGAAACTTTGTCATACACACTCAATATTACTTTATCGTCGACAGGTACAATATTCTTGATCAAAGATATTTTAGAATGTGGTTTTCCTATTTTACCTCTGTGATGAAAAGAGTGTGACTTAATTATTTTGTCTAAATGTGTGGTTTTGTGTAATGCAGCTGTAAATTTATTATTGGTTTATTGATGTATCTGTATTTACATGTGTATATACACATTTTTTATGTTTTTTTTATATTTTCTCCTGATGCTTTCATGCTGTTAGCTTCTGGCAGGCCTGGCACACACAGAGTGGCCCTGGCCTCTTACTATATGTCAGAGGAACAAAAGCACAGTGCATGCTGGGAGTTAATGGAAAATGAATGGGCAGTGGAGTAGAGAAAGCCGGCTCTGAAATACTGCTTGCTACCGACATTCTCAAGATTTACTGAGAGCGCAGATGCGAGTTTGTATGTGTGTGCTTTTTAATAGGTGCCACGTTTTACCTCGTTGCTGTATCCCATAAACACAGAAAGCTGATGCCGATATTGTGTCCTTGAATGATTTGCAACCTGTTTCCCTCCATTGTGGTGAATGGCTGCAAATCCCTCTCTATTCTCCACCCTAACTCTTGTGTTCTTTCTCTTCTCTGTCAGCCATACAGTACATTTACTCTGGCCCACATGACCACCAAGGATGTTTGATGAGGATAGATGAAAATTGCTTGGTTTTTATGGTTATAAGTATGACTTTAACGTGTGGTTGAATTGATGGCTATAAGTATTTACTGTATTTTCTAATATAATTGTAATGATTTTTATAGTTCTATATCAGTTAGGGTTTCAAAGGGGTGGAATGTTTCTGTTAAATTTCCAAATACTTTCCAGAATTCTTTTATTTGAACTTCATCTGGGGAATTTTTAGAAATATTCCAAGTTCCAGGAAATATTCCAAGAAATTTGGGGAAATGTATATAAACTGTATCATATCCAAATATAAATATAAACATTTTGTTTGGTCATAAGCTGAAATACATGCAAAATAATACAGGATTAAAAAAAAAATAAAAAAATGTTTTGCTTCGACTTTGTTGCACACTAGCTTACACACAGCAAAAGGAAGTTTATATTTATGTTATTTATGTAAATACTTGTCAAAATTGACATTTCTTTTTACATTATTTTGTGTGTAGGATTCAAGAAATGATGTGTGTTATGTTATGGAGGAATACACAGTGCATGTAGGGGGTATAGGCTTAATTCTTCTGCAGTAAGTGTGCTGTTGTTTTAACTAAGATTATTCTGTTAGATATTTTTTCCACTACAGTTAGGTTCCCTGTTATAGGCTAACCTGCAAATTTATAAAGTCCCAGTTTATTCCCATTAATTCACATCTGGAATTTTGCAACCCTGGTTACAGCAATATTTTTGCTAGTTAAAGATTTTTTGTTTACTGTACCAAAGTCAAAACAGAGTGGCTAGACTGAGATATTTTTCATGATTGAGGTAAATAGGGAAACTTCTCTAGGGAGTTAGCACACATTTTCCAAAAGAAACTGGATTTTGTTTCTACTGATCTTAAAGCTCAATCTTTATATAATCTGATATGGACTCTGCATTGTGGAGTATAAAGATGATGCTAATGAAAATATGGGTTTACAATTATTATCCAAAGCACTTGCACAATCCTTAAATATACCACAGACAATAAATGCACATACAGTGAGGAAAATAAGTATTTGAACACCCTGCTATTTTGCAAGTTCTCCCACTTAGAAATCATGAAGGGGTCTGAAATTGTCATCGTAGGTGCATGTCCACTGTGAGAGACATAATCTAAAAAAAAATATCCAGAAATCACAATGTATGATTTTTTAACTATTTATTTGTATGATACAGCTGCAAATAAGTATTTGAACACCTGAGAAAGTCAGTGTTAATATTTGGTACAGTAGCCTTTGTTTGCATCTACAGAGGTCAAATGTTTCCTGTAGTTTTTCACCAGGTTTGCACACACTGCAGGAGGGATTTTGGCCCACTCCTCCACACAGATCTTCTCTAGATCAGTCAGGTTTCTGGCCTGTCGCTGAGAAACACGGAGTTTGAGCTCCTCCAAAGATTCTCTATTGGGTTTAGGTCTGAGACTGGCTAGGCCACCAGAACCTTGATATGCTTCTTACAGAGCCACTCCTTGGTTATCCTGGCTGTGTGCTTCGGGTCATTGTCATGTTGGAAGACCCAGCCTCGGCCCATCTTCAATGCTCTAACTGAGGGAAGGAGGTTGTTCCCTAAAATCTCGCAATACATGGCCCTGGTCATCCTCTCCTTAATACAGTGCAGTCGCCCTGTCCCATGTGCAGAAAAACACCCCCAAAGCATGATGCTACCACCCCCATGCTTCACAGTAGGGGTGTTCTTGGATGGTACTCATCATTGTTCATGTTTAGTGGAATTATGACCCGAAAGTTATATTTTGGTCTCATCTGACCACATGACTTTCTCCTATGACTCCTCTGGATCATCCAAATGGTCATTGGCAAACTTAATACGTGCCTGGACATGTGCTGGTTTAAGCAGGGGAACCTTCCGTGCCATGCATGATTTCAAACCATGACGTCTTATTGTTATACCAACAGTAACCTTGGAAACGGTGGTCCCAGCTCTTTTCAGGTCATTGACCAGCTCCTCCCGTGTAGTTCTGGTCTGATTTCTCACCTTCCTTAGGATCATTGAGACCCCACGAGGTGGGATCTTGCATGGAGCCCCAGTCCGAGGGAGATTGACAGTCATGTTTAGCTTCTTCCATTTTCTAATGATTGCTCCAACAGTGGACCTTTTTTCACCCAGCTGCTTGCCAATTTCCCCGTAGCCCTTTCCAGCCTTGTGGAGGTGTACAATTTTGTCTCTAGTGTCTTTGGACAGCTCTTTGGTCTTGGCCATGTTAGTAGTTGGATTATTACTGATTGTATGGGGTGGACAGGTGTCTTTATGCAGCTAACGACCTCAAACAGGTGCATCTAATTTAGGATAATAAATGTAGTGGAGGTGGACATTTTAAAGGCAGACTAACAGGTCTTTGAGGGTCAGAATTCTAGCTGATAGACAGGTGTTCAAATACTTATTTGCAGCTGGATCATACAAATAAATAGTTTAAAAATCATATATTGTGATTTCTGGATTTTTTTTTTAGATTATGTCTCTCACAGTGGACATGCACCTACGATGACAATTTCAGACCCCTCCATGATTTCTAAGTGGGAGAACTTGCAAAATAGCAGGGTGTTCAAATACTTATTTTCCTCACTGTAAGACGACTGAAACGTTTGGATTGATTTTTGCTGATGTGTGTGTTCCTAGTATAACAGATTTGTTGTCTCATTGTTTAATTGACTTTTCTCCCCAATTATTCTTCAAAATCCACATCAACAACGAATAAGCAGTGTCTTGGTTTGGAAGTAAATTAATATTGCTTGCTGAGAATGTTATTGAGACGGAATGGTTCCAGATTAGATCCTGGTACTTTGTAAGCTATGTGCTGAAAATTAAATTCAGTTATTGAATGTAGTTTATATCAGTTTTATTAGTTAGGTACAAAGTAATTGAAGGCTAGTGGGAAAAATGCACATAGGGACAAGACCTGAGAAGCTGGATCTTGTTTGCTGGCAATGTAAAAGGTATTTGTCATATCACAAAGCAGAGCCTTTTTTTAATATGTTTTGTTTTAATTCATTTTTATTTTTTATTCCTGTATGCAGAAGCATGATTGTTTTTTTTACTCTATGATATGTACATTAAGTGTGGAAGCCCCAGGACAAGTTGTGTGTCTTTTTGAAGGCTCCTCTTACACAATCATCTCTCGGTTCCTGCAGGGCTTCTAAGAATGGAAGCTCATTGAAACACAACAGGGCAAAAGGCACCATAAGGTTATTTATGTCAGTGCTCTTCTTCAGAACAAATGGGGGAGAGAAAGGATGTTGCGGCAGCCTTCAACTTACATTTAGGTCCATTTTTATTAGTCGATAGGGTGATTCCACTAGAGCCAAGATTTTGCCTTCCTTTCTTTCTTTTTCTTTCTTTCTTTCTTTCTTTCTTTCTTTCTTTCTTTCTTTCTTTCTTTCTTTCTTTCTTTCTTTCTTTCTTTCTTTCTCTTCCATTTATCTTTTTCTGTGGTTATTGCTGCTGTTCTTTGTTAATCTGCCAAAGACCTTTTCAGTTGTGACACCTACTGCTATTTGTAGCCATGTGTGTTGGACAGCTCAAGGCCATTACATGGGATCACACTTCATTGCATGCACTGTGTGTGTATATACTATACAGTTACATAGGCATTATCATATGGTGATTGTTTATGTGTTATAGTGTTTATGGTTCCCTCCTGAAGACTTGTGTCTGATATTATAATCAGCAATGCACATGTGCATCAAACAACACACCTAGGTAGATTAATAGTGTTTTTGCCCTTTTGTATGCCATTCTCTTTTTTTCAATGACTTTTCACAAAATATTCGCATTGTGTGATTACTCACATTGTAGTAGTCACTAGCCAAACTCTGTAGCTTTGGCCCCTAAACTAAAACAATGTCAGTAATTTAGACAATATGCACTTTTGTGCCCGGCAGTATTGTTGGATCCAAATCCAGTTCTACCATCAATTGAATCTTTAAGGATCTTTAATGGTAAAGTTCGCAAAGCAATCATGAAAGGAAGAACATGCACAGTGTGATGTAGACCTCATTATTACTACAGTACCCCTTTCACTCCCCACCCCACTCTTTAGCTCTTTGTCCCTATCGTTTCTGCATACCCCCAACCCCCAGCAGACGAGGGGTTAAGTGTTTTGTAGGAGACTGAGTGTTTCGCTTTGTACCAGTGTGAGTCAGAGTTCTTGATCAGATGACCAGTTGTATGTTGGATTAGAGTACAGCTTAGTTTCTTGTTCCACCAGCCACTTGTTTAGCATATCTATTCAGGTCTGTTCTGCACTTGAAAGAGAAACAGAGAGCTGAAATACGGCCTCCTATAGGCCTTCATCCTATATATACTTAGTCATGAAATAGATTTGTCCAATATGAATAATTTTGAAAGTATATATATATATATATATATATATATATATATATATATATATATATATATATATATGGTTTTATGTATCAAAACATATCAATAATCATTCCTTATGGTGCTTATTATATCTTAGAATTAAGTAAATACGATCTCAGATGAACAACAAGACATGGCATATTATACCTGAAATGGCATATTCTAGCTGAAATGGAGAAACTATGTGTGGGAAAACTAAGTACACCTTATGATTCAGTAGCATATTTAACCACCAGCAAAAATAACTTGAAGTAATCATGTTTTGAATGGCAATATTGGATCACTTTTCTTTACAGTGTTCCGCTAGTTTATTGAGGTCTCCTCTTCTTCTTTCGACTTCTCCCATTAGGGGTCGCCACAGTTGATCATCTGTCTCCATACCCCCCTGTCCTCTACAGCTGCCTCTTTCAAACCTCTCTGCATGTCTTCCCTCACCACATCCATAAACCTCATCCTTGGTCTTCCTCCTTTCTGGTGGCTCCATTCTTAGCATTCTCCTACCGATATACCCCATGTCCCTCCTCTGCACATGTCCAAACCATCTCGTCTCCCTCACCTTGTCTCCAAAACGTCCTATACGCGCTGTCCCGCTTATAAACTCGTTTCTAATCCTGTCCATCCTCGTCACTCCTACTGAAAATCTCAGTTTCACCTCCTGTCTTTTGGTCAAGCTTTAGTTTATTAAGGTTTGTGGCAAAGATTTCTTAAGGTCCTGCCACCACATTTCAGTCAGGTTGAGGTCTGGACTTTGACTGGGCCATTGCAAACCCTTGATCCGATTCTTTTTCAGTGATTCTTCAGATTTGCTGGTGTGATTGGGATCAATGCCCAGTTGCATGTCTCAATTAAAGCCAAGCTTTAGTTATCAAAGATATAGCCTCAAATTTGACTCTAGAATACTTTGGTATACAAAGCCCTTAGTGGCCAGCTGAATGACTGCAAGTTGCCCAGGTTCTGTGGCTTCAAAACAAGCTCAAATCAAACCGCTTCACCATTGTGTTTGACAGGTGGTATGAGGTGTTTGTGCTGATACAGTGAGGAAAATAAGTATTTGAACACCCTGCTATTTTGCAAGTTCTCCCACTTAGAAATCATGGAGGGGTCTGAAATTGTCATCGTAGGTGCATGTCCACTGTGAGAGACATAATAAAAAAAAAAAATCCAGAAATCACAATATATGATTTTTAAACTATTTATTTGTATGATACAGCTGCAAATAAGTATTTGAACACCTGTCTATCAGCTAGAATTCTGACCTTTAAAATGTCCACCTCCACTACATTTATTATCTTAAATTAGATGCACCTGTTTGAGGTCGTTAGCTGCATAAAGACACCTGTCCACACCATACAATCAGTAAGAATCCAACTACTAACATGGCCAAGACCAAAGAGCTGTCCAAAGACACTACAGACTAAATTGTACACCTTCACAAGGCTGAAAAGGGCTACGGGGAAATTGCCAAGCAGCTTGGTGAAAAAAGGTCCACTGTTGGAGCAATCATTAGAAAATGGAAGAAGCTAAACATGACTGTCAATCTCCCTCGGACTGGGGCTCCATGCAAGATCTCACCTCGTGGGGTCTCAATGATCTTAAGAAAGGTGAGAAATCAGCCCAGAACTACACGGGAGGAGCTGGTCAATGACCTGAAAAGAGCCGGGACCACCGTTTCCAAGGTTACTGTTGGTAATACACTAAGACGTCATGGTTTGAAATCATGCATGGCACGGAAGGTTCCCCTGCTTAAACCAGCACATGTCCAGGCACGCCTTAAGTTTGCTAATGACCATTTGGATGATCCAGAGGAGTCATGGGAGAAAGTGATGTGGTCAGATAAAACCAGAATAGAACTTTTGGGTCATAATTCCACTAAACGGGTTTGGAGGAAGAAAAATGATGAGTACCATCCCAAGAACACCATCCCTACTGTGAAGCATGTGGGTGGTAGCTTCATGCTTTGGGGGTGTTTTTCTGCACATGGGACAGGGCGACTGCACTGTATTAAGGAGAGGATGACCAGGGCCATGTATTGCGAGATTTTGGGAACAACCTCCTTCCTCAGTTAGAGCATTGAAGATGGGTCGAGGCTGGGTCTTCCAACATGACAATGACCCGAAGCACACAGCCAGGATAACCAAGGAGTGGCTCTGTAAGAAGCATATCATGGTTCTGGCATGGCCTAGCCAGTCTCCAGACCTAAACCCAATAGAGAATCTTTGGAGGGAGCTTAAACTCCGTGTTTCTCAGTGACAGGCCAGAAACCTGACTGATCTAGAGAAGATCTGTGTGGAGGAGGCCAAAATCCTCCTGCAGTGTGTGCAAACCTGGTGAAAAACTACAGGAAACGTTTGACCTCTGTAATTGCAAACAAAGGCTACTGTACCAAATATTAACATTGACTTTCTCAGGTGTTCAAATACTTATTTGCAGCTGGATCATACAAATAAATAGTTACAAAATCATACATTGTGATTTCTGGATTTTTATTTTTTTTAGATTATGTCTCTTACAGTGGACATGCACCTACGATGACAATTTCAGACCCCTCCATGATTTCTAAGTGGGAGAACTTGCAAAATAGCAGGGTGTTCAAATACTTATTTTCCTCACTGTATGCTGTGTTTGGTTCTCACCAATCATGGTGCTGTGCATTATGGGCAAATATATCCACTTTGGCCTTGTCTGTCCAAAGGACATTGTTGCAGAACTCTTATGGTTTGTTTAGGTGCAACTTGGCAACCCAAGCTGTTATGTTCTTTTTTTTAGAGATTGGGCCCTGGTAATCCTTCCACACCAACCATATTTATTTAGACTTTCTTTTCTGACTTCAGATATTGCCGTCATTAACTTTTATATTTAACATACTAACATAGGTCTGTAGAGTCTGAGATGTAACTCTTGAATGTTTAGCGATTTCTTTTAGCGTTGCACGATCTCAACTCGTGGTAAATTTGCTGAAATGTCCACACACGGGAAGATTGACAACTGTCTTGAAATATATTTCATGGTAAAATGATAGGCTTTTTGTATGGAAATGGCTTTATAACATTTCTCAGATTGATAGGCATCAACAATTGCTTTTCTAATAGCATTGCTTATCATTTGTCTCACACCATGTTAACAGTACAAACGCCTCTCTCTCCACTTTCAGATATACTTTAGATATTAACAAACAGTTATATATGCTTGGTTAAGGCTATAACATTGACCACACTAATCCCTGTTCGAAACATTAATTGTCAGTGTTACAGTTATCACTCATACAGCTAAAGTAAACTGGGCAGTTTTTGCTAATGCTAGTTGCTAATGTCCATTGTTTTTGTTGGGCTGCAGTTTCAGGTCAAAATGTTGCATGAATGTTTGTTTGTCGCTTACTAGGACGGTAAATATAGCCACTTACAGTTGGAGCAGAAGAATATTGCGGAATATTTATTCATTAAACATTAATACAGGTGTCCTGAGTAAAGTCTCTGGCTGGCCAGCTTTTTAAAAAAAGAAAAATCTGCTGGAAAAGTACTGATGAAGTGTCTACTTAAGATTCTGACTCTTTATAATGACTTTCTTTTTGATTGAAAGTCTTGTGCTTAACTTCACACATTTTAACATTAGATGATTGATATTATTTGAAATTGTAGATATAATTGGTTTTATTTCAAAAGCATTTATGCAAATATTTAAAAAATAATTAAATTATTCTGGATCACGTTTTGCTAGCTAATAAAGTTTCATACTTTACAGGTGGAGTTATGTCTTTGGAAAGCAGCATACTTTTATGTGGTCTTGGATTTGATGCTGAGCCATTGTGAGCTGCATTGTTTGGTGGACAAGCACAAAAACTTAAAAGAAATGAACAGTCGAGCCACTTTCTAACTTACATAAGCTTCATTTATATTTTTTCTCTGAGGCCCACATATCAATATTCAAATGGCTTCTATTACCTATTATTACCTGTCAAGTAAATAAAATGTTTACCAAAGCATATGTCATTTTTATTTACCCCATGATTGTTAGGGTCAGATTCCCAACACCTGTTCCTTCTTGCACAAGGGGCGTACTCGTGCTGGATAATTTTTTGACTCCTTGGGGGGAAGGGAAAAAGTAATGCATACAGAGAGACTCTAGACAATTGTGTGTTTTCTAATTCAATTGTGTGTTTTCTGTATTTAAATTAGCAGGTGGTTTATACATTTAGATAAGCAGGACAAAAAGTGGAACTTCTGGCTGTGGACATGGTAGATTGCACAAGTTCACATTTATGGTACTTAATCATTTATCTTCTGTAAATGTTTTTTTTTCCTGATGTCTTTTTTGGTTTCATTTAAGAATAGGCTCATATATTTAAAACTGTAACCTACTAGGATTATTAGAAATGATAATTAGCATGTATATACAAGAATAGCTCAGAGAACAGGCAGGTTTGGACAGAAATTCTTCAAGAGCAGGCATGAGTGGGAATCAAAAAAGGTGTCCTGTGGACACTTTCAAAGTGACTGAGGTTAAAGTGCTGTTTGTTTACCTTCCTTTTAAAGCCCTTTTTGGAAATACACCCATGTGTTCAATCCAGCTATCCTGCATGGTTGTGTGTGTTTTCACACACTATACTTTAAAATATTAGGTTAAACCTCCTGGTGTGTGTATGGGCAGTCATGTTTACACGATAACTTCCCTGGAGGACACAGATGTCCATTAATCATTTAAACACTCATCCATCCAGTTCTCTGCTTGTCTGGGGTTTTGGTCAATTTTAATGCCCTGATGGAATCCTTAGGCTTTATGGCTCTCATGCTCAGGTTAGCATGCTG
This sequence comes from Silurus meridionalis, assembly GCF_014805685.1. NCBI lineage: Eukaryota > Metazoa > Chordata > Actinopteri > Siluriformes > Siluridae > Silurus > Silurus meridionalis. Next base: position 20,513,453 of record NC_060885.1, read on the forward strand.
TGCTTCCTTAGCTTTTGTTCAGTTCAGTGATAGGCAGTAATTGAGGGAGAGGAGTGGTAACAGCCGGAACACCAGGAGACAGGGGTCCTTTGAAAAGCAAACTTGCACATGAATGTACTTTTCCCTCCTTACGAACTTCTTTAGACAAAAAGTCATGGCCTGTGGGCTGCTTAGTTTGGCCCAAGTTCAGAGAAAATGTGCGCTGCATTAGTGGATAAAGTTTTCATTTCCTAGGCCAAATCGCAGTTCTCCTATTAGATCATCTGTGTTTTATTACATGTATGGAGTAATACTCATGCAATACACTGAATGTGTTATATATCTTTCACTTGTCTGTTTAACTGAGAATTTACGTTTGTGTAATGTTGCCTGTAGGTTTTAGCGTTTCCTGGCTTTTTTAGGGAGTACGTGGGAAATTACACTGAGAAGAGTTTATGAGGGAGTGAAAGAGAAACCGTGATCATCAGTCAACAGTGTTTAGTTACATCACAGCAAATTCTGAGTGCATAGTATGAAACAGGAAGTGAGTATATACCAAGTAGCTCCACTTTCCATTAAAAAAGGAGTTGTATGCAGAGAGAGGAAGAAATTAAAAACTGAGAGAGAGAGAGAGAGAGAGAGAGAGAGAGAGAGAGAGAGAGAGAGAGAGAGAGCATGCACTATGGGCAGAGCGTCCCAGCATGGGTTGGGATTATATGTGTGTGTGAGACAGAGAGAGAGAGAGAGAGAAAGGAGGGAGTTTGCACACAAAGTGAGAGAGGTAGGGGCAGGGAGAGGGGAGGTGCTAGGATAGAAGGAAAGTGCAGGAGAGGAAGGGGCTTTACATTGGCAAAAGAGAGGAAAGTTTGACTAGGGGAGAAGGAGTGCAGGAGGAGGAGCAGGAAAGGAGAGATAGAGTGAGAGAGATAGAGTGAGAGAGAGTGTATGTGTGTGCACAAGACTATACTACAGAGCAGGAGCATGTGAGTGTGCGAGACGGAGAGAAAGAGAGGGAGCAAAACCTAAGAGCAGAATGAGCAGGCTATGTTTGCCTTCTTAGTTTGGCTCCCGGACAGAAAGCATAGACAGTAGGAAATGACCATGAAGAGAACTATGGGTATGTATGTGAATACATCTATCACATATACACACACACACACAAATAACTCACACTTACTCGTTCCGATTACACACATACAATTCTGTGAGTTCTTTAAAGTGATCCAGATGAATGATGAACTTTTTGAACACCGAGGGGTTGATAGATGGGGCATTTACAAGACAATGGATGAAAACAGAGTGTTAGCAGCATTGTGTTCTCTGTGGATGGGAAGCATGTGTTTTTTAGCTGGTGTGTATTGCACTAAAAACAAAGAGACATTAAAGTTACAGAAAGTGTTGTGTTAGCTACACTCTTTGTGTATTTGCATCGTAGCATGCTTGTGTGTGTGTGTGTGTGTGTGTGTGTGTGTGTGTGTGTGTGTGTGTGTGTGTTTGCTGTCTGCAGCCGTCCTGTGTTTGTGTGTGAAGGTGTTCGTTGTTTGAGGGCTGCTGTTATGAGCTAAACCTCTCAGTTGAGCAATCTGCAGTAATGGACATACTCATGCTCATGGATTCGCTTGTGAAAGTGGACCAAGCCATGCTGAAGAATCTTAAGACGAGATGATTTTTAAAGTGCTTTTTAACTCAGTGTAAGGTCATAGAAAAAAATAAATGTCCAGGTTAAAGCAGGCAATTATATACGTTTTAAGCCTAAAAAGTTTTTTTTATAAAAGTAACAGAAAAAAAGCTAAACATTGCAGTCTGGTGATATCAGTCTACACTGGTGGCTCTAAGGTTTCCTCATTGTGTGCCTCTTGGTTTTACTGATATTTAAGATCTGAATATTTTTTTGGGTCTGACTCAGTTTAGTGGTAGACCTGTGTACAGATTGAGCCTAAAATAGCACAGACTGTGACAAGTCAGAAGTCTGCAAACATTGCTTAGAGCTGATGAGATCACCAGGAGAATGTGCTTGCGTCACTCTGCTGGAAAATAATAATGTGTTAAATCACTCGCGCATGTGAGAGGAATTGAACCCGTATTCTCTTTGCTGATGTCTTTTTAAGGAAATTTGTTGGTCAACAGAACTTTGCCATAGTTTCATTGTTTTCAGTGACACAGAGCTCAAAATGGCCCCCCTGAAAGTCTTATCCACATTGTTCAGGGTTGCAGTGCATGGAGGATGATGGAAGCTTTTTCTCTTCTCTTCTCTTCTCTTCTCTTCTCTTCTCTTCTCTTCTCTTCTCTTCTCTCCTCTCCTCTCCTCTCCTCTCCTCTCTCCTCTCCTCGGTAACCTTTCCTCTCCTGTTGAGGAGATGCCAGGTATTTATATAGATGTGTGTGGAAGGAAGGAGAGCTCATTAGCCCAGTCTTGGACTCAGCTGACTGCGCTGAATCAGAACTTTCCATGCCATACTTTTCCCTCGCCGTCTGAGCTCGTCTGGAATCCGAAGTGACACAGTCCACAATCCCATTTGGCTTTTCTCACTGCAGCTTATTTGCATATTTTCAAACCGTTTTTTCCAGTTGTTTATGGATTTTACTTCACTTTTATAATGGTATATTCATACCAGAATACTTTTGATATTTTAACCTAGCTAATAACATTAAGGCTGATTCTGTCTGACATCGGTTTCATGTTACATTAATAAAAGGTGACATAATAATGTGCTTGAAATTGCTGTAGCAAAATTGCATTGACTGCACTCTTTATTGATGTATTGTGTCTTAATGATGGACATGGGTCATCTTAAAGCCATACGCATAAGCAAAAGTTGAAGATCTGAAATAGTTCAGTAATATGCAATAGATAATACTTAACTCACATTTTCACCTTTCCCCACACTGTTTATAGACAAAATGGATGAACAGCACTAATATTCTTCTAGTAGATTTGTTCCGATTTGGGTCTGCTGGTTGCTTTCAATCTTGCTGATTGTAGCTGATGTCTAATAGGTAATAAATGCTGCTCACTGACCCATCCAGGCGATGTTGAATTCTCTGTGTTGAAAAAGTGCATTCTTTTGCCTCATTACCCTCCCATCACTCTCGTCTTAACAGAATGACCATGCAGCAGCGGGCGAAGGAAAAGGGCATTAGTGTGGTGTGACCACAACTTCTCTCCCGCTCCTTTTCCTGATGTCTGCCTGTCTGACCGCTGGCCTGGGATAAATAATCATTAGTGGTTGGAAATTTATATTGCGGTATTCAGAAGCAGCTGAGGAGACACAAATCGGCCAGTGCTTCAATGGCTCTAACAGCATCTAAAGACTTTTCACTAGCACAAGCCTGCATTCACACTATCTGGATCATGCACATACTGAAAATACGCACATAATATAGTAGTATGATGTACACAAAATCACACATTTTTTATATAATGAAAATGCTGCAACTTTTAGACATTTCCTTTTTGACGGTGTCAAATAGATTTTTACATTTTCTAATGCTGAATAATGTTTTTTACGTTTTATGTGGTATATAAAAACCCATTGGAACACCTTGAGTAACGATTTCTTTAAAAGAAAAAAATGCAGACCTTCATAAAAATCACACCTGGGTGACTACAGCTGCTCTGGGTACATTGAAAACAATCAGTCTGCGGAAGACCCTTGCCATCTTCCTGACACAAATCTGGACAGAGACAGCTAGCTGGGGCCAAGTAATGCTTTACACCCAGCAGAAAAAAACCTTCGTCCATGATGTTGATTGACAGGTAGTGTCTTCCTGACATTGTGTAGTGGATGCCACTCGCTGCATCTGATTGCAGAGTGTGGCAGAGCGACTTTGTTCTGGGAGGCCTAGGGAGGCCAGACTACGGCATGAGAGAACTGCGTGGCACCTCCGGAGTATTTGGATGCTTTGCATAGGCTCATATGCTTTGAGATGCTAAAAAGCTCGCTTACCCCCATCAGTTCTCTGTTTGTCGTTTAATTTGGACACTCTTTTGTTCCTCCCTCCCAGCATGAGAAGTTGTATGTCTCACACATACCCCGTCTGCCTCTAAAAACATCACAATACAGGAATAGGAAACTAAAAAGACAGTAGAAGGACAGGAAACAGGCAGTCAGGTATGAAAGAAGATTTGAACCAGGGGTTAAGTACATAGCAAGGAAGAAAGAAGAAAAGAGATGTATGATTTTTATAAAATTCAAGTATAATCAGATAATAGGGTGTTTGATAATGAATTCGTAAATGAGTGAGGAAATAGTAGAGTGGCCTAAGGTCAAAGGGTTACAATGTCCTCTATCTTTCTCTATCTCTATTTCTTTTTGTGTTTCGCCTGCTCTTACTGCCTCGGTTTTTGTAACTCCCACTGTTTTTGTTGCTGAACCCCACCTTTTTTTCTGGTGTAGCTTTCACCCCGAGGCTACACACATGTAGGCCTCAAATGCCATGGCAACATCAACAAACAGCCACAAGCCGAAAGCTTGCAAAAGCAACAGGGTGGCAATGATAAAGCACAGTCAACCAATTACCCTTGCTTTACAAACTATGGTTTTAATTTAATCCACTGTTTCCTCATTGAGATACAGGAATAAAACATAGAGAAGTGGAAACTGTACAAGCTAGATAGATGTAGAAATATTGGGAGCTTTATAGTGTTTAGCTTGATGAAATTCTCTCTTTGGTTCCTGGTTTTAGGGAAGCCTTTAAAAGGCAGTTGGCTTCATTTGGGTTTGAGAGGTTTGAATGGGTTTTTGTTAACTTTGTAAGAGAACAGAAAATAAAAGTATTTGTGACTCATAAGCTTGCCCTTTAGCTTGGAGTTGCAAAAAAAATGTCCAAGATTAGTCCTCTAGTTTTTTTGGTTTGTTTGTTGGATGGAATAGGAACCTTTGTTATTAATCTTTAAGGGTCAGTTTGGTACAGGCTAATGTAATATATATATATATATATATATATATATATATATATATATATATATATATATATATATATATATATATTCATATTTGTAGAATTTTGTTATCAAGTTATAGCTGCTCAATGAACGGGAGACCATTTGTGTCTAACTATGTTTAATTCAGGTAGCAGATATTTCATTTCCACTGAAGTCAGCAATGCATTTTTGGACATTAAACCTTACCCTATGCTTTTTATTTGTTGTTATTCACTTTGGATCGTGACATGGAAAGTAAAGGTACATTCCTTACACATCTGCAAATAAAGTAATATTTACTGTCATTGAGGTTTTTTTATTCAAAATGGAATGTTTTTAATCCCTCTTAGGCCACCCATAAGTTGTGTGATGTTTGGTGTTAGGCTGTCTCTACTGAGCGTTCTACAAGGAGATTTCATCTGTTTGGAAAACTGACATTCAAGTCCTGTTTTAATGCATATAATGCACACAAACCATAGTTGTGGTTGGACAGAACACTGGGAATGGGGTGAAACTGATTAATAATTGAGTCTGACTGGCTCTGTGAACTCTAGCCGAAACTAAACAGCTTAAGTCAATCCAAAGCTCTCTGGCAGTCCAAAAGCTTCGTTCTGCATTTTGTGTGCAGCTTTTGCTCCATGATGTTTTGTGTCATAGTAACAGCAGCAGTGTGTGATCTGAGCACAATATGACTCCTGACCTCTCTCAGATTAGGACACATTCAATGGCCCACAGTGCAGATATTGTGAGATTTGATTGTTGACAGAGACGCCTCACAAAATTATTCTATGATACTGTTAGTTGAAAGATTATTACATTGCCCCATGTTATCTGCTGTAGATTCAGAATGGTGGCACACACAGACATGTGGATGTTATCTTCATTGATTAGATGCACATTCCTTTTAGAAAGTGTAAACATTAGTATTATAGCTGTATACGGTGGAACCTCAATACTCAGAACCTCGATAGTTTGTGACTTTTCATTTGGAACCGTAACTCATGAAAAATCTGAAACTTTCCGAAGAAGCCGCGAGTGGAAAGTTCGGAGTAACATTTCAAAACAGTTTGTACTAATAAATTACATAAAAATGTTTGAAAAACTATTTTATTATTGTATTATTTATTTAAAGTAGTAAACAAAACATTTATAACATTTATAAATTCACAATTCTTTGTTGAGTTTACAGTACAGAACAGCAACCTTGTGTTATACAGTATTGTTACTTGCGAGGGGTCATGGAACGTAACCCCAGTGAGGATAGAGGTTGCACTGTATAATAAATATATAACTAGCTACTGAAAGCATTATTCCTAAACACCTTTAGAATAAATTAGAACACAGACTTTCCCTCAAACTTTCTAGCCTGATATCATGACTAATGCTCTTGTGACTGAATGGGCAACATCCTTCAGAATCTAGTGGTAAGAAAAATCTGCAATGTGAAGCAAAAATAGAGTAAGGTTTCCGCATATTTTTAAACATATCATGTGTTTGTAAGCCTATAGTATATATTAACTCTTAAAATATCTCAGGTCACACATTTTCTTCTTTGTACCTTCTGCAAACTATGCAGCATTGTTCTGTGCTTTATGTAACCTTTTGTAGAGATATTTAGCAGTGTTTTATCTTCCAGACATGATACAGCATGCTTAGAGCATGCAAAGAAATTTTGTGTTGTTTTGTTGTCTGTGTGTGGATCTTTGTGTATAAACCAAACATTGTTGGTGTATTATTTCAAGACTGTTTCTGGAGAGTGCTGCTATCTGATGTCTCTGAGAGAGACAATGGGAGAGCAGCTGGCAGGAAGTCACAGGAGAGAGGCTCACTGCCTGATGTCCAGTAAGAGCTCTCCGGAAGGGTTGGTGTGATGTCGGAGTGTGCATGGGACTGTAATCATAGATTCATATCCCTTCCTGTCACTGATTTACACCAAACACCTGCTTGTTACAACATTGAAGATCATAATGGGCACAATTAAGGTGATAAAGTGAGCAAAAGGAGACTGCAGAAAGCAGGAAGGAGTATGGATGTTTGTGATGTAGATTCAAATAGTCTAAAAACAGCATGGTACAGGAATAGGAAGTGAGAAAGTCAGAAAAAGGACATGGCTGGAATGAAATAGGCAGCCAGGTGTAACAGAAGCTTTCCATGTAACGAAAATAGAAAACAAATGAGTAGCATGTAATTATTAAGGAAAGTGGTAAGAATGGGAACGGATAATCTATAAATAGGCAGTGTGATAAACACAAGGACTTTAGGTTGTACTTGAAGGAACAGAATTTTTTTTAAAAGAGTGACAAACTGTAATGCTAGAAGTCGAGTGAAGGGGCAAAGTGCCTTTACAGTGCTGTGAGGATAATTGTGTAACTCTGTATTTATGGTATGTAGGTGGCACACAGTGATAGCATAAAAGTAAAAGTAGATTTGAGTGTTTCTAGCATTTCCACATCTGATTAATTAATACACAAATCAGAATGACCATCATTTATTTATGATTGTATGCCAGAGTAATTTAACTTGTTAGAGGTAGATGAATCACCATGCATCACACTGAAGAAACAAGCGCCTAAGTCTCTTGTTTAGAGAGCAAGCAGAGGTATGAGGCAGTACAGTGTCATGGCCAGCATTTCCATGGGAAGTAGCTTTGATCAGGATCTGAATACACATCAAACACTCTGGGTCAGGAGACCTCTCTGTGTCTAAATGGGATTAAGGCTATGGGGATTTTAATTTAGAGATCTGGTCCTCTGCTGTGTTCCATGCTCAGCCTCAGCATTTCTACACATTCTACCCCAGCTTCCACTGCGAAACTGAATGCTTCCTGGGAGATTCACATCTCACAGCTAATCCTTTCCGGCTCTGCTATAGCTATTAAGATTTATCATAACAAGATCTCTGTGAACAGCTCTGGCTAGCTCTATGGATTAGAAACACCTGCAATTGCTCCCCTCTGCTTCCTAAATGTTGTAATACCAGAGATAAATAATGCATACTGGACTGGATGACTTTAATTGACCTGTTTTATTTGGCTAACCAGAGTCTATTGGGTGCAGTAAGACTGCAATTTCACTTTTTCCCCTTTCACTAGAAAGTATTGTACTGTATAGAATTTGTGACAGAGATGATTTTGTAGTAACTTTACTGCCACATGAAACATACCATCACAAATCTTTTTTGCCATAGCACCAAGAGTGCTGGACAGGGACATGATGTAGAACCACTGTTACTGTTACTATCAGTTCAAAATATACGATCATCCTACAACCTCTGGAGATCTTTCATGCATATTGATATGATGGGAGACACAGGTATTTAACCAACTTATAGATGACTCGGATTTTAGGGTATAAACCATACATCCAGTCCAATCTATCTAAATTGACTGATCAAATACAAAAAGGTAGGTGTATAAAATGTGCTGTTTCAGGAATGCACACTGATGCTTTTCCTGTTGTTAATGGGTCTCCTTAATTTGATTGGGGTGGTGTCATGTTAAGGAGGATCCAATAGGGTGATGGAGAAGAATTTTTTGGCGAGAGTATCAGTAACAGAAGCAGGAGCCTGAGGTCAAGTCAGGAAAAATTAGCAAGCGGAGTAGTCTTTGTGGATCCCCTAATCCAATTATTCTAGGCTCCGACTGTTTGGGTAGGGGTTGTGAGAGTGGAATAAGAGACAGCAATAATATCGGGTAATAAGGGTTGCAGAAGCTATCGAATCAAAAAATCATTATATTATATGTTCATGCTTTTGCCATAGATAACAAATTTCACTTTTTCATTGTGGACATTTACTCACACTATTTTGATCTATTTTGATCTAGAGGCAGTAACTATGAACAGCAAAAGAAATTGTGTAACAGTTCAGGAAACTTGTATAATTTTTTTTTAATGCCCTTATAAATATAAACTATATAATACTATATAAGCTATATAGAGCTTTGTATTCATAACAAGGAGAAAGTTATAATTTCACTCTAATAGTATGAATTTTGTGTAGTCAAAAAAGGTTGTGTATCTCAGGCATGTTAATTTATTTTTAGCTTTTCAAATTTATTTTAAGTATTGTGGTATTTGGTATGTTGGTATCATGACAATATTCCACTGCAAAAAGACATTGAGTGTAGTGGCAAAATGAAAAGTGACAAGGGGAATGAAGGTAGGCTTAATACATTTTTTATTTTTTATATTATTTATTCTTATTTTATTTTATTTTGTGTTTTTGTTTCTTGCCAAGCATACAAGACAGAACAAGCATTGTGTAATAGAGAGCAGGATGGAGATGAGGCATGAAAGTAAGGTTATGGATGGGGGAGATCTCGTGTGAGATCAAGCACCATGGGGATAATGGTGGGTGTGTTTGGTCTGTGGGTTTAGAATTTTGGAGGGTAGCTGAGTGTAAGAAGAGTGCAGTGATCCATGATAATGCAGCCTGGAAAGTTCAAGCACGTGGGTCAATGGGTTATGGACATGATTTAAGGTTGCAACCTTTTAGACATTTTTTCACAAGCCGATATTACCCACAGTCAACACACTAGGTTATATATTCTATATACTAGCTTGTAATATGTTTGTGTTTATTAATTCATCTTGATTGGGTAGAAGCAGGGATCTGGGAGCCTAAAGGAAAGAATCATTAGGAAAATTGGAACCAAAGAATGTGATGTTAACATTAGTGGATCCAAGTTCATGTAATGTGCAGGCATGACACTATATTCTTAACAGGTGACACACTTCTCCACCACTCTCTGTTTCTTTTATTGTATCTAGAAGAAGAAACATACCACAGTCCCTCACTCATATTGGTAGTTGACAAATTGCTTTGCATTCTAGTTTGCATAAATGGAAACTTTGCTCAACATTAAATGATGATTTACCTACTGCCCACACAAACTGCCAGCACTCATTGTCTGAAAAGGATGAGGTCTATTAAGATGGGTTCCAGGGGGAATTCAGCAAGCAACCAGATTGTTTACCTTAATACTGATTTTGTGTTCGGGACAGCTCTCTTAGTATGCTTTTATTTGAAAGAAAGTCAAAGAGACACATGGTTCTCAGGATTGATTCAGATGTTTCTTTTGTAACATTACATTTGCTGTAGAACATATAAAACAGATGACTGCATCACAAAAGGAAGAACAGATCTGTTAGGCTGATAGAGAAGTACATGATTTGTTCCATCTTAAACTGTTCACTTCAAAATCCCTGTTTTGGTAAAGAATGTCATAATTTATCGCTAAATATATGTTTCCCACATAACTAATACTACTAAATACTGTTAACAGGCTAATATCTGGCTTTGTTTACTACCATTGTCAAAGAGTTCAGTTCAATCTTCTTATTATCATTTTATTTAGCTGTTCCTTAGCATTCCATCTTCAGTGCTTAAGGCTATTCACTGTATATTTTACTTTGAAAGCACTCAGATCAGTGATCATGTTTTAATTTCATATCCTTCATGTTCTAACTAATATTTTCTCTCTGTCTTTTTGCAGAGTGTGTGTATTGGGCGCACAGTCGCCATGGCTTTGGTTCAGGCACTGGTTGTGCCTTCTGATCACCCACAATCCAGTGTTGATCTTCAGCCCTGCCTACCTGTATCACATTCCCCACCCACAGGCATTATGGGCTCTGTCAGCAGCCTTATCTCTGGACGCACTTACCAGGAACGCCACTGTCGCGCTGTCAGTGACTTCAGCGCCAGGCTCCGCAAGCCCCTGCCTGCCACCAGCTGTTTCCGGCAGCAGGAGGGCACACTGCGCAGGGCCAGCTCTCGAGGAGCTCCTCGACAACCAGACAACTTTGCCTATAAAGAACAAACCCACCAATCTCCTGACTGCTGGCAATGGCAACTATGGATACATGAGTGATGATGTGGTGGGTGACTGGAATGATAACCATGTCAAAGTAGGCAGCCCTTGCAGTGACACAGAAGAAACACAGAACAACCGAGGAATTGTGAACAGTACTAACATTGGCGGCCCTCCGCCCAAACTCATCCCTGTCTCAGGCAAACTGGAGAAAGTGAGTTTTTTATTTAATGTAATCAATTGTTAACGATTTTTTTTTTGTTTTAAAAATGTTGATAGAGAAGTATAGAGAAGGTCAGAAGGAGTTGCAGGAGTTATGGTCAGGCTGCATCAAGGATCAGCTCTGAGCCCTTTCTTGTTTGCAGTGGTGATGGACAGGTTGACGGACGAGGTCAAACAGGAGTCTCCGTGGACTATGATGTTTGTGGATAATATTGTGATTTGTGGTGAGAGTAGGGAGCAGGTGGAAAAGAGCCTGGAGAGGTGAAGGTACACGCTGGCAGGAGTGATTTGTAATAGAAGGATTTCTGCAATAGTGAAAGGGAAAGTTTATAGGACTGTGGTGAGACCTGCGATGTTGTATGGATTAGAGACAGTGGCATTGACTAAAAGACAGAAGGCGGACCTGAAGGTAACAGAGCTGAAGATGTTGAGGTTTACGTTGGGAATGACGAGGATGGACAGGATTAGAAATGAGTTTATTAGAGGGACAGTGCATGTAGGATGTTTTGGAGACAAGATTGAGGTGGTTTGGACATGTGCAGAGGAGGGACATGAGGTAAATCGGTAGGAGAATGCTGATGATGGAGCCACCAGGTAGGAGGAAAAGAGGAAGGCCAAGGAGGAGGTTTATGGATGTGGTGAGGGAAGACATTCAGGTAGTTGTTTTGAAAGAGGCAGATGAAGAGGACAGGGGGGTATGGAGATGGATGATCTGCTGTGGCGATCCCTAATGGGAGAACCTGAAAGAGGAAGAAAAAGACAAAGAATTGTAACCAATTGTTTGTCTATCATTCTTAAAAAAGGACATCAATATTTTCTCTAAAATTAAAAGATTATTTAATTATGCTTTAGCAGGCATTGTTGAGATCATTATTGGCATATTTATTTTGAAAGAGAAGTACCTGCTGTGACAAAACTGTCAATCAATTCATAGCTATTCAGAGTCATACTTTGCTGTTATTAATCTGTGGCCACATTTCATCAGCGTCCATCCAAATAATCACAAGATCATTACCTGGACATTCTATATGTGCACATTGAATCCAAAATAATATAACAGTTGATTGCAATGTAACAACCTCTGCACTTAAAAATAATGAGAATATATATAAGGTGAGGGGAAGTGGATACTTGTGTATGACCAAATATGTCTTTTTCTGATGGGTCTAAAATGATCCTCATGGAAGGAGAGAGGAAAACACAAACCTGGCTGATCCGGACAGAAATAAAGCCACGGGGCCGCACCTGCAAATGATGGAATTAATCCAGATCCATGTGGAAATTTAATCGTGTTTGAACAGGATCAAAAAATTAAAAAAGTAGCCCAGGCAGCCTGTGATAAACAGATTATGTGTCTAGGCTTTTTTTGGTAAAGACATTTTATATAGAATACATAGTAAACACCCCCCCCCTCCCCATTTTGTATATTCATCCTGGGAGGTATTTTTAAATAGTTTTAATCTCTTTGTAGGCTTGCAATTATATGGTGGTTTTGCTTGAACATGGTTTAAGAAGAGACACTACATTGCTTATAATGTGCATTGAGCAGTATTTAAGATTTAACATGGCAGCTGTATAATATACTGTACTTTCTGTAAAAAAAAAAAAAAAAAAAAAGGTTGGTAATGACACTAGCACAAAATGCCTGGCATAATTATTTTTTTACCTTCATGCATATACATATATACAGTAGGTCACAGACATTTTAGTATTATTTATTTATTTACATTTTTGTTAATCATCTGTCATCTTTGAAATGCCACCTTGTTGCACTTCTGGGATATGGGTCTCTTCCCACTCAAGTACATATGAGCCAAGTTTTTATGGCTAAAAATAACACTCAAATGGTGCCATGATTGCTGTCAAATGGATAGTCTTGTCTGGAAGGCCAATACTTTATGGTCACCATTCATTTACTTTGACATTTATTTCATCATAATTTTTACATTTATTACATCAACTTAAAAATCAACTTCAGTTGGAAGAGAAAACTGTTTTTTTTTTGTTATGCGCTTCATCAAAACTTAAGTAATGTTTGCTCATGCACTCACCTGAATATTTTTGGATTACAGAATATGGAGAAAGTCGTAATTCGACCAACTGCCTTTAAGCCGGTAGTACCCAAGAACCGCAACTCAGTGCAGTATCTTTCCCACGGCCAGGGGGCAGTCTGTCAGAGAGCCATGGAAGCATCAATCTTTTACTTCCAGGAGGTGCAGGGATGCTGTGCACAGAGAAACACAATTCATACACTGGTAGCCGCAACGCTCGCAACAGTCAGACTTGCAGCATGTCCGATTCTGGCCGCAATTCACTTTCAAGCCTGCCCACATACAGCAGTACAGCATGCAGCTTGGTGCAGTGCGAGAGACTGTCCACAAGCACAGAGTCAACAAGGCCCACAGGAGGACATGGCCACACGAACTCCGACAGTGGTCGCTCCTCATCCAGCAAGAGCACAGGCCAGCCACTCTCAGACAGTGGATCATGTGGGCGTTCCCCTGCTCCCCCAGAGGGCTATGAGAGCATTATTCGTGAGCTCGAGGAAAAGCTGAGAGAACGAGACTTGGAGTTGCAGCAGCTCAGAGACAACCTGGATGAGAACGAGGCAGCCATCTGCCAGGTATGTGATCTACATATTAAATAGAGAAAATATAAAACTACACAGTCTTCATATGCAATCTCTTCAGTTATGTTATAGATACATAATTATACTTTACCAGATAAATCTTGTTAATGAAATGCTTCTTGAATGGGTTCTGGATGTTTAGGTATATGAGGAGAAGCAAAAACGCTGTGAGCAGGAGATGGAAGAGCTCAGGCAGAGTTGTGCAACCAAGATGAAGCAGGTGCAGCAGAAAGCACAACGGGCCCAACAGGTGCTGCAGCTGCAGGTCTTTCAGCTCCAACAGGAAAAGAAGAAGCTGCAGGAGGATTTCTCACAGCTGCTGCAGGAGCGAGAGACACTGGAAAAAAGATGTGCCTCTATTGAAAGAGAGCAGAACCAGTTAGGCCCCCGTCTGGAGGAGACCAAGTGGGAGGTCAGCATAGACAATTCTTTAAAAATTTATCAGAAACTCAGGAGAATGTGTTTCGTGTGCAACCTTTAAATATGGTGCCACATTAAAACAATAAGTCATGTGAGGCAAAAAGATTAAATAAAAAGTGTCAAAGATGCGTCTTGTCCTCATGTGTCTTTTGTGTGTTATGTAAGAAATATCCAGTGGTGGACAAAGTACTCAAACCAAAAAACTTGAGTTAGAGATAAAATAGATAGAATATTACTCCAGTAAAAGTGCCCCCTTTAAACTTTCGCTTGCATAAAAGTTAAAAAGTATTTGCTTTTAAATGTACTTAAGTATCCAAAGTATTATGCTTTTTATGGCTATGTATTATGTAAATATATATATATATATATTATGTTTATGTGAAAAGACTCTAATGTATGATATTGGACTTTAGATATTAAAATGTATTCAAGTTAAAGTAAAAGTCTATCTAAATACTATCATTAACACCACAGCTGTTTGCCAACAATTACAATTTCATTACAACACATCATATTTTTTGTCCAGTCATAGCTATTTTTAATGGAACATCTGCAGAACAAGTTAGTTATCTTTTTTGCAGCTATAAATAGTTGTTGGATCCAGCATATTAGGAGCCTATTTAAGTATGCATTTAATGATCTACATTACTGCTTGTTCAGTGTCACTTGAGAATCTAAAATGGAACATTTATCACAATGTTTCTTTACTGCAGGTTTGTCAAAAGTCTGGTGAGATCTCCCTGCTGAAGCAGCAGTTAAAGGATGTGCAGGCTGACCTGGGACAGAAAGCAGCCGAGATTATTGCCCTAAAGGCTCAGCTGCGAGAAGCTCGATCAGAGCTGCAAGCCAGCCATACGCGCATACATGAGGCTCAGGCAGCGGCACGAACTCGTACACTCGAACTGGAAGTATGTGAGAATGAGCTGCAGCGCCGCAAAAGTGAGGCCGAGCTACTTCGTGAAAAGCTGGGCCGCCTTGAAATGGAGTCAGCTCGTCTCAGAGACATCATGGTGTTGCCCATCAGCAAGGGCCAGTGCATGAGCTTGCCTCTGCCTCAGAGCCGTGTCGGAGGTGGCCTTAATCAAGTCCACAGCCCTGCTTTTCAGGAAGTAGTGGAGCCGCTGCCATTGTACGAAAGCGATGTGAGCAAGCTACAGCATCAGAGCACAGATACTCTTCATGGTTTGCACTTGCAAGTCGAGCAATTGCGCACTGAGCTGGTGTTCGAGAGAAGGCACGGACACGAACAGCTGGAAGCCTTCGAAGAGGAGCGCCGTGTCTGGCAGGAGGAGAAAGACAAGGTGATCCGCTACCAGAAGCAGCTACAACAAAACTACATCCAGATGTACCGCCGCAACCGGGAGCTGGAGCGCGTGATGAGGGAGTTGAGCCTAGAGCTAGAGAACAGGGAAATGGAGGAGTTTGATATGCGTCATGAAATCAGATTCGAGGAAATCGCAGCCACTGAGATCTAACACACATTTATTTAGTTCACAGCTGCAAAACAATTTAAATGCTCTGTGCACGCGAATCTGTTCTGAGGAAATGACTTAGGCACAAATGCAACCGTTTCCCCACAGCCAGAGAATTCAAATTGTTTTCAAACACTGCCTGACTTTGACTGTGTCCTTAATAGTGTACCGACCACCAGAACACCACTTCACACTCTAACTGTGGTAGAAATGCAGCCTAGACAGTAGTACATCCTGAACGTCCTGTTGTCTGACAGCGGAAGTGCCTTGTCGCTTCTACACAGATGTGTGAATATAAAGACGTTTTGTGTGTGCTTTACTGAATTTCAGCTCATGTTATGTAATGGACTGATATCATGTGCTGTGTTCAGTCAAGGTAAAGGCACTAATGGGAGAGGAGAGGAGGACCTGCACTAATGGACTCTCCTCTACTTCTTACTAATATAGCATTAATATTAATGTAACTCTAATGCAGCACGGTCGAGTTCTACAGAGTTAAAGTGCATTGTCACATCATTTGATCTGCTTTTAGTGTGCTTAATCTTGGAGTTGTTGGAGGAAGAAATGAAAAACAGCTTTTGTATAGCGACTGTTGTCATGTCAGGGTGCACCATAAAGACAGAGAATAACATCTGTTCTATTTGTCCTCTGGGCTCACGGGGGGCTCAGCAAGTCAATACTAATCACTTTATTTCGAAGTACTATTTTTTTATTATGATGAAATTCATCTTCCTTTATAGATTGCACAATATTGTAATGCACACATCTGAGTGTGACTAGCACCTGTGCATGTTAGAGTCATATCCAAGCATCAGGCTGTGCGGAGATTTAAGTTTCACATATGCTCCAGTCAGAAGCGTCTCCACCCACAGTGGGTAGCCATTGCCTTCATTAGCAGCCTAGTCATGACAATGTATTCATAGATCTTAGCTTAGACTTGCCTACAGCTATTGAAATCCGAATTAAGAAATAGTCATATAGGAGGGCATGTACATACACAATATACACTATTTTTTTGTTATTACTGAACAAACTCTTTAAAATATGTAGCAATGAAATCTATTTTATATATTTTTATATGCATATATAGTGATAGCCTATTTTGTGGTAACATTTCAACAGTTTTCTATCTACACTTTAAGAAATAATCCAGTGAAGCCATTTGAATTTTGCAAGGCACTTCAGAGAGACTGCTTCTAAATCTGCAACGTTGCTGCGTAGATTTCAGAAACTTGTTGGGAAATTGGAAACGTTGTTTTAAGAATTATCTACCCCGTGCCGGACACTGCCTGACGCAATCACTATTCATTTAGCATTTTCCAAATGCTTGCAACAATGATTTGTAGCATTTCACACCTCAATCTGTGTTAATAGGTCAAATTATTTGAAACAATTTGAAACCAAATAGCAGCATTAATCTGGAAATTCTTGGTCTGGATATTTTTGCTTGTGGTCAGATCATTTTTATTTAAAATGTTACTAATTTCTTGTGTTTTTATATAAATCACCCCCCACACATGCACATGCACACGCACACACACACACACACACACACCAAGACTGTCTCAGAGATCTGTTGCACCAGTGGAGCACAATTCCATTTATCTCTCAATACTAGTCCAAACCATGACTGAAACACATGTAAATATTTCTAATATTATATTTAGATTTTTATACATAATTTTTCTGTTGAAGGTGTCACCACTGGGAGAAGACCAAAGTAAAGTAACTTACTGTATTTTTTAATTGTCTTTTATTCATGTGTGTGTGTGTGTGTGTGTGTGTGTGTGTTTTGTCTTTTCATGTTGTAAGCAATTGTATATTATCAAGCTGTACATTTTCTGTAAGAAGCAATACAATGTTTTTGATTAAAAATGTCACAAGTCAAAGTGATTCTTGCTGCTCATATTGCTTTAGCTCTTACTTTATTATGTACATAATCGACTCTTGAAAGCATTCGAAACAAATGAAAAACAATTCTGTAACAAAACCTTGGTGACGTGATTTTTATTTATTAATATGGTATAATACATATGACTTAATTACAGAACTTTACTGTTAAATCACTTAATAATGCTACATGAAGGGCAGTAATAAATCTTCCTTCCATGATAGACAGATGATCACAGAACTCACATTCGGTACCTACTTTGACCTTCAAGCATTTCAGATGCTCTATTGCAGTAGTATTTCACAGTGGTGTAAGGCACGCTACAAATGATGTCTTGTAATCGTATTCAGAATGATTTTAGTGCATAGCATTTTCAATAGACTAGTGCATGCAACGTTCTTTACATTAAACGTGCATAAACTATTTGCTATATCTTCAAAGCACTGCCCCAAAAGATTAAAGATTAAAATTAAAATAGCGAGTTACATTCAGTTAAAATTTCATATCACCATAACCTTGTGTATTCTTTGCTTTAGAAACTGTAACTGCCAAGTTTTGAAGAATGTTCTTTTCAAAGATGATTCATGCCAACATATTTCTTGCATTAGCAGGATTAATGCCTAAATTTATACATGAATTCTGCACTGCTAAAGAATTGAAAAAGATATGAAATAGATATTATATTAAATAAACACATAAAGCATTGATAATAATGCTTAAATATGCTCCATAATTGACTCTCCAGATAAATCCATTGTGTAAAAATCGATGCAGGAAAAAAAGCCTAGTCTGTGAAGAGACAGTAACTCTATAAAAGCTCTCTTTTAGACATCACCCTTCAGGCATGTGGGTTCAGCCGACAATCGCAGCTTTGCTCTTGCATGGAGCTTTCCTTGTTGTCATAAGATGTGTTCCTTCAGGTTTCCTGCTCAGAGCCTCTAGAGTATAAACCAAGCTCTGGCTGTAAATTTGTCTCTCCTGTACAGAACAGTATTGCTAATTTTTCCTTTAGTAGCTCTGGTTCTTTGGGATTTTGACAACAAACTCCATGGGCTCTTTGGCCTTGTTGCTGAAAGCCTTCCTTATGGCGTCCACTGCATGCTGGTGTGTGACTCCCTGGAGTGATTCGCCATCAATTGACACAACTTCAAATCCAGCCTAGACACAGGGGAAAGGAAAGAGGTACATTTTCAAACATTTACTTGTTCCACTGCTGTTTCCACCCCCTACATTAATCCTTGCATATTTCTGTCAGCATAGTGACAATTTCTCATGAATTATACATGGATGTAGGGTGAATGACAGGAAAGATAAACTCCTAGTTATTTCCCTTGTTCTCTTCCTTCAATGCCTGTCAGTGAGCTCAATCCACCCAGTGAATCATCCCTAATCATGTAGTTCAGTTTTGTGTTTACCTGCAGCCACAGTAACCAGAAGAAGACAAAACACAGATGTGGCAGCTAGGAGTTAGACTACAAACAGACAGCATTTAGTCTTTTAAACACAGTACCCTCATATACAGGACAAAAAGTGGCTTATCCTGTTTTACCGATATTCTTAACACATACATTTTCCTGTTTCATCTCAATATTTGGTCTTCATGGCCAGATATCAATGGCTCATTCATAAAACTATAAGCCAATCTAATCTGTTTTATGTATGGCGCTCTCTAATCTGTCTCTGCTTGCCCTGGTGATCCTATACATCAGGCTATAAATCTGAAGACATGACCCTCTGGCTCTCCTGCTTTATACTAGTGCTGGGGAGGGATAGATCATTCCCAAGTCCACAAGCAGACTCATGCAAGAGGATCTTTTAGACGTTTTAGAAGAAAAATTAAGTGCAGTGAATAACAAATCCCCTCTCTCTCTCTCTCTCTCTCTCTCTCTCACACACACACATACATATACACATACATATTTAACATATATTTAGCAAATTTAACAAATGTAAACGATTCAGATCCACAAATTAAAATTTTATTTATTAAGGGAAAAAAGCTGTCCAAACCTACCTGGCCCTATTACCCCTAAATCTAATAACCAGATGTGAAACCCTAGGCGGCAACAACTACAATCAGGCATTTTCGGTAACTGGCAATGAGTCTTTCACATCGCTGTGCAGGAATTTTGGCTCACTTTTATTTGCAGAATTGTTTTAATTCAGCCAAATTAGAGGGTTTTTGAGCAGGAACACCATGGGTAAGCTTGTGCCACAGCATCTCGTTCGGATTTAAGTCCGGCCACTCCATAACCATGATTTTAGTTATTTATTTAATCATTTAGAGGTTATTGTCCTGCTGCATAGCCCAATAGTGCTTAAGCTTGAGGTCATGAACTGATGGCTGGACATTCTTCTTCAGGATTTTTTCTGGTAGAGCACATAATTCATGATTCGATCAATTATGGCAAGGTCCTGAAGCTGCAACTACCACCATGTTGGTATGATGTTCTTATTATGAAACGCTGTCTTAGTATTATTCCAGATGTAATGGGAAACACACCTTCCAAAATGTTTTTTCAGTCCATAGAATATTTGCCCAAAATCTTGGGGATGTTTTCCTGCAATTGTGAGACAAGCTGTTGTGTTTTTTTTCTCAGCAGTGGCTTTCTCCTTAGATCTCACCCAATTTTTGCCCAGTCTCTTTCTTATTGTTCAATCATGAACACTGAACTTAACTGAGGCAAGGCAAATTTTTTTATTTATTTATTAATTTTTTTATGAGCTCCTGGATGATTAGTAGGTGCGCAGTTGAAGTAATTTTGGTAGGCCAAACCACTCCTAGAAAGGTTTTACTGTTTCAAGTTTTTCCACAATTTGTGGATAATGGCTCTCACTGTGGATCACCTTAGAAATGGCTTTGTAACCCTTTCCAGGATGAAACATGTCAATTACTTTGTTTCTCATTTGTTCTTGAATTTCTTTAGATTGCAGCATGATGTGCATGATTCACTTTGTCGGACAGGTTCTATTTAAGTGATTTCTTAATGTAACAGGTCTGGCAGTAATCAGGCCTGGGTGTGGCAATTGAATTGTAATTTGGCTTTTCAAAAAATGAGGTTATCACATTTCATTTATGATTTAGCATGTCTTTGTGTAATATTTAAATTTACTTGATGATCTGAATGATTAAAGTGTAACAAATAAAAAAATATATATTTTACAGCACTGTATACAGACACGCATGCACGTACGCACGCACGCAAAACCAAAAGCAAGGACTCTTCCTCTGCCATTGTAAAATTCCAGGATACATCTGCTTGGAAATGTCCCTGCACCCTTCCTCTGTGATTAGAGGTATTTTCCCTTCACCTTTACTTTCACAGACCAGAGCAATGAAAACTTTTACCCCAATTACAAAAAGTTGGGATGGTGTGTAAAATGTAAATTAAAACAGGATGCAATAATTTTTATTATTCCCCAAAAATATTTTTCTATTACGGTAGAACATATCAAAAGCTTAAACATAAGCTAATTTTAAATTTGATGGCCCTAACACAATTCAACAAAGTTGGGACGGGAAGCCAAAGGCTAAAAAAATGAGTGTTATTAAAAAGAAACAGCTGGAGGAACATTTTTCAACTAATTAGATTAATTGGGAACAGGTCAGTAACATGACTGAGTCTTGCAGAAGTAAAGTTGGGCAGAGATTTACCCATCTGCAAAAAACTACTATTGTGGAACAATTTCAGAATCCTGTTCCTCGACATTAATTTGCAAAGACTTAGAATTTTTCATTATCTACAGTACATAATATCATGAAAAGATTAGAATATGAAGAAAATATTTGTGTGCATTGGACAAGGGAAAAAATGCCCTTGCTCTGTGATCTTCGAGACCTCAGGCAGCACTGCATTAAAAACAGGAATGATTCTGTAAAGAAAATCAGTGCATGGGCTCAGAAACACCTCCAGAAATCATTGTCTGTGAACACAGTTGCCATATTACACAGAACTGCAGGGTAAAGCACTATTGTGCAAAAAAGAAGCCACATTTGAACATGATTCAGAAATGCTGCTATCTTCCCTAAGCCAAAGCTCATTTAGAATGGACTGAGACAAAGTGGAAAACCGTTCTGTAGTCAGACAAATCGAAACTTTAAAATTGTTTTGAAAACTATGGACGCCACGTCCTCCATATTAAAGAGGAGAGCAACCATCCGGCTTGTTATTAGCGACTCAGTTAAAAAGCTTATATCTCTGATGGTATGGGATACATTAGTGCCTATGGAATGGGCAGTTTTCACACCTGAAAAGGCACCATCAATTCTGAAAGGTATATAGAGGTTTTAGAGCAACATATGCTGCCATCCAGACATCATCTTTTTCAGGGAGGACCTTACATATTTCAGCATAACAATGCTAAACCAAATCTATTACTACTATATATTTCAATATGACTCTGTAGTAGAGATTTTGGTACTGAACTGGCCTGCCTGCAGTCCAGACCTTTCACCAATTGAAAACATAACAAAAAACAAGATTTGCAAATATACACTCTACACAGCACCCAACACTTTTGGAATTAGTGTTGAGCATCCAATAGCCACATGGGTCATCAACAGACTACATTTCCTGAACATATTTCGTCTTTTGAAAAATAAATAAATAAATGCGCCATCACTCTAATTTAAATAAATAAACAAGTAAATAAACAGCTTTCAATTTGTACTGTGCTACAGCATATTCAACACCCTAACATTCATTGAACTAAATAAAGAATTATCCTCTTTTAGCCTCCATCTAGCCAATTTACAAGCTACGAATTTATTTATCCCTTAATTTTATTTACTGTACAGTAGGCCTGCAGTTGTATCACAGTTTTAATTAAGAGCCTTTTGCTACTTTTGCTAACACAGAAAAAGCTAAGATTTACTGATGTAGAAGTATTCAAAAGACACAGGAAATACACTGTTATGAATAATATGCGTGTGAAATGACCAAAAAACATCTGCATTCTGACTACGGTCTGCATATTTAAATTTTCCTTGACATTAAAGAATCAAAGACCTTGAGTCAAAGCCCTTGCTGGTGGAAGCATGTTACTGCAATCTACTAATGGAAGAATATTCTGTATTAAGTGTTGTTCTGAGTATTTCTGCATCGCTGGCGGTTCATCTAAAGGTTGCTAACAGCAATATATATATTTATTTATAATTCCATGCTACTCCCCAAAGCACATACTGTAACTTAATGTTCTCTCATAATAGTAACACCACCCAGGACTGTTTTCTGAACCTTTCAGGACCCTAGAAAAAGAAAGAGCACTTGCTTGGGGTAAAAATGGAATAGAAACAGAGCTTCAGGGAGAGCTAAGTGCACTTCTCTAATAGTCAAAGTTTATATGGGTGATCGCAGTGCAGAGGTCATCAGCATATTTATAAAATATATTAAATAAACAATACATTTTCAGCAGTTAAATTTCAAATTTCTATTGAACAATTTTTAAGTGTATCCTTATTTGTGGGAACATGGCCTCAATGTTCTCTGCATGTCTTTCTCACTATATCAGCTGTCTGCATTCCTAACGTATGTGACGAGTATTGGTGCGCACACCCTGAAGGTGTGGCAGAAGCCATCTGAGTGTGGCCAGTGCTTGCTGAGTTGATAGAACAGTTATCGGTTGAGCGAAAAGATCAGGATGTGCGTTAACACTGCCAAGCCATAACACGCACTTCCTCTGCCCTGACAGAGGAGTGAAATTGCATACATGATAGCGGCTGTGGAGTGGCCATACAGCACCACTCGCTTCAATGTGTAAAAATAAGTAATACGTTGGCTATTGTTATGTGTTAAAACACACAATCAGAAACAGACAATTTTAATCCTTTACTCTAGGCCTTATCGCATGCTGAAGGTGAAACGAATGTATAGGAGCTGAAGGACTCCAAGTTTGACACTGGATCTTTAGAGTGACTGCAATGTGAGGTGCTCACATTAGCGCCAGGAAGTGCTGACACCTGATAGGCAGAGGCCCCCATGCACACACACACACACACACACACACACACACACACACACACGCTAGGGATTTCCAAAGGGTTGACCTGGCACTGAAGGTCACTGTGATGGTGTTTCAAGTAACAGGTATCTCCCTGTAACCTCTACTGACCAAACCGTGGCCTTCATTATATGCAGTTTTTTCTGTATTACAACACATACCATGGACAAAAGTAATGGGACACCTGACTTTTCCAACCATACGTGGTTCTTGCCCAAAATTTACCTCAAATTTGGAGGCACACAATTGTATATATGTTTTTGCATTCATTTTTTCCTTCATTTGAACTAGGTGACCCAAACCTATTCCACCATGACAATGCCCCTGTGCACAAAGAATTCTAGTATCTATATATACAGTGGAACCTCGATACTCTCAACCTTGACACATTTAAGACCTTGATAGTTTGTGACTTTCCATTTGGAACCGGAATAAGAGTAGAAATCAAGAAAAATCTGAGTGGCTCGAAAGTTCGGAGTAACATTTTTGTGTACTAAAAAAAATTTTAATATTTGTTTATTGTATTATTCATTTAAAGTAGTAAATAAAACATTTAATTCACAATTTTTGTTGATATTACAGGCAAGGGGTTATAGAACATATATATATTTAAGAAATGATATTTAAAATAAAGTGCTTCTAATATTATAGCTATTATTATACTAATCGTTTATAGGAGTAGAACATCCATATTATTGGGAAATGTTTATTTGTGCATATGTTTCATGAAGGGTCTATATACCCCTGGAGAGCATGTGCATGAGCTAGTTTAGCATAGGAACATATATCTGATTCAGCGACACACATAAGCACAACACACTACATCTAAACAGAAAAACCTTTAACCTTCAGTCCATCAGAGAACACACCAACTGACACCTCTTTGCTGCCATGCTTTAGACAGTCAATTTAATTTTAAAAAATCAATAAGAGGATACTAAAACCCACGGTTGAGGACTGAACAGCAAGCTAAGCAGCTGTCAATCACATGGAACAGCTTCCACAATTCTACACATTACTAAAGAATACAACTATACTTCTATTTACAGGTTTTAGTGAAAGTCTTAAACTGGAAAACTGATACAATGCGTACAGAAGGAGCTGTATAGTGTAATGTGATGCAGTGTAGTGGCTGTAGATCATGTTGTATCTGCTATACTCATCGGAAGTAACTGAGAAGTGTGCAATAAAACAAGCAGACACGGTACCTTCAGCACGTCACTGGTGGAGGCAGCTCCTCCTGGAAATATCTTCTCAATCTTCACTGCTGGCTGAACCTTGGACTCAATGCCCCCAGAGATACTTATACCTGTCAGATAAGAAAAATCACTATATGATATACAAAATTACCTTTACTGCTACTCTAAATTATTTTAACATGCATTTCTTTGCAGCACCCTATATAGAGCTATCATGCCTATGTATAAAAGTGATTGCTTAAGTAAAAAAAAAAAAAAAAAGACTGTTATATCAGATTATCTTTTGCTTGTCTATTGGACGAGACAATACATGTATGCTTACTTTATTACCAAGACAGCACTTTGATTTAAACTTTCAAAATACTTGATAAACATCCCAAAGGTCTTTTCTTCTCTCACTGAACCAATGACTGTAAGTTAATAAAATAAAGGTAAAGTAGTAAATTATTATTTTACTTCTGGATGTGCAGGTTTTCCTTTAGTTAACTGGAACAAATTATATTTCATTAAATTCTTCTCATAATTAATCTGTCCCTTGGCTCTGAACCTTTTCTGATGTTACATAAAGAGAGCTTTAAATGGCTTTTAACTTCAGGCAAACCAAAAGTCCAACCTGGAACTGGAACCAGTATTTACACCTTGTTTTGCTCTGCCATCATTTTCCTGCTCTCGCAATAGCTTTTCAGTGTAAGGACTTAGTAACTCACTGACCCCTGCTGGTAAAATGGGGTAGGTACTCTTTTCTTGACAATCATATTGTCAACATCACATTCGCCTTGGATGGTGTGTTCTGGTTTCAACTCCCAAGAATGTTGCAACTCATTAAATCTTGATGACCAGAATGCACTTACCCAGAGACTGTTTGCACTTAGAGATGAAGACAGTGGTCAGCACATGTTCCTGCGCTGACAGGCTGTTTTGGTTGTTTTCAAAGGAAACTGAATGTCCGTTCGCTTGCTTCCTTTCCGACGGGTTGTGCAGCATGTCTGTTCCAAATACCTGTGTTAGTGGAGTTCTGCTCCTCCTGTGTGCACTCATCACTGTGTATTTAACCTCTTTTCCATTGCCAGATCTGGCCCTTGTAGATTTACCATGGCCATTCCTGTATGGTGATCTTCCCCGCTCTGGAGTGGCATTACCATGGCTTCCCTTTTGGGGCAAATGATGTTCTTGTCTTTTAGGGGAACGTCCACGCCACTCTGTGCTGTGAGGGGACTCATCAAGCAGCTGTTTGGGGTGAGGTGGGCTTAAGGAGCGCTGCCGAATAGAACCAGAAAGGTAACTGTCCACGGGTACATCCAATAGAGGGGTGAAGGCTCGGGGAGGTGGGAGCTTGCCAGTGGGGAGACCAGCCAGCCTGAGCCGCTCTAGCTCCTGCATCAGCTGTCGATCTTGCTCCAAATCGTGCACAGCCTGCAACTGGAAGCCTCCCCTGTAGTCTGAGGGAAGAGACAAAGAGCCACGCTGCATAACCAGTAGGATTACAAATATACTAGCACACATAAAGACACACAAAACTAACACACACACCAAGAAACACACTCACAAACAGTACTCAATTTGCTTATGGTAATGCTTATGCTTAATGTTTGATTTCTAGTGTAATTGCTAATATATATATATATATATATATATATATATATATATATATATATGTGTGTGTGTGTGTGTGTGTGTGTGTGTGTGTGTGTGTGTGTGTGTGTGTGTGTGTGTGTGTGTGAGAACACTTAATGGCCACTTTATTCAGATTTCATTGACCTCTGCTACTCTGCCAGAGAGTTTAAATTATTCTACTGTGGCCATGCACAATGGACAAAAAAGACTAGCATTGAGGTCCAGATTTTTGTGGGCAGTCGTCAAAAGGTTAAACAATGCAGGGCGCCTTACTTTTATTTCACTACTGATTCCTATTCAAGATTCAGAGGCCTGGCACTCAGGCATTGACCAACTGCTACCATGCACAACGTCAGAAGGCCTGGCACCTTACTCAGATCAGCAACCCACAGGTCAGAAAAGACACATGAGATTGCTGCTTATAACTATCCCTTTATTCAGTCTGAGGGTTTGTGACTTCAGATAAATGTCCTTTTTATATATAAATGCCATATTTTACAGCAGAATTGTCTCCACAGACCCTTTTATTTTCACAGACTGAGGAGCCTAAGTATAATAAAGCAGAATTGTGTGTGTGTGTGTATGCAGTGGTGTAAAAAAAAAAAAAGTGTGTACATGGAGGCTATTAATATCAGCCATAGGACATGTGCTTGGCTTTTATAAGGTAAATGGATACCTACAGCATCCAGCACTTAAAGCATTACCTGGGATGGGTGTTATTAGATGCCGGCGTGGAGTTCCACCATGTCGAGGAGAACGCAGAACCGGGGAACGCACTGAGGACATGAAACACACAATTTAACCACACTCTCCTCACAGTCCATAACCACATTTTGCTGTTTCTACTTTAGTAAAATGTTGTAGCATTTATTTATTCATATATTTATATCTTTAAATATGTGATTTCTTTTAACTGGTACACAATGTTTTTTTAGTCCATAATTATCTCTTGCAACTTATATTACTGTCTTACCAGAGCGACTCTTTAAAATGTCATAGGCCTCCAGTTCAAAAGGCATTACCATGCTGTCAAAACGACCCAGGTCTGTCAGTGGAATGATCATCCTAGACATGTGAAAATTTTACATATGAATAAAATTCACTGTGCTGTAAATATTTCACATCAACAGGATAATATGAGACTAGCAGGTGCCGAGGGCAGAAATTCCATTTAGAAATTGAAATGAGATCAGTAGATTTAAATTGGTAAGCCTCTGCTCCATCCTGACCTGATCTCCCTCAACAGCAGCAGCTTTTCAGGTCTGTCAAGGATAGCCAGCAGGGGGCGTACCAAGTCTTCCACCACCCGCTCTGCCAAAAACTACAGCAAACAGAGTAAGAAGTGCCTTTTTAAATATTTAATCACTCAGTTGATTATGGACAACTAAAAATAACTGCTTTAAAAGACACTTAGAGGTAAGTGTTTGATATGAATGCTCGTGCTTTGAATTAATATGGCTTCACTGTTATGTGTGGTGTTTATACATTATTTTTGTCAAAACATTGTGTCCTAATAATTTGTCTTTCTGTAAGCACAACAAGCAGACACATCAATTTCTAATACAGAGTGAAAAATATTTCACTGACAAATCTGTAAGCATGTGCATTTTACTTTTACACTTTTGTGTTTACGAGACATACTAGACATACTAGAAGCGTGAATACATAATCCCATGCTCACCCTATTGCAGTGTCTCATTACTGCAGCCACCTCATCCTCACTCAGCAGTTTGCATGCCATGCTCTCCACCATGGCCATGGTTTCAGGACTGGGCATGGCTTCGGGCTCCCACACGCCAGCACGCGTCTCACGCGGAGAGCTCAGGAGATTAAGGATGGACCGGCTGCGCCCTTTACCTTTATGTAAAAAGCAACAAAAATTCACAGTGTCTTTGAAAATCTTTGTTGAGCAATTATACACAAATGATTGTGAATGAAAATGCTCAGTGTATGAAACTGTACATACTGTAGTGAATAACAAAACCAAACCAATACTTATTCAATTAGGCAATATTAACACTATATTTATTATCAAATATACAGTACATAATACTTAGATATAATGCTCAATGTAATTTTAGTTACTGAATCAGTATACTCAAAACCTTAACCCTCCAATGTATATAAAGTAAACAATCTTTTAACTCCTCTGACACAGATTAAAAACAAACTATATAAACCCACATAGGTGTGTGGAAAATGTGTGTGGACTTGCAGACCTGTTCTGGAAGTTCAAGGGATTAAATATTCAAATACTCACAAAACCTTAGATTAAGCTAACAACAATCTTCCAAAAAAATTCAAAAACTACAGCAACCAAATACTGCCAAAAAAACTATTCACATTATACTGCTGTATCACTACATTTATGCTCATACATCCCAATCTGTCTTCAGAAATTGAAATACCAGACAAACACAAAGCAACACCTGAAAACTTAAAAGTAGCTAATTACCTATGTGCTGGTTTTGCTGCATTCTGGCTGGTCATGATAATAAGGGCACATGTGTAACACATCATCAGTTATAATGATCTGATGTACGTATATAGACTCAAGGCCACCTAATGCGAAATATTGTATAATTAACAGCAAAGCAGGTTTTACTGAACCAGCCTTCATATGCTTTCATGATAGTGTTTGCTGGTCTTTCAAGTGCAAATGTGTGTCTGTGTGTGGATTGTATGCGTAATGTGTATTCCTATTGCATTTGTGAACATGTATATATAACAGGACTCTTTGGAAAAATTGTTACCTGCTGGTGATTTGGAACGTGATCTATGTCGTTCTCCTGTCCCTGAAACTTTCCTGTCTCTAGAGGCAGACCTTTCTCTTCTTCGACCACTTTTGAACAGCAGACTGACAAAAGTTTTGGAGCGCTGCAGGGTGCTGCCAGAGGCGTCAGTCTTCACTGCTTGCTGCTGCTTCTTTTTCTTTTGCTTGTCCTCTTTTCAATATCAAACATAAACATATTTCTAATTAAGTTTTCTAATTGTGTATTCTAATTAAGTGTTAAAAACATCAAACAATATGAACAGTCTGAAAATGACATATTATAGAGAAGCATGGTAAATGTACTAATGAGGAAATTGGAGAACAATGCACACAGTCATAAAAGTGAGTTATGTAAAGTAAGAATTTCCATTTCTAATGTCTCCATTAGAGACTAGAATAATAATATGAAATGCCAAACTGGTTCCAATCATTCTGTCTTTCATTCAGCCCCAAATGGAAGGTCTGAGGTACAGTATCTTACAAAACTCCCATTTTAGCAGCACTTTTAGTATATATTTTCTAGGAACAATACTATAGAGATGAAACTTGGATAGACTTTAGAGAAGTCAATGTGCAGCTTTTATAGCTACCATGGGTAGACTGTGTAGATTTACTGTCCTCTGAAAAAACATATAGCCATTATTGTCAAAATAGCTGGCAACAAAATGAGTACATATAAAAGCTGTATGTCATGTAAACATGCAAAGCCACATGTCCTATTCATCATGTTCTTGTCTGCTTAACAGAACCATACACATTTGTGAATCTTGAATTAAAGCAGTTAAGATTTGGTGCTTTGTGTACAATTTTCTCATACTGACCACTGGATATTCAACATGGCACCTCTATGATTATTTGAGAATTAAAATTGTTGCTCTCCACAAAGATGGCCTAGACTATAAGGAGATTGGTAACACCCTGAAACTAAGTTACAGTACAGTGGCCAGGGTCATACAGAGGTTTTCCAAGAGGGGTTCCATTCAGAACAGACCTCACAAGGGTCGATCAAAGAAGTTAAGTCCTCGTGCTGTGCGTCAGGTGCAGAAGCTGGCTTTAAAAAACAGAGACATGAGTGCGGCAGCATTGCTTTAGAGGTTGCAGAAGTGGAAGGTCCGCTTGTCATTGTTTAGACCATATGCCTTACACTGCAACAAGTCGGTATGCATGGCTGTCGTCCCAGAAGAAAGCCTCTTAAATTACTGGAACTATGTCCTGTGGTCTGATGAGACTGAAATAAACTTCTTTGGCTTAAATGATATCCAGCAAGTGTGGCAACACCCTGGTGAGGAGTACCAAGAAAATTGTGTTTTGCCTACAGTCAAGCATGATGGTGGTAGCATCATGGTCTGGGGATGTATGAGTACTGGGGAGCTACGGTTCATTGAGGCAAACATGGATTTCTGAAGCAAGAACACAATGCCCTCCCTTTAGAAACTGGGTCAAACAACAGTTTTTCAAGATGACAACTGCCTTGATGAGGAAGCTGAAGGTGATAAAGTGGCCAGTATGTCTCCAGACCTGAACCCTATTGAGCATTAATGGGGCATCCTCATGCTTAAGGTGGAGAAGCGACATGTGTCTAACATCTAGCAGCTCCATGATGTTGTTATGGAAGAGTGGAAGAGGATCCAGCAACAACCTGTGCAGCGCTGTTGAATTCCATGCCCAGGAGGATTAAGGCAGTGATAGATAACAATGGTGTTCACACAGAATATTGATACTTTTGGCAGTTTTGACATGTTCACTTGTACTCACTTTTGTTGCCAGTTATTTAGACAATAATGGCTGTATGTTGAGTTATTTTCAGAGGACAGTAAAATCTGTACTGTTATACAAGCTGCACATTGACTACTCTAAAGTATATCCAATTTTCATTTCTATAGTATTGTTCCTTAAGAACATATAATAAACTATGAGGGGTTTACTCACTTTAGTGCGATATTGTATAATTTGTGATTGTATTATACAACTAAGTTTATTACTATTGCTTTCCGGTTCATAACATCAAAACATAATTATTATTAATATTTTGAAAATAGAGTAAAACAAAGTGCCTGGGTGGATGCCAAACCTGCAATGTAACATGTACAATATATGCAAAAAAAAACTACAGTGTTCAGGCAAAAGCAGGAAGGCATTCAGCACACAGGCCTTGCTGTACCTGAGACAGTGATATGACTCTGGGACCGGCGGATGGGTTTGCGAGGTTTACTGAGAGCCATTAGCACTGCTGTTTTTGGAGAGTCCAGAATTTCTTTGTCTGAAGCAGAAAATGTTCTTTTTTGTGCTTCACGGCTTTTATTAACACTTCCACTCCTAATTACCGTGTCCTTCAAATAAACAGTCTCACCAACCGTCCGGCTGGTATCCATGGAGATAACACTGGTGGGTTGGGGCGATGTGTCAGGATCCTGTGGGTCGGTTTGGATGGCTGTCTCAGTGCGATTAGAGCTTGGCCTTTGTGATGAGGCATCTTCAGTAGAGATGCACACATCCACCATCTCTAAACCAAATGGAGGGGGGAACATGACCTGTGAGAGGCCACTGAGAGAGCTGACTGGTGTCCCAGAGGACAGGGAGGAGGTGGACGAGTAGGAGTCTGAACCCTGAGAGAAGGCTGGCTGGCCACCATTAGCCACTGGGACAATAAAATCAAGAAAGAGAAAACTCCTGAATTTAGAGAAAGTTTATATTATCAAATATTCAAGAATGTATAAAAAAAAACAGAAAAGTGTTTTTTTAAGTATTTTTCAGAAGTCTAAAATTCACCTAAAGCTTAGTAATACTTATTGTAATAGACTATATTCATTTTTGTAGGCCAGCAGCTAAGAAAAATGAAAAATTGCTCCAGATATTGTCAGTCGTGACAGGTCATGATAAAAATTAATGAAAAAGTGTTGCCATTTTTTAAAATCCTATTTATGATTGATATTTGTTATAGGAAACCAAAAAGCCATTTTAAATGTTATTCAAATAAATGTTCAAGCTTACATCTGCTGCAGGTGTATATGATATTACAACAAAACTTATACAAGAATGCTCTTTTAAGCTTAGCTTTGACCTTATATTAATAGCTACATGTGTAATTATTTGTATAAATGTAGTGCAAAACAGTCAACATACATTTATTGAGCCAACTGTACTCTGCTATCATCTCCTTATATGCAGGATACCTCCCAGCCTCCTTTAAAGTAAAACAAAAATAATAATATTAAAAACATAAATATTAACACTTACAGGACCATGAATCTGAGCAGAAGAGATGTCACAATGTGCTATGCAATCTTTTATCCATATCATCATGGAAATTATATGGCATCAACACATGATGTGTTAATATATGTTCTAGTCGGTTTGGAGCTTCCTCCCTTCTTCTCCTCTTATGTCCCCTTGCCCATTTGGAGGTATTTAATAGAGGCTCGACAGGGTGTGTTTGGTTTAGATTTGCCAGAGAAAAGAGAAGTATAGCAGCTATGTGATGTGTCATTTTCAGAAAAGAAATACCTCTACGGTCAAAGGAAAAACAAAAACAAACACTTATCCAGGTATAAGATATAAAGAGTGATATCTGGAAGAACAAAATAAAAAAGGTTTAGGCTACATTCTCTGTTAATGAACATTTGTAATGCCAGTAGTAACTTTATTTTTAAACAATTTGGATAGAATTTCCAGGTTGGTATTCATCTTCTACATCGTAACTTTAATAACTTATGTAAAGTAAGTTTAGTCACATAATAAATTAATAGTTTATATGCAATAATTTGATAAGACACATACAAAAAAATGTATTTAGACAGGATTAGATTACCTGCTCAATAGTAATTTACCGCCAGTAGAATTATGGTTATTGTAAGGGAACTCCAATGATAGAAACTGGGCTAGTGGAAGAGTAGACATTTTCTAATACCATTAAGAAAAATTGTTGTTTTTGTCATTTGGGGGAGAGTGTGGGGTGTAGGATAGCTACTTTTTCACTGACCAGCTGCGTCACCACGAGTGTGCTGACATCAACAGAAGGAATAGCCACGAATAGAAACCTTAGCATGCATGTACTGTTAGCTTGATTTATCAAACTGCCGCAAGGTAAGCTAGGTTAAAAAAGGCCATAAAAAAGACATTTTCTGCTGATTACAATCTGATCCCTGTGGTCTGGTGAATAATGCACATACCCTGGCACTTTTTCACAGGCAGAACCTGAGACTCTCTTGAGTAAAGTGAGCAAGCAGAAATGTGAAGACTAAATGCCAGCTGTCTCCTTTATTATTCAGTCTCTTTGATGTGCTCAGTAAGAAACTGTGTTTAACTCATACCATAATAGTTAATGTGTCTCAGTATGAAATCCTTAGGTATGAGTCAGTGCCATTAGAAATACCAACAGGTGAACATAGAATGCACTCAGAATGTCTCATTATCGGCACCCTTCATTGATAAAGAGCATAAATTATCAGATAAAATATTACATGTAATAATTCAGACTATATAAAATTGTACAATTAAAGTTTAGAACTTTACATTTATCTCCAGTAACAATGATGGGTAGGAGCCTATGCTTGAAATGCTGTGTGTGAGGGGGCAACCCCTAGATGGCATGCCAGTCAATTGCAGGGTGCCATGCAAACACACATTCACAAGCGCGTGTTCCTATAAACAATTTAAGCACAAGACTGTCCACAAAATTCAACTAAACACCTACTAGAATGTATTTGGAATGTGAGAGGAAGCCAAAGTACCTTGTAAAAGTAGACAAGAATATGCCTAAATAAGTGTTTTAAATGTGTAAATGTGTAAAGTGTTTTTCTTATAAATATATTTAATACTCAAAAATACAGACTCAATATCTGTTGCTTTTTAAAGATTTGTACACAAATGCAGATACTGACAATAAAATATAATGTATATATGATTCATTATTATAATATATAGTTCTAATACATTATACCCTTAGCACGCACGCATCAGATTATAGATATAAACAATATATGATAATAACTTTAAGCACAAACAAGTCCATAACATAGGTTTTCATATGTCTGCAGCAGAAAAATGTGTGGTCTGAAACCTGAGAATATTCATAAGTTAAGATTGTGCTGCATGAAATCACTAACTATGAATCAGTACCTATACCAGCCTCTTTAGACATTACAGGAAGTGACACAGTGCTGTCATTCTCTCCTGGGCAGAAGCCACAAATTCCTATTTGTAATTGTGTCAATACTTTTAAAACTAATGTTTTGTAGGTAGATACAACTATAGAGTATCTCTGCATTTTAAGAGTCAAGATATAACTTATGTTTAAGGATTATCACACTGTGGCTATTGTTCTAAAACACAAAAGTTGGTCTGTCCAGCATTTTGATGAGAATGTATTTAGAGAAGCACTTGCCATTCAGTAAAAACATGCAGAGTTCTAACTGCTCTCTATTAATCATTTAGCCTTTTTATTATTTGTAATCTGTCTCTGTCATCTATTGGACTGCATGATTGAGTTTCCAACAGAGAAGTGATTTTAAACACAAGGTTCTTTGATGTATTCCATTAATAATGCCAGTATCCAGTGACTGTAAAATATTCATAAAGCACATAATGTATTGCCCATGTCCTACATTACATTAAATCCACACAAAGCCAGTGTAGTCTCATTAATGAAAAAAGGTTTAATTGATTTATAATTTTGCCAATTAACATATGTTAAGCCAAGAAAGAAAGCTCTTACCTTAATGGTGAGCATGACATGGGTATGGCTCTTTAGGACTTCCACAGCATTGCTGTGTGTAATATCTTCAAAATTCACTCCATTTGCTGCTAAAATCTGGTCTCCCATTTTAATCCCATTCTGCTCTGCCAAGCCACCAGGGTCCAGCCTCATCAACAAAACAAGAACCTTTACAATTAGGACTTTAATGGCTAAAACTAGTTCTACAATATATGAAAGTCATAAATATAAACTACAGAGATGCAGCCGCTTCTTCATACTTTGAAACATAGATGCCAAGGCCAAACTCTTTGCCACCGCGGATGTTAAAGCCCAGGCAGTAATCATCTGAGGTGGTGTAGAGGTGCACTATCCGGCGCAAAGCTCCATCTGAGCTGACCTCGGAGGGGGTGTGACCACTCTCTTCCACCACCATCCTTCGGTGGATTAGATCCACCCTACACAGAATTACATTTTTATAAAATACATTCTTAAACTTTATCATTACAATTTTTTTTTTTTGCATTTGCAAAGCATAGTAAAACCTCTTTACAAATTAACATAGACAGGAAATAAAATCTCAATCCAAGTTACATAGAACATTTAGACATTAAAAACATGCTTGCTTACATGTAGAAAATCATTCAACCATAATCATGGACATGTGCTATTACAATGATAATATCACTTAATGAAAATGTAAAGTAAAATTAGTCGGTCACTACATTGCTAGGCATGAAAGACAGAGGAGGGTGACAGAGCATATGCAGTTTTCACTGTCCTGTTTTATGTGAATAATTTTGTTGCCTGAGTTAGTAATTCAACAGGAATCTGCAGATAGTCTGAAAATAACATTTTATATAAGCGAATATATCCACTGAGCGCATGACACATTTAGTCTTCCTGACACAGACTTTACTCATTTGTATTTGCATTATAGTATATATGCTTGGTCAAGCTCTCTGACTCTGTATCATAAGACATTGTAACATTATCAGGAAGTCTTGAATTAAGTATTACTTCTGGTAATGGCATACTATAATAAACATTTCATTTTAAACAGAAGCTGGCATAAAGCAGCTTGATTTGGACTATAGAATTAATTAATAATCTATGGCAATCTTCAGTTACATCAATAATTTGACTATAACTACACTGCAAGGTAAAAATTTCTCGCTTACCATGTGGTCTTCTCTTTGGAGTAGCGGATTCCCGGCACCTTCCCTACACGTCTAACTACCATGCGTAGGCGGTTATTCCCCGTTAAAACCTTTACAGCACTGCTCATGGTAATGCTTTCCAAGCTAATCCCATTTACCTCCACTAGCTTGTCTCCAACAGATAACCCTGCAAATTCTGCAGTGCACATACAAAACATTTCAGGTAAACATGGTTAAATATGTCATTAATAGCATGTCATATAACACAAAAAAATTGATAATGTTGAATACAGCAAATATATCTATACCTGCAGAGCTATTATCCTCAACTTTGCTAACAAAGATGCCAAGGCCATGCTCTGAACCACCACGTACACTGAAGCCCAGCCTTCCATCCTCACTCTTGTCCACAGTAATTGTGTGGATGTCTTCACTATCATCTCCACCTGCAACCAAACAGCACAACATACCAAGAAGTAAAAATATGTACACATACTTACTTACACATTTAATATGCTTCCAATTTTACAGCAGGAATTTTTCAATTTCACTTAGTATCATGTTGATAATACATGTAACTCACCATCCACAGGTGAATTGATGAGGATGACTCTACCCATTGGGGAGGAAGATCTAATTCCCCTCTGCCGCTGTTGCTTCTTGTGCAGATACCGTGGCAATGTGGAGGTTCCTGGGCCTCCTGGGTAGATGTTAGGATTGGCCCCATTTGTCATCTCTCTGTTGGACTCAGCAAAGGAATAAGCCATGGTAAGATCGAGACCCCTCCTCGAACCCTCATTCAGGGATTGTGGTTCAACAAGGAAAAGGTCCAAATAAAATGGTTGATTGCTATGTAAGTGTCAGTGTCAGGCATGGGAAGAAGCCAAAATATGGACTGTGCAAATCTGTTGCAATGGCACAAAAGAACAGGACCATAATGGGTCCCTCACAATTTGCCAACAATGTTTTTCTGCACAGTTCCAGCATTTGTCCAAGGGGGCAAGCAATAAAAATCATTAAATCACAGTAAACTTTCTGGGTAAAATAAAAACAAGTATGCCCTTAAAAAATGTTTTGAGGACATCAGGACACTCTCTGTAAGTGTTCCAACTGGTCTTTTTGTCCAGAGTAAGAGCCTCCACTGGCTGAACAAGGACTGGGGAAACCCTTTACAGTTCATATGCATGACAAAAGTCAGTTATTCACTTCTCCCTGACCTTCACCTTCTCATAAACAAAGATGATGAAGGATGGTGATCCGCACGGAGCAGCTTGCAACATAGCTAATTTCCCAAGGGACGTAAGGTGATATGAGCAGGTAATACATTCCAGAAAGGGAATGGTTACACAACCTACACTCTCTCTAATTTAAGTAAGATGTTCCACATCTTCTCAAGCATATCTTCTTAGACTTTGGGCATATTAAGTGTCTTTCAAAGTTAAGTTTTACAGTAATGTGTTGGGCTGTGAAAGTGTAAGCAGCATCCATCCTCTGAGGTGTTTATATCCAGCACCACGGACAGCGCTCGAACAACAGGCTGCTGTAAAGCAGGAGACGCTCTGACGCCATCTTACAACCAAAGCAATTCGGACACTTTGACTGAAAAACAAAAAAAAAAAAAAAAACACAACCGCAACCGCAACCGCAACACTTAGAAATCCCGTGTGGTGCTGAGAGGGTCTGGCCTAAAATGATTTCTAATGTTCATCTTAAGTCAAAGGAGTTCGCAGCTTCTGCAAACAAAATAAAACAAGTTATAACGTTATAATTCAACACAGTTTGAGTCTCAGGCTCACTGAATCCAAGATTTCACACAAACACACAAACGGTTATATACATAAAGGACAACTTTCATATTGAAAAAGGACCAATATAAATATATAGTCTATATTATAAAGACAAGCGGAATAAACATAGTCAACTTTACCTGTTTCCATGCTGGGCTGTATGAGCTCACCTGAGGAGGAGTGAGATTAGTGGAGATCCAGCCCGCCTCTCAGCCACGCTGATTGGATTACCTCAACCAGTTTATAGTCGCCATTGTAAACCTATAAGATCTAGAGAATGACATTTGTTTCTACAGCCAGTAAATCATTAATCAACAATGCATACCTTTTTGTAAATTAATAATATATGTCTAATACTTTATACATATCATGTGCTATACATAGACATGCACACCTGGCTGATTTTTATTTAATGTTTGCCCCTAAGAATTTTGCACCTGAACAATCTTTAGATGGAAATACCCTTTCCTATGTTACACTGCCACCTACCGACTTTATTTTATCAATACAAGCGTGACACCTAAATATATCAAAAACAGTCTAGGTGTTGAAAAATAAAACATGATTTTGTAATTATCACTAGGTCAACCATGCATCTAAATCAGAAATAAGCTCTCATTTATTTATTTATTTATTTATGTATTTATTTGTTGTTTGTTTGTTTTGACCTGAACGCGCCACAAGGTTGTTCTCCTGCATTTTGGCAGTTTCCACACTGATTTGCCGGTGTGAAGTGAAATACCCGCCCCTCACGGGCTCATCCAATCAGCGATCACCTCTGCATCACCGCCACGGTATACACCCACACATACACACGTACACACACGCAAGCACGCGCGCTTTAACCCCGCGGACGTCAGGCGGTGCAGAAGAGGCGTTTGAGAGGTCATCAGCTCGCACACAACCAGAGGTGCCTCTTCTGTTTCACATTTTCATAAAAGATATGTTTCTGTCTACGGACGATGTAAGAAATTCTTCTTTTTACTGAAACGACGAATGTTGTTGAAAATGACACGAATGGTGCATAGCATAGCACATCATAGCTAGCTAAGGTGACTAGCTGTGCTCTATAGCCGCGTTGTTACTTGTTCGCTAGAGAGCTATTCAGCCACCCTCGTCTGAAAATGAAAGTATGAAAGTAAAAGAAACAGAAAGGTAAAAGTACTCAGTAGTGGCAGCACCCGTTTAGTTATTATATTTGTAACTGAATAGTAACACGCATTGGACAATAATAGGAGTTGGCCAACATATTTTTGATCATTGTAGTAGGCTAGTTCAGCTGTGTTTGCTAAAACATAGCTGTCAAATGTTCTGTGGTGTAAAACTAAACTGGTTCGCTGTTCCTTTGGCGTAATACCATATTTTAGTTTAAATGTCAGTGTAAACGAATAATTTTCATTGCTTTAATTTAAGGTTATCCCACATCCATCTATCAGGGTATAAAAATCCAAACATGGAAACACGGCTCCAAAGCAATTTTAAATGACATGCTCTCTGATTTTGTGTACTCTTCAGGAGGATTAAAACTTGATCATAATCTACAACTTGATCTGTTTTGTTTTCACAAGCAGAGAAAAAACACAGAGCAGTCTCTTTCCACAAAATGCAGGAAAATTGTTGTCATCTAATCACCCAGACTGAGGTTTTCTGAGTCAGGGTTTTTGCATGTGACCTGGTTTATAATCATTTTTTTTAAGGAAGCTGCATATTGTTTTTCTCATGGACAGAAAGTAAAAGAGAAAGGATGTCTGGGGATTTGCCGCTCAACATCAACATTAAGGAGCCACAATGGGACCAGAGTACATTTATGGGCAGAGCCAAGCATTTCTTCATGGTGACTGACCCAAGAAATGTGCTGCTCTCAAATCAGGTTCTGGAAGGTGCACGAGACATTGTGGAGGATTACAGGTCAGCAGTGGGTGAACTTCAAGAGCACGCTGAACGTGCCAGAATCGTTTTTTGTGTTTGGTGACTTGTGACTGGTTAAAGTGTTGATATTACTGACTGCATGTCTTCCTACACAGGAAGGGAATTGTGCAACCAGGCCTGACGGAGGATCAGCTATGGCGGGCCAAATACATCTATGACTCTGCCTTCCATCCTGATACGGGTGAGAAGATGCTGCTGATTGGTCGCATGTCTGCACAAGTGCCAATGAACATGACCATCACAGGCTGCATGCTCACATTTTATAGGTAATTATTTGTGTATATGTATCCAAACTGTCATCATTTGATCATGATGTATGATGAAATATAATTCTGGTGAAGCTTGAAAGCACAGTTCAGGAAGTGAGAGTATGGCAGAAAATGTAGTGAGCCATCAACAAATGCATCACCATGGAAGGTTTATCAGACTTTGTCTTGCATTAGACTTGCATTCTCTGTGTTCTAATTTCTCATGCAGGGCTAGACAAGGCTATGTATATAATTTCATGACACTTATTTTTATAATATTCACATGTACCACAATTTACAGGTTTGCTAACAAACTGGCAGCGAAAATTATAGTGTTGTATTTAACAAAACGGCACAGAAATCTGATTGCAATGCCAGTTCAAATGTAGAAAAATGAGAGTTGATTATTATACAAACTGTAGTTGATTGGTTGTTTAAATACTGTGAGACTTTACTTACATTCTGTCTCAGCCAATAAGATCCTGCTTTAAATAAAATAAATCCTGAATGGTGTGTTTTGATGTCCACAATCACACTGATATAGTGGGTATGGATAAAGTAGACATTTAATTTGCATCAAATTGAGATTTTCTGTCATACAGCTCCAGATTTTTCTTACTACTGGGATATTTTGCAGTTTAATAATAATTTATTGCCATAGACTTTATTCAATATAACTTTCATATTCACTTCTGAGCAAGTCAGTTCAGCTGTGTGAACATTTATTTTGTGGTTGTCACCAAATGCAAGTCAGCTGTGGTTTTTAGTTCTGTTTGGCTTGCACAAACATTTATACACAACTTTACTAAAAGATTAATTATTGATTTAAA
Organism: Silurus meridionalis; assembly: GCF_014805685.1. Lineage (NCBI taxonomy): Eukaryota > Metazoa > Chordata > Actinopteri > Siluriformes > Siluridae > Silurus > Silurus meridionalis. The sequence continues at coordinate 20,554,031 of NC_060885.1, forward strand.
ATGTATTTAAGAAAATTAACAGCTTCTCCGGCTGAAAAATGCAATTGCAAAAGTAACTTTTTTGTCTGATCTCTTTTACATTTGACTTGTCTCAGGGTGATTTTCATGGTGGTGCTTGTCTATAAGGCATTGCTGAATGTCTTGCATTTTCATATTTTTCATTTTATTCAGGACAACTCCAGCAGTTGTGTTCTGGCAGTGGGTCAACCAGTCCTTCAATGCCATCGTCAACTACACTAACCGCAGTGGAGATGCACCGATCAGTGTAAAGTAAGGACATACTAATCTAATTTATCGCTTCATTATTAAAGCCTGTAGCAAAAAAAACACTGCTGCCCCCAGATATGTAACAGAGCACTCTGGGCAACTAGCACTTCAAATCAATAATGGGAAGAATATACTCATAATATAATTTCATAACAGTCTCCACTCTTCTGGGAAGGCTTTCCACTAGATTTTTGAGCATGTCTGTGGGCATTTGTGTTCAGTCAGTTCAAAGAATATTAGTGAGTCAAGTCAGTGATGTCATGTGAGGAGCCCAGGGCCTGCAGTTGGTGTTTCAGTTCAACAGGGTTGAGGTTAGAACTCTAAATAGGCCAGTTTTCTATACCAACCTCAAACAACATTTTAATAGAGCTCACTTTGTGCACAGGGACAGTGTCATGCTGGGACATGTTTGGGCACCTTGGTTTCAGTGAAGAGAATTTGCAACATACATGGACATTTGTGCTTAGAGTTTTGTGGAAACATGAAGAAATACACGAGTGTCTCTCTTTTCCGCGAATCGTCTGCTTTGTGTGATTGCTTAATTCTTGGTTATTTGCTTTCACAATTTATAAAATGTTTGGGTTTGGGATTTTGCAGTCAGCTTGGTGCAGCCTACGTCAGTGCCACAACTGGAGCTGTAGTCACTGCTCTTGGTCTCAAGTCCCTAACCAAGGTAAGCATTTGAAATCTCTACATATCCAATGCTCCCATTTCTTTTGTTTAGGTCACAGTACATACAACTTTTTTTGTCATACATTTCTCTTTGGTCAAAATGTGTGTGGAGCAAGTTTCTAAAATGTATTCTATAAAACGTACCTGCTTCAAAGTAATCCTTTTAAAAAATAAAAATAAAGTAAAAACTGTTACATTATACAGTGAGGAAAATAAGTATTTGAACACTCTGCTATTTTGCAAGTTCTCCCACTTAGAAATCATGGAGGGGTCTGAAATTGTCATCGTAGGTGCATGTCCCCTGTAAGAGACATAATCTAAAAAAAAAAATCCAGAAATCACAAATATGATTTTTAAACTATTTATTTGTATGATACAGCTGCAAATAAGTATTTGAACACCTGTCTATCAACTAGAATTCTGACCCTCAAAGACCTGTTAGTCTGCCTTTAAAATGTCCACCTCCACTACATTTATTATCCTAAATTAGATGCACCTGTTTGAGGTCATTAGCTGCATAAAGACACCTGTCCACCCCATACAATCAGTAATAATCCAACTACTAACATGGCCAAGACCAAAGAGCTGTCCAAAGACACTAGAGACAAAATTGTACACCTCCACAAGGCTGGAAAGGGCTACGGGGAAATTGCCAAGCAGCTGGGTGAAAAAAGGTCCACTGTTGGAGCAATCATTAGAAAATGGAAGAAGCTAAACATGACTGTCAATCTCCCTCGGACTGGGGCTCCATGCAAGATCTCACCTCGTGGGGTCTCAATGATCCTAAGGAAGGTGAGAAATCAGCCCAGAACTACACGGGAGGAGCTGGTCAATGACCTGAAAAGAGCTGGGACCACCGTTTTCAAGGTTACTGTTGGTAATACACCAAGACGTCATGGTTTGAAATCATGCATGGCACGGAAGGTTCCCCTGCTTAAACCAGCACATGTCCAGGCACGTCTTAAGTTTGCCAATGACCATTTGGATGATCCAGAGGAGTCATGGGAGAAAGTCATGTGGTCAGATGAGACCAAAATAGAACTTTTGGGTCATAATTCCACTAAAGGTGTTTGGAGGAAGAAGAATGATGAGTACCATCCAAGAACACCATCCCTACTGTGAAGCATGGGGGTGGTAGCATCATGCTTTGGGGTGTTTTTCTGCACACGGGACAGGGCGACTGCACTGTATTAAGGAGAGGATGACCGGGGCCATGTATTGCGAGATTTTGGGGAACAACCTCCTTCCCTCAGTTAGAGCATTGAAGATGGGTCGAGGCTGGGTCTTCCAACATGACAATGACCCGAAGCACACAGCCAGGATAACCAAGGAGTGGCTCTGTAAGAAGCATATCAAGGTTCTGGCATGGCCTAGCCAGTCTCCAGACCTAAACCCAATAGAGAATCTTTGGAGGGAGCTCAAACTCGTGTTTTTCAGCGACAGGCCAGAAACCTGACTGATCTAGAGAAGCTCTGTGTGGAGGAGTGGGCCAAAATCCCTCCTGCAGTGTGTGCAAACCTGGTGAAAAACTACAGGAAACGTTTGACCTCTGTAATTGCCAACAAATATTAACATTGACTTTCTCAGGTGTTCAAATACTTATTTGCAGCTGTATCATACAAATAAATAGTTTAAAAATTATATTTGTGATTTCTGGATTTTTTTTTCTTAGATTATGTCTCTCACAGTGGACATGCACCTACGATGACAATTTCAGACCCCTCCATGATTTCTAAGTGGGAGAACTTGCAAAATAGCAGGGTGTTCAAATACTTATTTTCCTCACTGTAACTCTTGTAATATACTATTAATTTGCGACTACTTAACTACTGTGAAAAGTTTCATATTTTAGATGTTGATAAATTACACTTTTTGTTGCCAGCACCTGCCAGCTATAATCGGACGGTTTGTTCCATTTGCTGCAGTGGCAGCAGCAAACTGCATCAACATTCCTTTCATGAGACAACGGTGTGTTTTAAGTTATTTAATCAGTAGTTAAGTGCAGCAGTGCATGTCGAGAGTATTCAACATATTTTCTTTGTGTAGGGAACTGAAGTACGGCATTCCTGTCACTGATGAGGAGGGTAATCGCCTGGGAGAGTCCGTCAGTGCTGCTCAGCAGGCCATTGTACAGGTGGTGGTGTCCCGAATCGGCATGGCAGTGCCAGCTATGGGTATGGCATCTTTACGAGAGAATAATTATAAACCCCTTGCGCTTGGTGTAATACTCATTCCAGCCAATCTATTTCTTTGTTTCATTTTAACTATTGGAGTTGGGTGAAAAAAATACCAAGAATGCATCATCTAAATTGTGACTCGAATAACGTTATTTCTTGTTTTACCAGAATTGTTCTGACGTGTATTTTTCTATATTCCCCATACAGCTATTCCTCCGGTTATCATGAATGCCTTGGAGAAAAAAGCGTTTATGAAGGTAAAGTCACAGTGCCCTTAGTGTTTTGCTGGCATGTCACCAGTGTTTGCTGTGCTGCCGTATCTGATAAAGGTTGTTTAATTATTGATGCTTAATTCGTAGGAAGTTTGCACGGTAGCATGTTGGAGCAATTCCTACACTCTACCACTAGGTGGTGTTGGAAACTTTACAACAGGGGTCACCAACATGGTGCCCGCATGTAGCCTGCAAGGACCACATGAGTAGATCGTGGGCCTTTCCTAAAAAATAGCTGTTTCCTACTTTGGTAAATCATTGTTGATGATTATTATGAAAAATCATTAACATGATCTGTGTCTTCACATAGATGAATGTCATTTAATTATTAATAAAAACATGTAAATTGAGCAAATTTGTTATTTCAGATCAAACTGAAAACTGTGTATCAAACTGGTAGCACTTCACATTAATCGGTACCCAAGAAGTAGCTCTCAGTTTCAAAAAGGTTGGTGACCCCTGCTTTACAACAAAAAGCGACCAACAAGAGACGTAAACAAACATTAAATAGGATGAAGATAGGATTCCGAATGTGGTTATCCAAGCCGGCTAACATTGTGGAATCTTGATGCAAAATACACTTAACACTGTGTGCTCCATGAAACATGTAAATCTTATCCCTTTTTCGCTCTCCAGCGCTTCCCAGTGCTCAATGCGCCAGTACAGGTTGGCCTTGTGGGATTATGGTGAGTTGCAGTAGAAATGGTTTCTGTAAAAGGCCTGTTTCATAGCTGATTTATTAATTTAGTCTCTTGATTCTGGTAGCCTGGTGTTTGCTACTCCGTTGTGCTGCGCCTTGTTCCCACAGAAGAGGTGAGTTTTTTTGCCTTTTTTTTTAAATTTCTCTATAAGGTTGTTGGTTATTATATTGAGTGTGTGTGTGTGTGTGTGTGTGTGTGTGTACAGCTCTATGAGGGTGAGCAGTCTGGAGCCTGAGCTGCAGGAGAGTATACGACAGAGCAGTCCAAACACAACTTTGGTTTATTTTAACAAGGGCTTGTAGGGAACCTTTTCTTCCATTCCAAACTGCTGCCTGTATCTTGCTAAATGGAGTTCTGTGGACACAACTTGACGAGTAAAATTTTATTTTCTGTTTTTGGGGTTGGTTTTCTGTTAAAAAAAATAATGGTGTTGTAAAACCTGCACTTTCCCTTAAAATAATATGCAATCCTGACCAAGAAGTACCTAAAGCAAGATTTTATTATTGCTGCATTTATGATCAGACCCATTACATGCTAATATTAATGTGTGGCATCCCAAAAACTTGTAAGTTGTATTTATCATTATTTATGTTTTCGCAAAGATATTCAGTGTGCATGTTAGTGTGTTTAGACCTACTATATTTATTCTCAAGTTTCCAGACCAAACAGCTCTCCAGGTTTCTGTATCAAATGACAAGAAACAGTCTTGAAAAATCAATTTTGAGTCACTGGATTATTTTTTATCCAGTTTAAAAGAATGAACCTGACATGCTCCTGTGTGTACAATTGAAGTGCTCTTAACCCTTATAATCGTTTTAGCACTGACCTTATAGACTCCGGTAAAAGGAAAAATTGAGACGTATACGCACTTCTCTCTGAACACATCTCGATCTGAACTTTTTGGTGATAGTTTTTCAGTTGTATTATGTTGATGTGCGTACGTAAGCCGTGTTTGGTTTTAACTCGTACCAGTTGTGTGGTGCAAAAATGTTACATTGTGGAATTGAGTTGTGGATGTGGTAGTGTTAAAACTGCTAAAAGATTGTTGTGTCAGTATAATGCATTAGATGACTAGTTAGTTTTTTTGTTCATGGGCTGTTGTGAAGACAAATTTCCATTTATCAGAGAAACATGTATGCTAGGGCTTGAAATAGAATTATTGAAGGTTTTTTTATATAATTTATGCAGTCACAGAAGCACAGCATATTGTTTTAAGTCAAAATTAGAGGCAGTGTCATGGGGAATAAAATGGTTGGTTTCCAGTAGACAAGTGGACTGCTGGCGTATCAACATGCATCAATCACCCTACTTTCGGTGACCTACTGCACAATCATTTAAAAATATTGTTGACTTTACCATCAAAATATATACATTTATATATAGATACATGTACTGAAATGTGTGTGTGATTCTACAGTTATAAAAATAAGCCATGATGAATGCAACATAAAATATTTTTGTCTTTGGCTGTTGTAATACGGATGTACCAAAAATATTATTATAACAATGTTGTTATGGAGCATATATGATCAAACATATAGTTCATGAAGTATTTTAGGTATAAGGTGATGTTTTGTGAATGATTGTTTACTTCCGTCTTTCCACTTGAACTGTGTTCATATGAACGTGATTTTGATTTAGTAGGTAAAACATGTGCCCTTTAATGTCCACAGAGCAGCAGTAGACATCTCTGCTACTGTACAGTACTACACTACCTATTCATGTTCACTGCTCGTGCTGATGCACCAAACGCTAGCTTTTATTGACTAGTCAGTTGTTTTGGATATTTTGCAATATCCATATATTTGTAATGTTTAATAAATTAAAATAATGAATGTTTTTAGGTAGAAATCCCAAAGTAAAAATAACTAAGTGCTCAATAGCAATTTGGACCTGTATAACAAAGGTAAAATGTTAGCATGGGAAGTTCAGATCAGTTAATTATATTAAATGAAGATTATAAGGTTTTGGTTAGGGATGGCACAAAGTTCTATGACTCCAGCACTACTGATTCAACACTTACAAGTCTGTTAAGAAGTGAACACATTCTTAAACCCATTGCCTTCAGAATCATCCCTTGTGAATGTACTGTAAGCAAGCAAAATATTTAACTGACTAATAAAGTTATAGCACACATTTACAATATCCGTTTGAGTTTGTCCCAAATATAAGGTCCATAAACAACCAGCATCAACTACAATATATTTTCTTTAGCAGTCACCTAGTGTTATTAATAGATTTATATAATGTTGCCCTTATACAGTCAACTTATGATAATTCGTGGTTCGGAACTCGCAGCTCGAAAAATTCGTGGGTTCTCATTTGGAACCTAACTAGGAATCCGCAGCGGGACCAAATGTTCAGGAACGTTAGGAATAACATTTTATATGATGTTTTTACTAACAAATTTCTCATTGTATTTAAGTGACAATGTCTAGATAAATTCACTAAGGTACCATAGGGGCTGCGGGGGTGCATCCAAAATCCGAAAGTCTTAGAACGTAAACCCCGCAAGTCCCGGGGGACCACTGTATTCTCAATATGTACTTATAATCTGAGGTCCCAAAGCAGAGGTCTTTTCCAACTGAACTTACATAAGAGCTATGTAAGTTCAAGAATATTCTCAACACTGTCCAGTTTTCCAAATATCAAAGACAACACAAGGTTTTTTTTTTTTTTTTTTGTTGTTTTATTTTTTTTAAATAGCACACTCCACTTTCAGACCTGCTGGCTGTCTAAAAATGTGATGGCAGGAAAGTATGTTAAGCCTCAAGTCTGCTCATTCACTGAGGGGTTTAGAGTCAGACCATCATTAAAACACACAAACCTTGGCACAGTCACATAGTAGACGTCAAGCAGAATCTGACTGGGAACTCCCCCCCCCTTTTTCTTCCCAAACAACAAGAACTATGTACCAGAATGGTGCAAATACGGCACTGGTAAACACCATTACTAACGCACTTTGTACTTTTGTCTGTACAGTGACTCATTTGTGTCAATTCGGACGCATTCACATTAGTAGAATTAATTAGATTGTATAAATGTTTGATCAGTTAGTTCAAAAATGAAATTATTTAATATTTCAAGACAGTACTGTTTTGTTCTGTTTTAAAAACCTGCTTAACCTACAATTAATCCCTAAATGACTAAGCAAGCAAAAAGTAATCTACTTCTGAACTACTATTCTCTTAGCTGCCTCCATGACAGATTCAATATTCACTTTGTTTCCAAACTCCTTCTCCCGATGTTCCAGAAGAACTCCCTGTGAATTTCAGAAAAACTGAATATTAAACATCAACAAAAAAAGTCAAAAAGTAAATATTGTATTCAATGCTTTTCTCCTTTCTAGAGGAAATATTGGTGAGAGTAAAATACTTCAAGGATTTTATGTAGCTGTATTTGTGCACAGGAAATTTGTCATGTTGGAAGATGTTGAAGCTCCTTAAGCAAATTTGTAATGCTACATTTTACCAAATCATCTTATTGAATTGTGTGAGCAACAGTTTAAGGAAAGCGTACAGACGTAATGGTGTTTAAAAATGTCTGAATAATGTTACCTGCTTGCCAGATCCAATGACAAAGACACCGCCCAAAATGAAGCCCTCTCCATTCATGTTTCCCTCATAACCTGACCTCCAGGCCCTGATGAAATTCTGCCAAACCCCCAGACGAATGAAGCCAAGACCACCCAATTTCCTCCGCATGGGCCCATAGAACACTCGCTGTAACCATATTTAAACATTAGAGTATGTGTTGTTCTTTCAATAACCAATAAGTTATTATATGCACTTTGAAACACATGCACACCTGCTCATTCTTAGTTATCAACCAATTGTGTGGCAGCAGAACAATGTATGAAACATGCAGATACAGGGACTGTTCATGTCATGACATGGTTGTTGGGATCAAATTTAATATGTCTAAAACTGATTTTCACACACAATCTCCACAGTTTAAACAAAACTATACAAAATAATGTATATTAAAAATTATATATAAAGAAGTGAACCAAAGTGAAAGCAGAATCCTAGAAATGTTTGTACATTTTTTTTTAAAACAACAAGTAATATATAACATGTATACAAGGATTCAAACCTTTATTCAGTAGTAAGTTTAAGCACCTTTGGCAGCAATGACAACAAGCTTTGCACATTATTACTGGGTTATTTTCTGCCACTCTTCATAGCAAATCTTCTGAAGTTTGTCAGGTTGGATGGAGACTGTTGTTTGACAGCTATTTCCATATTTCTCCAGAGATGTTCAATAAGGTTAAAGTCAGGGCTCCAGCTGGGCCACTTTAGGACTTTCACAGATTTGTCCCTGAGCCACTCCAGTGTTGCCTTGGGTGTGTGTTTAGACCTGTTGTCATAATGGTATGTGGCCCTGTCTGAGGTCCTGAGTGCTGGGGAACATGTTTTTATTGAATATTTCTGTACATTGCTCCATTTATCTTTCCCTCAACTCTGACCAGTCTCCATGTCCCTGCTGCTGTAAAAAAAAAAAAAAAAAAACATCCCCAAAGCATGATGCTGCCACCACCTTCATTCACTGCTAAGATAATATTGGGCATGGGATAAGCGGTGCCTGATTTCCTCAAGACACGTTTAGAACTGAGGACATGTTTAGAATAGTTCGATTTTGGGTTCATCAGACAAGAGAATCTTGTTCCCAAGTCTGAGAGTTCTTCAGGTGTTTTTTTTTTCCAAACTCTAAGCAGGCCTTCTTTTGTTTTGCCTTGAGGAGAGGCTTCAGTCTAGCCACTCTGCCATAAATCCCAGATTGGTAGAGGGATGCAATTATCAATCTGGAACCGTTCCTTTGACCTCATAGCTTCTTCTTTGGCTCTGATATGCATTGTGAGGCCTTCTACAGAGAAGTGTGTGCCTTCATGACCAATCAATTAAATTTATCACAGGACTCTGCTCAAGGTGTAGAAACATTCCAGCATCAAGAAAATTGGGAGGCATTAAGCTAAATTTCAAGTGTTGTTGCAAATGCCTGAATGCTTATGTACATATATTTCAGTTTTTCCTTTTTTATCAATATATTTGCAAGCATTTCTAGAATTTTGTTTTTACTTTGTCATTATATTGTAGGTGTAGATTCATGAGGGAAAAAAAGAATTTAATTGGTTTTAGTATTAGGCCACAACATTAAAAAATTGAAATAGTAAAGAGTGTCTGTTTTGAGTAGAAAAACAACTCACCATGCAAAACTTTTCTTTGTTCTGTTTATATATTTTTAAAACCATCCTGTAAGTTCAGACCAAACAGGTCTGAACCCAACATTATCATCTAAACACTCTCACCAACAAGGTGCTTCAGCCTGCAGATGGCACAATGCTGTGTAAACTTTAGAGACTGTTGTGTGTGAAAATCCCAGTAGGGAAAAATAAATAAATAAATCAGTGATCACATTTCCCCATTCATAATTTTTATGTGAACATTAACTGAAGCTCTTGACTGGGATTTGTTGATTTTATGCATTGTGCTGCTGCACATTATTGGATTATTAGATAACTGCATAAATAAACAGAGGTGCAGGTGCTCTCATTACAGTTCGAATTAAATCGTAGAAAATAAAAAATAAAATATTTTCTAACCTTCTCATCCACAAAGATATCTCCATCAAAGTGTGGTTTAAAATCATGAACCTCTGTACCAATGCTCTCTTTGACCACAGCATACAAAGGAACCCCAAGCTTGTCCAGCTGGGGCTTCAGAGAGGATAGCTCAGCAGCTTCCTGCAAAGAGGCAAGCACACCAGGTATCTTAGCAATGAGTCTTTCTGCACTAAACTGGAGTACAGTGCTCATCAAGGTTACCTCTCTGCACAAAAATCACCCAGGCCGTCGTACAGACATGATCACTGCTCCAGATGTCTCCCACAGAGTTCTAGCTTTCAAAACCTTTTCATCTAAATGAATACAAAGTGTAAATAGTTGTGAAAATCATTAATATGGTCAAAAATTTCCAATTGTCTTGTCCATGCCATGGGTGGTGTTGCTATTTTACGATACTGTGCAGATTATACAATTATCAGTTATACAAAGATTATATTTATTGACAATATTGATCATGTTTTGGTATTCTTGTTGAGCAAATATTCAATCACAAACTAACATTTATTGTACAGACCCTTTAACACTGCTTTATCAAGGGTATTAAGATAAAATCATTTATTTTATTAATTAAAGGAAAAAAAATTCCTAATAAGTTTTTTAATAGTGAAAGGCATCAGACAGCTTCAACTTTCCTATTACAGCAGTTTCTTACTTCTGAACAAACATGGACCTTTGCTAACAAACTCTTTATAACAATATATTAAATAAAAATATCAATATTGTATTTATGCTCTAAAAACTACAGCTAGATGTATTTAAATGTGGTTTAGAACTTTCTGATGTATTCAGAGCATTAGATGTTCTTTCATCAAAATAGACTATTACCATTTTTTTGTCTGTTACTTTAATATAATTACTGACCAACCAATGAGAGATGAGAACATTGTCATGCACTACTAATATAGACCCTATGAAAACTAATGTAATGTTTTTGACTTTCACTCAGACCATGACGACTTTACAGCTCATAGAAAATACATGATTCTGTAAAAGTGTAAAATACAATTAACGTTATAGATCAAAACTATAATTGATAAGAAATTGCCAATAGTACACAAGATCACCCTTCATTTTTACCTACTCATGTTGTTTGATGTTTGGGTAAGTATATGAAATCCCACTCACCTCCTTCAGTGGTTTTTAGGTCAGCATCCTCCAGGTACTCTAGAGTGGCAAAGTCGGGCTTGGTGAGGAAAAAATCTGTGTTAGCTAGAAATAAACCAGCAATGGCAGCACCCACAGCTCCAAGGCTGAGTGACCACATGTCCACAGCTGTCTGCGCCTCCACGGTGAACGACAGTGCTGCTGTGAGAAGGCAGAGCAAATCTAGTTATATGTTTCTGCAAAGCCAGATGAGAGACATGATCTTAATTAACTTAAGGAATATGTTAATGACTTTAGACAATAGATGCAAGGTCACTTTGAGCTACTTTTTTCTGACAAACATGTACTAGGCCCATAGACAGCTAGCTAAAAAGTAGTGTTTGTTGTTTTCCTTTCGCTGCTCAGATGTCATGAGATCAGATCAATGGACTGTATATTTGACTTGGCACAGGTTTTATGCTGGATGCCCTTCCTGATGCAACCTTTCCATTTTATACATACTTGGAACAAGCACTGAGAATGCACAGGTTGTGCAACCCAAACGCCCCCTCACACCCCCATCACAAAAATCAATGAGACCCCAGGATTCACAGGCAGCTAGATGTAAGCTTTCTACTTAAAAAGTAACTCTGTATGGTCTTTCTGTTACATCATGTGCAGCAGTAAAGTACTTTGGTCTGATTTTTGTCTCTTATTTGGCAAAGGAAAGCGACTTAGACAAAAAAAAAAATCCTAATTCATGATTTTCATGCCTTACTATGACCACAAAATGTGACATCACCGTTATTTTATCCACACTGACTTCCAGTAAACTCCTGCACTGATTATAAACCAAATAAAATATTAAATGGTCTCACACTGCAGTAACCAATTAAACTTCTCTTTATTTATTTGTTTTATAAATTATTAAATTGCCAAGCTTGCATCAGTTGAAAAGTACAGGCTCTTTGTTAGTACCTTGAATATCGAAGTCTACAGTAGCTGGCAGCTCTTTCGCTTACATAAGGTAACAATCCTACAATCTTACAATTGTCCAAGACAAGTTTTTTTTTCAGGCTGAAAACATATTTATGAGTATTTTGTATTACACAAAAGGTACAGATCTGGAGGGTTAATGTGCATGGAGCGCTTTGACAATGTTTTGGGATACTTGAATGTTTCAATGCCATAACCCAGCCATTAGGGTTGCACAAGCCAGTGCACTCTTAGTGCTGGTCCCAAGCCCGGATAAATGGGGAGGGTTTGGTTAGGAAGGGCATCCAGCGTAAAACATGTGCCAAACCAAATATGCAGATCGCAAACCCAAATTCCATACCGGATCGGTCGAGGCCCGGGTTACCAACAACCAGGTATTGTTAGCCAACAGGGTACTGGTGGAAACTGGGCTACTGTTGGCCAAAGGAGGAGAAAGACATCTACAGAGACAGCAGGAAAAGAAGTGTAGGAGAGTGAGGTTTGGGTAGGCACTTTAAATGTTGGTACTATGACTGGTAAAGGGAGAGAGATAGCTGATATGATGGAGAGGAGAAAGGTATGGATATGTTGCATGTTCAGGAGACCAAGTGGTAAGGGAGTAAGGCCAGGAACATTGGAGAAGTGTTTATTATGTATAAGAGCTGAGAAGGTGGAGGAGTTTATGTATCTTGAGTCAGCAGTGGACAGTAAAGAGTGTGTTAGAGAAGTGAAGAAAAGAGTGCAGGCAGGGTGGAGTGGGTGGAGAAGAGGAATAGCAGGAGTGATTTGTGATAGTAGGGTATCTGCAAGAGTGAAAGGGAAAGTTTATAGGACTGTGGTGAGACCTGTGATGTATGGTTTGGAGACAGTGTCATTGAGTAAAAGACATGAGGTGGAGCAGGAGGTAGCAGAGCTGAAGATGTTGAGGTTTTCATTGGGCATGATGAGGATGGACAGGATTAGAAACAAGTTTATTAGAGGGACAGCGCATGTAGGACGTTTTGGGGACAAAGTGAGGGAGACTAGATTGAGATGGTTTGGACATATTCAGAGGAGGGACATGGGGCATGTTGGTAAAAGAATGCTGAGGATGGAGCCACCACGAAGAAGGAAAAGAGGAAGACCAAGGAGGAGGTTTATGGATGTGGTGAGGGAAGACATGCAGGTAGTTTGAAAGAGGCAGATGTACAGAACAGAGTAGCATGCACTCTTTGACTACTGAATATAATCATAAGAAAAAAGATAAATTATTTTTAATTACACTATACAGTGTCACCCAGAAGAAAATAACAAATTACTGAAATGGCCTAAATAATTACATGTACAAATTCATCAAAGCCAATAGGAATTCTTCATGCTCCTCAACCAGGCAAGTTTATCTTATATAAACAAATTAACTTTAGCTTTATTTTGAAAACTCATAATTTTCTTATTTAAACCACACCATTATTAAAACACATGAAAAGGACTGTAGAGCAGGCTATGTCAATACCTTTAGGATTACAGATGGTGGGCTGATTGCTCTGGTCCTTTATGCATATTTGGCGATTTGTTGAAAATAAACAAACAGTGTTGGTGTGAACTGATAGTGTCTGATACTGTGGGTGAATTTTATTTGCGAAAATTTGAAGTTTATTTTTTGCGATTGCGGGTCGTTGGCAGTGGTGCTGCAGAGCAGACGAAGTGCAGGCATGGACTCGATCCTTAACAACATTATCTGCACAAGAGATGCACGTTCTTCTTCTCAGAACCCAAGCTAACCCCACAGGCTGTACTTGTTTGAAAGCCATTGGGAGCATCCACAGTGATATTAGCAACCCACCCTTTAGAATAGAAAAACCTTCATGGAAACAAATCTGGGGAGGAAAAAAACAAGGAAAATACCGTCTAAACACAAAATGACATTCATTATTACAAATCCTGGCTTGCTAAAGTGCCCCACATTTTAAGTTTGCAACTGATCTGAACTTGAATTTGCTTGGATTTGAAGCATGTTTCCATATTACATATTCATTCTTCTGGCAGCCAGCTTTACATAATATGGGACTGAAACAGTCTATTTCTCACGCACTTCGGCCTATTTCAAATACAAACTGTTCACAAAATTGTTTTAATAAACGGCATAATACTCCAGACAGCTTAAAGATGTATTCCTATCTGGTGTGTGGCCTGAGTGTCGATTTATTTGAGTCATTAAAAAGTTTTAAAAAACACAATGTGCAGTTTATATAATGGATGAATGGGTATATAAAAACACATCCACTGTAATGTTACAGTTGGAGGTTCCTCAGTGTTCTCCACAGCTGCATTAATGCTTTCCCTACTGTGGTGTGATCAAGTGATGTTTATTAAAAAAAAACATGAATTAGGGCATACACGATTTAATGTATGAACATATTGCCTTATCATAAACGTATTATTTAATTTATGTTGTCTTATGTAGCTCCTTGGTCCTGGAGGAATTGTGTGTTCTGTACACTATAAAGGTTGGAATGACAATTCTTGACCGGATTTGACCTTCTTATTTGGGCCTGCACACAGGATGACTGTAACAGTCTATTGTAAATATCTTTTTAACCACGGTGCTATTGCAAAGGTTCACAACATAACAGCTCAGTTGTTCTTAATTGTTCACTTGTTATGGCGGACATCTGTTTATTGATTAACGCTGCTAAAATAGCATACACCGCGTTAATGACTTTCAAAGAAAAATATATATATAAATTCACGATTCAGCATTTTAGCTGCGTCATATCAAGAAATCATTTAATCGTCCAGATGAAATGCCAATGCAATTTTGCTAAATTAGCTTTCGTGCTAAACCTAGATAAAATCCAAAGCTATAACAAACTGCATTAAACGTAGTAAGCAAGAACGATAAGTTTTAAAAGCTTTACCTTGAGCGTTACTTTTTACACAAGAGAAACCCACTTACCTCTGTTTTTGGCGCTAACGCAATGTCTAATCTCACGTCAGGTGTACAACCGGGACCAGTAGATCCCAGAAACATCGAGCGGAGCAGCTGCCAGGCCAAACCAATCGCACCCACTGATTGAGAAAGAATATTAAAGACAGATTTATTATTTGGTTTATTACGTCTGATTAATTTGGCTTAATATTAATGAGAATGAGTTATTTCTCATTACATTTACAAGAATATTTTGTCTTCATGCTCTATGTTGAGTATGGTTTTACTAATAATAAACATACATTTTGTTTAAAGCATCCATATTTGCCCATGCCCATGTTGATTAAAATATTAAAAACTTGAAACGTTTTAATTTAAGGTACATTAAGAACTTAGAAAAATGTGCAATTAAGTTGTTAATTACGAGTTAACTGATGACAAGTATGCGATTAATGAGAGCCTCAGATTCTTGTTCTTGGGAACATGATCAGTAAAGAATGACCAGATGCTGAGCTGACAAGAAGATGCTAGAACTATGGACAATAATGTATTGTGATGTTTACCCTGGCAGTAAAGAGTGATCATATTAGTTTATAATTAGTTTATACTTCCTAACAGCTCATACCAGTCTGGACATTTACCCAAACCAAATTTTACATTTATCACTACATAAATTAGCAGGTGTACATGTATTTCTATTCAAGTAGACAGTAAATATATATAAGACCTCTGTCCCAAATTAGTTAGGAACGCCTTCACCTAATGTAAGTTTAATGCCTTCCGAAGACAGAGGTCACATTAGGATACTTAGAAAAAGTTTTTAACCAACATCTGTTCTTGCACCTTGAAATAACTGATTAAATCCCACATAGGCTAAAGTACAAGAAATCCATCATATATAAAACAACAAATAACAATATTTCTTAAGCATATGCATTTACTAAAAACTAGAAAATATTACATTTGTTTGTAGCATAATTCAGATATTGATATAAAATTAGAAACTGGGGACATCCTTAGATCTTTTAAAAAAGGAGGAGTTTATTATTATATAAACATTTGTACAAAGATCATCTGCTACACTTATAAAAAAAATATTACGTCAAAACTAATTCAGAATCTTTAATAGAGTATGAAAGAGGGCCCAGATTGGGGATGACTGTTATTTATAGAGGAGTAAGGAAAGAGAAGCAGGAGCTCCTGCTCACTACTGCAAGGAGAAATGTGCTGAGAGGGAGGCGCAGTGACATCCCACTCCACACTGCAGCTGCTACTGCATTCCACTGGGCTCCTTAAACAGAACAGGGAGCCCTCTCCTTTCACACAATTTCCATTATTTGCCTGACTTGGACTTTTATTCTCCTTCTGTCATATGGAGGTGGAAAATAGCCTAATGTTATATATATATTTTATGTTGGTTCATCACTAGAAGACATGTAATGTTATTAGTAAAAGATTATTAGTGCAATAATTGTACAATTTGCAAAATCTATTAGTATGATTTACATGTGACCTTATTTGCCTCAAGTGAGTTTTTGTGAACTACATAGGAGCAGATATGGAAACAGGGACATATTTGTTTTAATGTATCTCTCTCTCTCTCTCTCTCTCTTACTCTCACTCTTGCTCTCGCTCTCTCTCTCAGGCTTAGGATGCTCCAGCTGTTTGGTTTACATAATTTGTTGCTGCCTGAGTATACTTCATAAATATTTCTTTACCCAAGCCCTGTTTTAGGGCAGTGGCAGCTGAAGGACCTATCAGTAGTAAGGATATGGTTGCCACCTACTTATGATAAAACCATCAACTGGGCATTGGCTGGTTTAACACACTCCTCTGTAAGCTTGGCAGAAGAGTATATTGGCAGCATACACACTGGGGAAAGGAAGCCAAGACATTGTTACAGTATGTTTAGCCACAATATAAGTCTGGAGATAGCATTATTTAGCATAAAGAAATGGTTCTAGGTCTCTTTCTTTTGAACAAGTACACTTTCATAACCTCATTATAAACAATAATGGATAGAAATTTCACAGGTTGGACAAGATTACTAAGATTTGTAGTCAGTGAACATGTACACACTACCATACAGCCTTGAACTTTCAAAAGCGTGGGATAGCTGCCCATTTGTTTAGTTTTTGATTCTATTTAATCAAGCTTGTTGTACATTGAGATTGCTGTTGGACACCAACATGACCTCAGAGACCGTTAGTGGGTTTAGGTCAGTACTGAAGGTAGTCAAACTGTGTACACTGTGTACAAGGAAAAGCTTTGGTGTGTTCAGTGAACAATTTTCACAAATAAACCACAGTTAGCTGAGACTTTATACCATTCTTATCTAAGAAATGTTGCACTTTGTATCATCTTCCAGCCTCATCATGCTTGCTGAGCATAGTTAAGGTCATAGTTTAAAGTTTAGGTCAGTTCAAAACTCATTCAACATGTCCATAGGTGTGCAGCCAGAAGTAAAACCTTTTGATTCACATATTAATACATTCACATGTATTTTCACATGTGAAAAGTGTACTTTCATTTCTCTATGCTAATACCTAACTGGGTGAAATATTGGCAAGGTCGTAGCATTGACATGGTTATCTTTATACTAAGAATGATTATGTCTGCACTGGCAAGAATGATTCAGTACAGTTCTTGATCAGTCATTAACTTTTCTCTGTGCCTTGTTTTTCCACGCACATTTTATTGTTTAAAAATGCATATATATCTCAAGGTAAAGATAAATATTGTATAGTTTGAAAGTATTGGAATGGCAAGGTCAATTATTTCTTTTTGCTATATATTGAAGACATTTGTGTTTAAGATCAGAAGCTGAATATGTGGCAATAGATTGCTATTTCTGCTTTAATTTTCTGATATTTACAGCTAGATTTGTTAAACAATTTAAAAGTACCTGTTGTTTTAGGCCACGCATTTGTAAAGTGATAAAATATTGGAACACATAACTGCCACATGTTTTTTGTTGCATGAGTGTACCGTATTTGATCGATTGATTTTTTTGTGCGTTTTTTGTTTCAAAAGACAACAGGTGAGCCAATGCCACGGCTAATACTGGAAAGATCTCACTTATCTTTACGGATGACGCAATCTGTAATGGTAGCAGGACAACCTCCCTAAAACAAACATCAACTAAAAGAGGCTCTGGTAAAACCCTGGAAAAGCATCACACAAGAAGAAGATTTCAATGGGTCATCGGAATTATGCGATTGTTATTTACCTCAGATTTGTGTGGTGCCATGTTAATGTAGAAGCTGTGGTCGATCATCTCAAAATGTATCTTTTGATTTTAAACCTGCATGTCTTTTATGTATAGCATAAACAAAATAGCTCAGTTTGTTATTTGAATAATTTTTTATTATGTATATGACTTTAAAACCACTGCAGAAGCAGAATTTTGGCACAGTGTCACTTTTTGTAGTAAAAGTTTAATTAGCAAAACAGGCTGGCCAATATTGTACAAGATATTCATGCTCTGCAACCAGTTGTTTAGCAGGAAAATAAATTTTACTGTAAGATCAAGGAGTGTGCTGGCAGCTTTTTCAAACCATTTGACTTGGTTGTTTCACTTGGCAATTGTCTTAAGAGTTAGAGTATATAGAAAATTCTTATTTTCACTTTCAAAAGCATGGCATTAGCCTGTTTATCCTTTTACACAGTGTGGCCTGGATAAAAAATTCACATAGATGGATATACATACAAGGAGATTAAACAGGATATAGAGGTCTTACTGATTTGCAATGGTCCATTAGTTATTTTGTTAACACTGGCAAAGTTATATAATGGTGAGTAAATGCGGTAACCATATTTTCCCTAGTTGAACTTGCATTACATGATAAATATGTTGAAAACTATTGCCATTAAATACTAACATTAAAGTTTTTTATTTAAGAATGACTACAAATCACAAATGAGTAGCACTGATCACACGTTATTTAAAAACCTTGAAAACACTTTTGTTTAGTTCACAGTCCATATATGAATTTTATAAAATTTGAACATCTCATGTTACAGCTTAATTTTACAATTATAAGTTATCCGATACCATATGTATGCAAACATCAAAACTGTATAAACTTGCTTTATGCAGTTATATTTGTTTTACAATGGTTCTTATTACCCTTCATTATTTCAAACAACTCAGTTTTTAACATGTTTGAGCACACCAGTACTATTTTGAGATACTCATAGGAACCTGATAACAGGGGAACCATATGCAGATATACCACTGTCCTTCTTTCTTCACTCTAGTCAGACAGGAAAGGGTTAAAAGAGTGCTGTTAACCTCTGAATCCCCTCCCTCCAGCAACTCCCCCTAGAACATTCAACCTCACTGATTCACATATGGCATGTATGTGTATGTGTGTGTGTGTGTGTGTGTGTGTGTGTGTGTGTGTCTGTGTGTGTGTGTGTGTGTGTTCTCTTGGCCATAAATAGGAGCATGCTTGCTTAGAGACCTGTTGAAATTCAGTGATCTGACTGTAGGATCTGAGATCCTAAAATCTGAAGGATTTAAAGAAAACCTTTTAGCTTCAATTGAATTCCTTTTAAAAGTCAATTTTAGGTTCTGCTTTTTAATTATTTTGTAGGTTTTCAGAGTTAGGCTATAAACATGGATATAATGAATGACATCGCAGATGATGGTTCTTTCATGTTCACATCAGAGTCAGTCGGAGAAGGGCATCCAGGTGAGGCTTTAGTTTTACACATCATATGTACTCTTTACTCATATGTTTGTGCTGTGATCATAACTATAAAATATACATATATAATATATAACATCAATATGGCTATGTAAACGTCTTTTTATTTTATCCTGTTCTGTAAAATCTTACTGTAATTGGTGTAATTTCCTAAACTGTTTAGTCTCGCACGTGCATACAGATCAATAGCTACTTGCTGACACAGCAGTATACTTGCAACAAGTGCTCATTGAGAGGATTGGGCAGTGATTGCTAATCTCTTTCACATGACAGAAGAAAACACAGATTAGATTGTATATAGTGCTGTAATGTACACTTGTAACTGTTAACACTGGCCATTAATGACAATGAGCCTAAAATGAGGTTCGTGAAAAAGGCTTGAACATGTGCTTAATGTCAGATGTTGGCTCACCCACTCATATACATAGCTGGTATTTCATTCAGCGAATACTACAGCGTTGCTTACAAACACCTGACTTTTAGCTGCCAGTACTTGTATTACCCCTGGAAGACGTATTTGCATACTACTAACCTCTGAATATAATTTTAGTGACCCACAAAACACAGAATCTTTAACATTTGAAAATGCAGTAGAAATATGAAGTACATAAGGTATCTAAGCAATTGATCACACAGTTCATAGAATTGACCTTGGCACTGACAAGGTTAATTTTTTACTAAGAAAACACTTTTCTACAATCTTGTGTGGGAATTAACCAGACCTACGATTTATTATCAGTAGATGGGACTGTTCATGACTCGTGTCACTAAATCAGCATGGTTAAAGCATATCCATACTGACTGAAAGCTGCTCCTGAATTACACTGCAGAGAATTTTAAAAACTAAATGCCAAGTCAACTGTGTAATTGAGTGAATTATGTGAATCTTTTATGAAACCCATGAGTCTCTTAGACAACTTTAGCAACTTAATCAGTAAAGCATGGTGTGGGCTATTGATGCGAATAATCATATAATCATTAAACCTATAGCATACCTGTGACACCACTGGTGTGTATTGATGTTCAGGCTTTAGGAAGCTTCAGAGGCTGTTTGCCCTCGTTGTTTCTGATGTAATACACATAAGCTGTTGCCTCAGTGAAGAATGGGATGGAATGCAGCTGAATTTAGAGATAACATAAACTCATTCTCCAGCATTTACTGGGACATTCTACACTATTAGTGGGAAAAAGCGTTATATTTAACTGCCCAGAATAAAGGCATATGAAGGCCAGAATTACAAATAAAAGGTACATAACATCATCTAATGAGTAGCTGTTCTGTTTCTTTTAAGCATAAAATTTCAGTTAAATTATTCAGTTAAATTCCAATTATAGTCTAAACAAAAGGTCTTAACAATAGTTAAAACCATTAAAACTATATTTAGGTTCATTGTCAAATTAATGTTTATGTTCTATTGATTCAAAGAGTTTATATGGTAAGAAGAAAACTGCAGCAATACAGATTATGGAAGAAAATCTTTCAAATCTTTTTCTTTTTCTGCAGACAAGATTTGTGACCAGATCAGTGATGCTGTACTTGATGCACATTTAAGGCAGGACCCTGATGCCAAAGTGGCTTGTGGTGAGTACATTAGGAATAATCTTGTATGCTGACTCTTCAAAAAAAAAAAAATACTATTCTTTCTTAGTTCTAGCTAATGATAATGACTTTCTGTTCATTCAACTATAGGGATTTTTTCTTTGTTGCTTTTAATCATGGTATAATGTGTATACATCCTATACAGGGTCCCTGGTGGTCTAGTGGTTAGGATGCAGCGCTCTCACCGCTGCGGCCCGGGTTCGATCCCCGGTCAGGGAACCAACCCCAGCCACTCTTAGTGCCGGTCCCAAGCCCGGATAAATGGGGAGGGTTGCGTTAGGAATGGCATCCAGCGTTAAAACATGTGCCAAATCAAACATGCGGATGATCCGCTCTGGTGACCCCTAATTGGAGAAGCCGAAAGAAAGTTTTATAATGTGTATACATCCTCTAATTATGCTGTTTATTTTATATATTAGAGGCTGTTTGTAAGACTGGTATGGTGCTTCTGTGTGGTGAGATCACATCCAGGGCCAGTGTGGATTACCAGAAAATTGTGAGAGACACCATCAAATACATTGGTTATGACGACTCTGATAAAGGTACGAATACCCAGATAAATGAAGTTTTAGTCATTTGGAAAGGTGTCTTCATGTTTAATTTGTGTATAATTTCTTAGGTTTTGACTATAAGACCTGCAATGTCCTGGTGGCTCTTGAGGAGCAATCTCCTGATATTGCACAAGGCGTACACATCGATCGGCATGAAGAGGACATTGGAGCTGGAGACCAGGTAGAAATTAGAACAGAATTAAAGCTTGAAATAATGACTCAATTTTAACTACAATGGATGGTCAATATATAACCCTTTTTTGTGGCAGGGTCTGATGTTTGGTTATGCCACCGATGAGACAGAGGAATGCATGCCTCTAACCATTGTCCTTGCCCACAAGCTGAATGCCAAGATGGCTGAACTGCGTCGCAATGGCGTCATTCCTTGGCTCCGTCCAGATTCCAAAACACAGGTTAAAATTAAGCCTTATTATTGTTATTACTGCAATTGTGAACATGTGGACAAAATCTTGTTAGCTCCTTCTCACCTCATCTGTAAACCAGAAATTGCCTTTCCTATCGAACAAAATGATAACCATAATATTTTTTAAGGGTGATCAAACTGACCTTGAGAAAAGGTACAATCAAGGGCCATTTACCTCACAGTTGGTGGGTTGTTAAAGTTCACTTAATATTATTTAGTACTGCCTATAAAGAAAACTGGTTTCTTCTGTACAAAATAAAACTTTTTTGCTTAAGTGGCAATTTTACAACCTCTGTAGATTCTTAAGCCAAGCCCTGCCAGAAATGATATTGATTAGTTATTTTAAACTTGAGAACTTTACAATCTTCTGCCATAAGGTACAGTGCATCCAGATAACTATTTATTAATGAGCGCAATATACAGTATCTCACAAAAGTGAGTATACCCCTTACATTTCTGTACCCATTTCAATATAACTTCCCAAGGGACAATGCTATAGAAATGTAACTTGGATATATTTTAGAGACGTCAATGTGAAGTTTGTATAGCAGAACAGATTTACTGTTCCCTAAAAATTACTCAATATAAAGCCATGATTATCAAAATTAATACACCAATGATAACAGCTGTATGTCATGTAACCATGCCAAGCCACATGCCCTATTCATCATGTTCATAAGACATAACAATGGTGCTCACACAAAATATTAACACTTTGGACACAGTTTTAACATGTTCACTTAGGGTGTACTCACTTTTGTTGCCAGTTATTTTGACAATAATGGCTGTATGTTAAGTTATTTTCAGAGGAAAGTAAATCTGTACTACTATACAAGTTGCACACTGATTACTTAATAATTTAATAAATAGTTAAAAAATCATATATTGTGATTTCTGGATTTTTTTTTTTAGATTATGTCTCTCACAGTGGACATGCACCTACGATGACAATTTCATACCCCTCCATGATTTCTAAATGGGAGAACTTGCAAAATAGCAGGGTGTTCAAATACTTATTTTCCTCACTGTATATCTAAGTTTCTTTACTATAGTATTGTCCCTTGAGAACATATAATAAAATGGTTGCTTAAATGTGAGGGGTGTACTCACTTTTGTGAGATACTGTACAGTGAACAGTACTTTAAAATGCTTTTGGTTCTCCATACCTGCAGGTGACTGTACATTACAAAGAGGAGAATGGAGCAATGATTCCCATGTACGTGCACACTTTAGTCATTTCAGTCCAACATGATGATTTCATCTCACTGGAGGAGCAGAAGCGAGTTTTGAAGGAGAAGGTCATCAAATCTGTAGTTCCAGCTAAGTACCTCAATGACAAGACTGTATACCATCTTCAGCCCAGTGGCCGTTTTGTCATTGGGGGACCTCAGGTGATTTTCTTCAAGACAAATTCTCATACTTTATTTTACTCGCAAATTCAAGCATTGATGGCAACACGTTGAGTGCTAATTTGGTTGAATCTCAGGGAGATGCTGGACTCACTGGAAGAAAGATCATTGTAGACACGTATGGTGGATGGGGTGCACATGGTGGTGGAGCCTTCTCTGGAAAGGACTACACTAAGGTGGATCGCTCTGCAGCTTATGCTGCACGCTGGGTGGCCAAGTCTCTGGTCAAAGCTAAACTTTGTAAGAGAGTTCTGGTACAGGTGAGATAACATTTTATCTGTACAAAGGTTTTTGCTGAAGGCGCAAATGCAACACACTTTCGTTTTAGAGGGCACAGTACTGAATTCTTCGGTCTAGTATTAAGGATAAAGATAAATTATAAGAAAGTTAGAAAACAAAGATATATAAATTCAAACACTTTCTGTCTTTTTGACCAGGTGGCTTATGCCATTGGAGTGACCTACCCACTGTCTATCTCACTTTTTACCTATGGTTCATCTGAAAAGACAGAAAAAGAACTGCTTGACATTGTCAACAAAAACTTTGACCTTCGGCCTGGTGTTATTGTTAGGTAAGTCTTCTATATGCCACTTTCTGGACCAAACATTTATGTTACATATAAGTAGCATAAAGAACAAATGAAAGAGATCTCCAAGATACCTGAAAACATGCTACATGTACCATCAACACCCCTTACATTTGTTATTTTCTGCATACTGATGCATATTTTTTTATTCCTATAAAAATTGTAATATGAAAATAAAACTTAACATGCCAGTTAATTATAGGTAAAATATAAATTGTAAGTAATGAAAGCTAAGTAGTCCAAAAGCTTCAACCTGTTGTTGGGAGATCTGATGTGCGGGTGGCATTATTGTCATATATTAACTCGGGCAATGCTAGCTCTGGTTTGTGTCTCTCCCAAGCATTATAGGCTATAAGCAGTAATAAATTATTTCTGTTGACAGGGACCTGAAGCTGAAGATGCCCATTTACCAGAAAACTGCCTGCTATGGCCACTTTGGCCGGCCTGAATTTCCCTGGGAGGTTCCCAAAACACTGGTATTTTAAGCTGACCAAGGCTCATGATATGCTTCCATGAGACAAAGAGCAAGACCTCTAACAGAATAACAGGGAAAAAACTTGCCCTTTCCTGTTCCCCTCTCTCTCTCTATATTCATCTGACCATCTAAATGCTATTATATAATATATCTGAGGCCTTACAGTGAAAATGAAAACTCTCTTGAGGCAGTATAGTGTGCGTTTTTTAAATAAGATTATATGGTCTAAAGTTTGTGGACACCTGACAATCACACCCATATGTGTTTTTTTTTTAATCCCATTTCAAATTTAGCTCAGCTTTGCTGTTTTAATATCTTTGGGAAATGCTTTCCACTAGATTTTAAAGCCTGGCTGTGGGGATTTGCTCTTTTGGCATAACATTACTGATGTTGGGTGAGGAGGCCTTGGGTGTAATTGCCGTTTCAAATCATCACAAAGGTGTTTAGTGTGGTTGAGTTGTGTTCAAGCACCTTCTGGTCTTTCACTACAATCTTTTACTATAATCAATACTTCAGCTTGCTTTGAGCACAGGGGCATTGTCATGCTGAAACAGGATTCGGCCCATGACTTTCAGTAAAGACAAATTGTAATTCTACAGCATACAAAATACACATTATGTACAGTTTTATGGTAACTTTGTTGGTAGCAGTTTGAAGAAAAACCACATATAGGTGACAGTCGTTTGTCCACAATTTCTTTTTTAGCCATATAGTGTATTTTTCTGATATTTTATATTTGTGCTCATACCTGTTTTATGCGTAGAACACTGTCGACAAGAAATCCCACAACAATACGTGCCTTTAAAACAAACCCACCACAAGAAAATGTGTGATGCTCAGGGAATGATTGCAGTACCAGCTCTAATTCAGAGCCATTCATATCTTAATTGTAAATGCATTATAGAAGTTGTAAGCACACTCACTTCCTGTCTTAAGTCTTTAATTACTGCAGCAGCTTACACTGCACTACCTGAGACTTAGTTAAGATTTCTTTAGAGAATCTGTGTATAATTTACAGACATTTTTCAAAAGCTGTTACAATTGCCTCAAACACAAAAATGAGCTGTCTTGTCTTTATCATTTCCACCAAGGCATATGTGCTTTTTGTTAAGAATTGGACAGTTTATTTACTGACCATCATTTCTGTCTTATGCATTACTAGACGCTGCTATATCAAAATGACCATTCAAACAGTATGTAGGTCACAACAAATTGTGCAACTATACTGTTATTTTTTAATAAATAAATTATATATATATATATATATATATATATATATATATATATATATATATATATATATATATATATATATATATATATATATAGTGTGTTTTACTATACTGCTAATTGCAATGCATATGTAAATGCAGTACGGTATTCTGACCATGTTGTGCAGCTCTGTTTTAAGCCTGATTTTAATTTGTTGGTTTGTAGTGAAGCATAGGTATGAACTGGTGGACCACTGTGATATTTAAAGTAAAATAGGTTTAGTGTGAGACTATAATTTAATATCAAAACACTACAGGCATCAACCCACCAAAAGAAAAAGAAGAAGAAGAAAAACAATCCCATGAGTATAGCATGAAAAATGTAAAACCTTTTTAGAGGCTACATGCAATAATACATCAGTGTCTGACTGTGGTTTACAGTAGGAATATCCAACAGCTGGCCTATTAGTGTGTCTGTTTAATCAGATAAATACCAAAATGATGCTTTATTCTTAAGGTGTGCTGTCCTTTTCTATACTCCTTTATATAGCCACTACAAAAAGACTTGCCTGTTGTTATCTGTTCAAATGTGACCTGTCTTTTTCATGTGGTTTTATCTGTGTAAATAATTGTGAATAATAATTATTAAAAACTGAAACAACCATTAAATCACAACCTCTATTATGTACACATTATTGCATTGTGGCTATTCCATTAAAAAATAATGGGAAAAAAATACCCTTTAGGTGAAGTGATGACACAAAAAGAAACCAATTATGTATTCCAGTATGTTCTAATACATACATTTAG
Organism: Silurus meridionalis; assembly: GCF_014805685.1. NCBI lineage: Eukaryota > Metazoa > Chordata > Actinopteri > Siluriformes > Siluridae > Silurus > Silurus meridionalis. Next base: position 20,580,487 of record NC_060885.1, read on the forward strand.
GCACATATGCGCCAAATGCATTGGGGGCTGAAATTCTGAGTTTGCTAGAAAAAAAGGTAAAATATGTAAAATATGATTTTTTCCTCACACAATTAATATAAAAAATACATACTTATATTTGAATTTTTACAGTCTTTAATGTAAATAATTTCATATACCGATAGCTAGGTTGAATTGATAACCGATAAATCAAATGATAGTTTTTAAAAAAAATACTGGATACAAAAAAAACAAAACAAACTGGCATGACACTCCATCTAAAATAGTACTAAACTTTATTATAAAAAATAAATAAATACTTCTAAATCATGAAAATGTGCAAAATAAAATAAATATATCAATTAATATAAATATTATTATCTAATGAATAACTTATACATTTAATCTCACGCAACGAGAGTGATTGCCTCTAGAGGCCGCTCTTGTAATGACTGCAGGTCTTCTAAACCGCTCCATCAACGGACGCAAGCCGGAAAATCTATTGATATGGATTTTTGCCGATAGCCGATAGTTCCAGCAATAAACTATCGTTGAAGATTAATCAGCAAAACCGATGAATCGGTCGACTTCTATTTCTCAGTATATTTTACTACATGCACTTGACCTGGCATGGACTATACAATTTAGTCCAAATAAAATAAGTTCAGTTTTAATAGTGCCCTAAATAAATTGCAGATTTATTTTTTATTATAAAAACGTTTACCATTTATTAACGTATTTAAAATATTTTAAAACAGATTTTCAGTGCAATGGCAGACTTTTGGACAGCACTGTATATTAAAAGGTCAAAAGTCACACAAAAGTGTTTAGAGGCAACCCTATTTTACAGCTTCGACATAATGCTACTACATAAAATGACATATAGCATATTTATCTAAACTTTAAAATAGATGATGCATGAAAAAAGTCACCCAAATGAACAATTTAGACAACACAAAAGCCTTCGTCAACAGCTTCTTTAAATTTTGCTTTATTTTTGCTCAGCTTAAAGGCAAATATACAGTACAATAAAACATAATCTTCATTTTATCTCAAAAATCAGTCTTTGGTTTAAAAAGGCACAGAAAGGTGCCCTTTAATAGCCAGCATATATTTTGTTTTTTCTTTTTTTTTTTAACTTAACACGCATTTTTGACATACTGTGTAGTTGCACAAGTGCACTGAGGTTGTATATTTGTACTTGCTGTCTGTGTTAGTGGATTTTGAATGTATTTGTTGAAGCAATAGCTCAGGAAGTGGACGAAGTTAAGCAATAGCCATCTGATTTTCTCCCTGTATTGGACAGGGTGAGGATAAGCAAAAATTTATTAGAGGTACTGTATGTTTAAAGCCATGAACATGGAAATGGTTGCATGGAACTCACAGACCATAAAAGTGGAAATTCCACTGATTTTCCAAATCAGATACTTAATACTTAAAGTCCACTTTACATGACAAATATGCTTCAAGCGTATGCCAGTTTTACTGTAAAACTTTCACTCAACAATTAATACTCAATCAACTGAATTTTATTAAAAGCAGACTCCAAGCTGGTGTAACAGATTTTCCTGAGGATTTGACTAGAAAGTTTAACAAGCACAACTGGAAACAAAGATTTCGAGACTTGCCCTTGGTTGATAAAGACATGGAGCAATTGTACAGATGCTATGAATGTAACCAGTGAAGGAGTAACACGATTTTCTGTGTAATGGCACTTAAATCAGCATTCAACATAAAAAATGGCTTTTTGTGTAATAGATTTACTTGCAGTCCTGCTGCAAGTCAGACTATAAAACCAGAATTTTTGTGACATGTGCATTTATGATCATAGTAACAGGATTAGTTCTGATTAAGCTGACAATTAAATTAATTTATTAACCACATTTAACACCTTAAGGAAATTTCACCTGGAAGTGAAAACATTTTTTTTTTTTTTAACAATTTGAGAAATTTATACGAAACAGGACCTGGTATATCTGATAAGTAAAATCTATATTGTTCCCATTAAACTGGAATAGTTTCAGAACCACACTGGCAGGAAATGTAAACTGACCCATAATCAAATCAAACAGAAACACCAAACATCCCAGTCCACACATCTCAATATACTGGCCTTGGGCACAGAGATGAGCAAGAATATAATCACATTTACAAACCAACAAGTCACATATACAGCAAATATGGGAATGCTCTGCATAAGTGTAAAGTTACTTTTTGCTGGACATATTGACATTCCTCTGAAACATCTATAGTACAAAACAAAGTACACTTCTAAAACCTTGGACTGTGGTCCCTGACAGTATAATAAACAACACAGAAGTGAAGATTATTCATGGTGTCTATTAGACAGCTTTGCTTGGCCCCGTTTGATAAGGCACAATGGTAATGATAGTCGCCCTGAACAGAATATGCAATGAGCAAAAAGCAAAAACCACCCCTGCTTGAGAATATCAAAGGTAACTAAAAGGCATAGATATAGGAAATATAGTCAAATATAAAAGGCAAAAATAAATTTAGTTGTTTGTTTCAACATTTCTGGTTTTGTCATGAAAGAACTCGAATTGGCACTGAATTGTGTCAGTGGCCAGCCAAGCTTAGAGGAATGTGTTACTGACTACTAACATTATTACATTATTACAGGCTGCATCGACACAATTCCATTACCCAAAACATTCACAAAGCCTCTAGACATCCCACATTAGTCCACATAGTCTATATAACACTGCTTTTTTAGACATTACAGCTATTCTGTTTATGGGCTAGAAAAATAATGACACCGAAGATTAACAATTATTTGGTCTCAACAATGTGCAAAAATGTGTGCAAGTCCTTTGGCAAAAGTAAGAACAGAAGTAAGCCAGATTTCCTCTGTACCCTACTGTACTTGTATGTGTATAAAAAACAGGGAAAGAGAGAGAGTTGCATAGGCCTTTGCCAACTCCCCCTCCATGAGGTTAAAGCATGGACATGTTCTCAGGCTGGTGCTGACTCGTTCCACTAAGGGACTCCATTTTGTGATCTTGGCTGTTGCTACCTAAGGCTCCTCCTCTTGCCAGGACCATCATGGTGTTACTGGAGATACTGGCAAATTCAAAGGCAAATGTGCCATAAAATAGCATGATGATGACACAGAAGACCCATTCGAAGATGGCTGAGGCATGCTGCAGGACAAAACTCTCTTGGACGAAAAAAACTCCACCTTGGAAACAACTGAATTAAGGAATTCTCACAATGATTTATTGAATTCTCTCTCTACCTATGCTTATACTTTGACCAGCCAGACACTTGAAGAACGTGTGTACATCTCACATTCATGCAGTTATCTAACCAGCCAGTCACGTGGCATCAGTAGAATTCACAATATCTTACAGATACTGGCGAAGAGCTTTAGTTAATGTTCACAACATCAAACATAGTAATGGGGGAAAAGTGCAATCTCAATGACTCTGATTGTGGCTTAGACATTGACTGCTTTGAGTATTTGAAAATTCCGCATCTTTAGAGTTTTTCCACTTATGAGAGACACCAGAAATGTTTACAAAAGAACAAACAACAATTCTGTCAGTGACAGCTCTGTGGTTGAAACACTTTATTAATATGGGCAGTCAGATCAAAATGGCCTAATTGGTTCAAGCTGCTTAGAAGTATATATTAGCACGATGGGGGAAAGGCGTACAGGCGTAGCCTCGGTCATGAGTCATGGCGTCCAGTCCCAGTGGGGCTGGAGGAGTAAGGGAGAACCAGAGGGGACAGTGCTACATCTCTCGAGACGCAAACAGATCCACTTGGACTTGGACCGAATTTCTTCCAAATCTGCTCCACCACATGAGGATGGAGCCGCCATTCCCCGGGTCCCTTAAGGGTATCAGTCTCTCGAGACTGAACTCTGGTATGCCTAGAGCCGGGGCAACGCCCCGATGTAGCCCTAGGAGCCTCAAAAGAGGCGGTGAGTTCTCCTGGACCACTACGTGAACGGGTGGAAACTGAGGAGGCTGCTTGCTGGAGCCGGCCGTGTCCTGAAGCACATTTTGTGGCAGGGTAAGTAATGAGGTGCAACGTGCCCCTTCACGGTCAAATCCCCAGAACGTCCTATGTCAGGCCTTTTTGGTCAAAGCCCTTCTATTGAAGATGACAGTCCACACAGGATCCCTGACAATGGCAGTGCATGATGCAACATTCTATTTCTGTGCCTCCCAATAGGAGGTGCTGGGTTGTGGATGGGGCTGTGCCTGCTGAGCAGCCCCACCTTACCCACCAGTGCCGACGTGTTACAAAAAGACTTGGTGGGCAGTGTCGGGGTCTTAAGGAACGATGCGACACCCGGGAAGAGATAGCTGGAAAGCGTATTCTTCAACCCAGGGCATCGTCCCGTAACCACACACATCCAGTCCCATTACATTGAAGGACAATGAGTATAGGAACTAAAGGGGTTGGCCGAATACGGCTTAGCCCAGGACCTGGACACCTCAGAATATGTGCAAAATGTGAGCTGGCTCCCTCGTGAACTGACCTAACGTGCTCCACTCCCAAGCAAGCCCCACCCATAGCTCCTCGAAGCCTAGCTTGCAAAGCGTGCCCCCTCTCCTCAGTGGAAGAGAGGCAGAGCTGAATGCTCTCTTCACAGGAGGAATAATCGGCTGAAAGGCGGGCTTCCGAAGCCTGTGAGTGAGTGCTGCAGAAAGGTTGGAGAAAGGAACAGGCCCGTCTATAAAGCCTCTGCGAGGTCCATTTGCAAGCCCCAGGAAGCATGCTCCGCACTCAGTTGGCTTGGATGTTTTTGGACAAACAATAGACAAACAATTAAACATGAAATACACACAGAGCGCTTCATGAACAAACAGAAGCTGCCGCTGGCTTTACTCCTTGTGCGTTTTTTAGCTTCCTGATCGTGACGTCACCCCACCGGTGACATTGAGCGTCCAATTTGACTGATTACACACATTATTATGGTTGCGGTCGCGTTCCCAAAGCGTTGCGACGCAGCTCAAGTTCCAGAAAGGGAACTAAAGACAACTGAACCTGGTCTTCAACTATCTAGTTTTAATAAGTATGTGCCCATGAGTGGAAGCTGATTTTTCAACCAGCAGATTGTCCATTCACATCACACATAAGATTTTTACATCATTCTGGGTAACCGAGTCACCGAGATCACGTTTTTCCCAATACTGATGTTTGATGTAAATGAACTGAAATTTATTCATCATGCTGCAGCCAGGAATACAAGTATGTAGACACCTGACCACTACACCTATATGTGAGCTTTCTCCATCAAGTAGAAATATATATATATATATATATATATATATATATATATATATATATATATATATATATATATATACACATACATGTACAATTCACTATATTAAATCATTAAATATTCATTATATTAATACATATCAAGGAATATAAAAGACATACATTCAAACTGAAAAAAATTAAAATAACACTACAAATAAATAAAAACAGTTACATCCTAAATGAATAAAAAGACACTTAAAATAAACAGCACTTGGTACCAGTGATTCGCCTCTAGAGGCCGCTATCATACTGTATGACGCATTATGGATTTTTGCAGATACCGAATAGTTCCAGCAATTAACTATAGGTGCCCATAAATCAACAAAACTAAATGGTCAAATGAATAGGTCGACCTCTACTAAAGACCTCGACATTCTTGCGCAAAGACCCGACAACTATCTCCCCCAAAAATCTCCCCATCCACTAAAGTTTTTCCTGAAGAGTGGAATTGAATGTTCAAAATGCAAAAAGGAGTGTGTTGGTCAGGTGTCCACAAACCTTTAGCCATAAAGTATAAGTTATAAAGTTACAGACATTTCTACCACAAAAAAGGATACTTAGCACCAGGGCTATGAAGGCCAGCAGGGTCATGATGAGACGCAGATGGCCCATATTGTACTCACCCTGAGTTTTGGCAAGTTTATAAGTGAGTGCAGACTGCACACTCACAAACAGTACGCTGGTGGGAAAAGCTACGCCGGCCCCAACGTAGTGCAACACTTTTGCATTATCTACCTGAAACACACAAATAATACGTTATTTCATTTTAAATCTATTTAAGATTTAACTGATGATTCAAATAAATAAAGTTGCAAAGCAGAAAAATGGAGACGCATACATGTGTTGCCACTGGCATAAAGCAATGTTAACATTTCTTTCTTTGTGTATAGTATATGTAAACGCACACAGCTAGGGAACAAGACAGACAAACCATTTCATATTCTCCATCAGTCACTTACCTGTTAAATCATACCTGTATTTAGCACACATGAACAGACAACGTTAAACAGCTCAATTAAGCAACAAATTTCCAAAATAAATTTTGAGAAATATAACCGAATTCTCTAAGATACACGATAAGAGAACTGTAGCTACAACACATCTACATTGAAGACTGATGTCAACACCACTGCTAATGAAAAAATAATACATTCAAAATGATGTGTGAAATTTTACCAGTAAAAAGCAGTGGCAGAAGACAAACAAATGAATAATTAGAAGAAAAGTTTTGCCATTTTTCGAAAATTTGCCATCTGTACATTAGCAATGACTTGATTAAAAGGGACATAACACATTTTTGGCCAATCTCATGTCAATCTTGAGTACCTATAGAGTAGTATTGCATCCTTCATATCTCCAAAGAGTCTTTAGTTCAATCAAATTACTAAAAGAAAAATACAGAAACCAGCTGAGCTCCTGGAGGCGTGAAGTTGACTGAGCTAAAGAGTCACGAGCATGCACAGCTTTCACGTGGCAATCGTCTGCAAGCTGGGACATCGCTAGAAATAAAAACAGGAACAAAAACTTAATAGTCTTATATTAACTATGGCTAACATACACACGTATTTGATCCTGAATCTGATCCAGAGTTTAAACTTGTGCTTTAATTAAAAACAACACTTATTTAAAACCTAGATACGCTGTATATGATTAAAGTCAAACAAAAAGTCTCTTTCTCATTAATCTAACACAATCAACTAAATATTATTTCTTGTCCATAATTTTCTTTTGTCCTATAGTCAGGGTGAGATGAATAGACTTGTTTTCAACCAGCAACCATATACCGTAATTTCCGGACTATTAAGCGCACCAAAATATAAGCCGCACCCACTGAATTTTACAAAGATTTTTATTTTGAACATAAATAAGCCGCACCTGTCTATAAGCCTACACTGAAACTAATGAACTTTACACAGGCTTTAATGAAAGACAGTGACTGTAACATGGCTTGTATCTAAACAGTAGCCTACCAAGAAAGTCATTGTTCACTGTCTTCCTCCTTCCTTTCACAACTATTTCTTTTGAGAGTTTTTTCTTTTGGCATCGTCGTGTGTTTAAAAATCACCATTGGTGAAGCTTTTCTCCCGATGCTGTGCAGCTCAGAACACAGGTGAAGTTGATTCGCATTTCCTGTTGACAGTCTGAGTGAGCGGCAGGTCAAACGTCAGAGGAACATCATCCATATTTATGATGTGGTGCGGCCCGATTCAGTGGGAGCGCATCTGATTTAATATAAAAAGTTTCATTGGTTCACCTGAACCCGTTCAGCAATTTCATTGGTCTAATGTTATGGGGCTCAGTTTTTTGGCTTGAAGTTTGTGAAACCGGGAAAAACCCAGGAAAAATCCATAAATTAGCCGCTTTGTTGTTTAAGCCGTGGGGTTCAAAACGTGGGAAAAAAGTAGTGCCTTATAGTTCGGAAAATACAGTAATCATGTTTCTAACCACAAAGGAATGCTTAACTGATTGAAAATAGGTGCATACATTAAAGATTTTAAGTGATGTAGCATTTATCAGTTGCTATGCTGCTTCTTGCTACACCAATAGAACAGCTTACCTGCTTACAAAATATTTAATCTAAATGTGTAGATATACCTCAATGCGAGAAAATAACTATAACTTTCAGCAGCTATGTCAATACCTTTAGCAGTATTTTCCATTGAAGTATGTGGGTCATGACAGCATAAAACACAGTGTTATGATAAACACTTCTTGAGTTGAGTTCTAAGTTAGCTTTCAGAATTATTTTGGTTCTGTAGCTTATGTGGAGCAGAAGCACTAGGTGTTTATATATATATAGTATAATTTTACCCCAGAAGTATATTAAAAGAACCATGTGGTGCATAAGGTAATTACATTGTGTATAGGCTTCTGGCAGTTATTTGTAGCTCTCTTAAGGCAGAGCTGTGTACATTCCAAAGACTGCTGTTAACCTCACCAGCAGAGAGCAGCAAAGCTCACCATGCCATTAAATTCTCCACCACTTAACTTGGCTTGATAATGACTCTTTGGTAAATCAAAGTTTATGGTAAATGTAAATGGTGTCAAATCCCACAAGCATGCATGTCTTCAGTGTTTACATACATATTATTAACTGTTATCTGCTATCGGGTGTGCAGTAAAGTTCAAGAGCAGGCTTAAGTACAAATAATGTACAAGTACAAATAATGTGCAAGACATGAAAAGACCTGACCATGTACAAGTTCCTCCCAGAAAAGCTGCACTTATCAGAGCTCGTACACTGACCACCAATGAGCCACTATCCACTGGCCACAGTATATCACTGGTTTTGTTTTTAACATGAAAGGAAATGACTCATATGTGACTCACCTTACGGTCCCAATGGTTAGAAAGCTGACTAAACTACTAAATAACCTCTAGACAGTCTCGTCCCTGAAATGCCATGCTGCACATTCATTTGCTGGATTTATTTATAATGATTGTTGCTTAACACTGATATTCTGCAATGAAATTCTGCCATCAAGCTTTGATATCCACATATAAATAGATATTTTCCTGTTAGGAATGAAAAGAAAGATGAGAACAAATCTGCAGTATGTTTGCAAATGCTCCAAATGTCACTAATTAGGGAAGAGAATGTGCAACGTGGCGCTGCTTTCCTAACATGCACAGGCAGGTTTGATAGAGTCTGTAGCTCTTTACAACGTGCAAACCTGTACCTACATAGTCCTTCTCTTCGCAGCTCTTTCACGGATGATTGAGAATTGTCTATTTTTAACATTTTGGTTACAACCAAGATGATCTTTTATATAACTTTTTTTAACTATACACATAATGTGTATCACACATGCTTGGTGGCAGAAGACAGTGAGTTGGCCATACTGACATCCCGCATGGTGAGCATCTCAGTGGAACGCTCTGGAAGAACAGACGGGCTTGGCTGATGAGGTGCAGATGTGGTGTCCAGAATTCATTTTCCCGCTCTGGCTCGCATGCCTGTTTGATGTTTCTCATTCCAAACTCAACACACACACATGAGTCATTCAAGCAAACAGCAAATTCCCCTGTTTTGTAACAAAGGCTATTAAAAAGAAATCACACCAGGTGTTTTTGTTTGTTCCTGCCATCAGATGGCAGTCAGTTGTTTCACAACACAAGTCTTCACAGTAAACATATTCACCAAGTTAACAGGACACAATATATCATTTTGTTTCAACTAAAGTCATGACATGGGATACAGAGGACACTGAATGTTTTTAGCACTTAACTCACAAATAATGTTTTGTCAAAAACCTTAAGAGAGCAAAGTGTATTTAGCTTCACCTCAGTGAAGTGGCTAGGGGGGGTGGGGTTCTTTTTGGCAGCAGGAATCTCTACTCACATTTCAGTCTGTGTTCATAGACTTTGTATAGGGGCACTATATGGCAAGCAGTAGCCATGTGAACAGACCAGAATGAGGAGACTGCTTGTGTACACATATCCCTCCTAAAAAGCTCAGTGTGGAAGAGTTCCCACATAAACATGCGCACACACGCACATGCACACATTTAGACTTAATGGCTTACAGACTTCATGTATTTTAACCAACACGGAACTCTTGTGCTTGGCATTGAGTGCTGCTTTCCACACATATGCACATCAATGCAAATAAACTATTTTAATGTCCCAGAGACACAAAGCTGCCATATTCACTTCCAAAATAACACACAACCTTTAACCCAGTTCAAGTATCTCTAAGGATCCCTAAACATTAAAATAAGACCAAATCAACAATTGGGCAATATCACAAACACAGCGAGGTAAATAAAAGGCTGACTGATGAACGTTTGTGCGCTAAAGGGCTCCAAAGGAAGATCAGTATACTCCCTCAGACATCCAGCTGATGAATTTGTATAGTTTAGAGGTGGACAGTTATACCATGAGAAGGAGAACTTGATCTCCCCCTTCTGTCTCTATGGCAACTGGCCCATAAAAATGTCTGCCTGGTGCCCTATTGGCCGACCTCCCTGCATTGCTTGCAAGCTGGGCACACAGCCAAGTGTCCAAACATTACAGCTGCTTAAAACTCTGTCCCTAAGAGCCAAAACTGATTCATAAATAATGTTAAAAGATGTCGAGTCCACAGTGTAAAACAGTGGCCTTTGCACAGTGATTCTCTGTGGGTCCAAGAGGATTACAGAGCCTCTTACAAATCTGCGAACTACAGCTTTGATTAACATCCCTGAAGAAAAAACAAAACAAAACAAAAAGAACAAAGACAGAATAAAACAGTAAGACAGAGTAAAGCTACATCTTAGCTAAGCAAGAGATGTACAGGGGTAAAGGATCAGGTGGGTAACTCAGAATTAAACACCAAAAACTTTCTGACACTTGCATGCATTTGTACACACGAGCTCAAACATAGCAGCGCAGCGTAACACATTAACACAGCATAGTTACAATCATCTAAGAGCATAAGGTCTATTGCTTCTTACAGTAACATAGAACCACAGTCAGCCCAATATGCACTGTTCACAATTCGGAACATGCCGAGACCTTTAGATGAGCAGTTAAAATGAAATAAATAAATTTAATTATTAAAATAAAAAAATAAAAAATGTAAATTAAATTATTAAAATTAAAAAATTAAAAATTACAATTATAAACTACATAAAACTACAGCCTTGACAGCACCATGATCAAAATTCTAGCTATAAATGACCAGCATGGAATGTGCTTTGTTGCTGCAGGTATACTATTCTACACATAAAAATGAGCAATCATGACCAAGATCTATCAAGAAATATGTACATTCACTTCCATAAATATTTGGACAGCAACAGAGTTGTTATTATTTTATCTGTCTACTGCAACATATAAATGTTTAAAAAGTTTTTTTGCCAAATACAACAATATAGGATTAACAAAACATTTTAATTCATTATATTTTACTCCAAAACTCTGTGGCAGACAGTTATAAAATATACATTTAAAATAACCATAATGTTCTCAATGGACATTACTCCATATAGCAATTTTAGCAAAGGTTTTAGAATAGAAATGAGGTAAATCCTCATCTCTGACGTTTTGTGGATATGCAGATGTTTTGTGGAACAGATGGACAATGTTGACCAGCAGGCAACAGCTGTATAATGAGGGGCATGAATAGACTATTGTGACCTGCTGAAACCGATAGAAATATGTTAGTGTCCGTTGCTCACGTTGCTGATGATGCGCATTAGCGTGACCTTCATTTTTGCAAATGCACAGATATAGGTCACACCTGGTCACAGTCCTACTGCTGTATGTATGGCTGCACACAGAATCCTTTTCCTATTCAAACTAGGATAAGCCAGACAATACTTTGTCCTCAAACTGCAGGCAACATTGAAGCATCAAGGTCTAGTCGGATGAGTAAAAGCATTGGAAGGTGAAGGCAGCATTTTAACGTGCAGTTGGGTTTTCTTGAACATGACATACACTTTATTAAGACCACCTTACACCTGCACTTTCATGCGGTTATCTAATCAGGCAATCATGTAGAAGCAGCGCAGATAGAGCTTAAGAACATGTTCAAACATAGAGGAGGGTCATTTAGTCATTTAGTTTGTTTCATGACAGATGCTGGTGTGAGTATTTCAGGGTTACTACAGATTCCCTGTCATCTCAAACCAGTCTGGCCTTTTTTTTGTTTAACACTGGTTTATTTTCTCGCCATCGTTCATTAAGTTTGAAGTAAACAGTAACCGCAGCTCTTATTTTTATTTGATTTATTATTTATGTTGTAAAGGAATTGATTATATTAGAATTGGAGTTGTTGTATCGGAATTTATAACATCTTTTCTTTGATGCCACTTGTGACTTTAAATTGTCAGGTGGGGATTTAATAAAAGTTCATCTTATTGATTTTTTTGATTGCGTACATCAGCAGGTATACACGTGTTCCTGTTCGAGTGGATTAAGTTCTTTTAAAGTGCACTGACACTTTTATTAGTTTAATAGAAACGTGGATCAAACAGCATTAAATATCTCTAGGTTTATAAATAAACGCACTCTTAAGGATTCTAGTAATAACCTAAAACCTTATATCAGTAAACAAGGCAGATGTGTTGATGCCACCTATGACAGAGTAGTGTCCTTTTTAAAAGAAACATAGCAATAAATAGAATAATTTAAGATTGGTTCTAAAAGTCAATGGTTTTGCAACGCAACAAAAAAATTCTCCCACATGCAACAATTTACAAACTGTCTGTACTGTTGAAGGATAGCAAAAGTACTTGGTGTATATGCAATGCTCCACTGCTCTTACCTGAAAGTTGCCCACCATGATGAGCCCTACAGAGCAGATCCAGCCAGTGGAGAGGCTTGCTGTGTTTAACACACAGTTCTGGCGCCTTTCAATAACATGAGCATAATGCAGCAAAACTATCACCATCACTGAAAGAGCAAAACAGAAAAAAAAAAAAAATTAATAAATAATAATAAAAAAAAAACAGAGAGAAAAAGAGAGATAAATATGTATGCTAGACTCTATTATGAAGACATAGCTAGACACCGTTTTTGTAATGTTTAAACAAAATTTGGTTATCCCATCCTAACAGCATTTAAGTCATAATCATTAAATACAAATCCTAATAATTAGCACATTTTCATTATTCTTTGTGGTCTTTATGTTTTCTATAAAAGCTATGCAAGTTTCTGCTTAGTTTACAGCTTCTGTGTCAGATTCTGCATGACAGAAACCTGTGTCTCCTGTTTCCCCAGAAACTATTCATTTTTTCCTGGAAGAGTGTGTGTAGGAGGTGGTGGGAGGGGAAGGGAGGCCTTTGGCAGGGGTAACAAGGTCGATGTTATGTGCTTAGAGCTCTTATATAGGCCCAGTTGCACTAATCTGCTGTTTACTATGCTGGGTTAATGCTTAATGAGAGGAACTGGAGTTGGTCAGCTAGGAAAACCGTGGGGACAAAAATTGCTCCTCGTGTCTTAATGTTAGTAACAGCCTCATTAATCTTACAGTCCAAAAGAAACTGATTCAGAATTATCACAGATAAAGAACCTAGCATGCAGATGTCTCATATAAATGGTACTCCATGGGAGAAGATTGAACAAATTCTGAGAATGTGTGTGGGCACCACATTTTCTTGTCAGGACCTAAATAATTTAAGCAAAGTTAGGCAAGTTACAAGCATGGAAAAAGAGACAACACGTCCGGGCAAAGGAAATTAGCCTTTATTCTTTTTAACAAAGCCCAGCTGTAGCCGAAAAAAAAAAAAACTTGTTTACATCATTACCTTAGAATGTTTGTTGGAGTGAGATCTCACGAGCATTACTCTCAAACAGATCAAGTAATAGACTTAAGCTGTACCTTGTCCCTTAATGAGAACATGTAGTGAATACAGTTTAAGCGACGGTTGAAGACCTACCTCTTCCTGAAACACTCAAATTAGGACTTTCAAAGTTTGCTTTGTAAAATTCAAAAGTTATATTTATATTAAGCTTGTAATCTTGCGTACCAGTGTAGATGTATTCATTGCTAGAGACTCAAAGCACTTTTAGTACATTGCTCTGGACGAAGGCGTCTGCTAAATGCCGCAAATGTAAATGTACAGTAAAAGGAAAGTGTAAATCTAGAATCCGATACTATATAACGACAAGCTAAAATTAACCAGGAATGAGGATCTTACTAACATTAGCTATCACTGTATTGCATATCATCAAGGGTCAGTACCTTGCAGAGGCAAGGGTGGGTGCACGTTTCCTAGCTGAATTGTTATCTTGAGAAAGCCGGAGATGGAGGTGGGGGTATGGGTCAGCTTTTCTGTGACATATGCTGCTGTTGGCAACCATCATTTTCCTGTGTTTCTCAAACCACACCTAAGAGACAAATAACCCTGCGTTTAACTCTAAACAAATTCAGTAGTCTCGCTTTCTTGGTTTCCTCCCAAACGATGAAAGGTTAGTTCAGAGGCAGAGCCAGCGAATGAGGCTGTCAGACAGGAAAAGGCCACCAGGTTCATTCACTGGATTACTCTTTTAAAACTAACTCTTCATTTATAGCAAAAGCACAGTGTAACAAATATACCAAACAAAATCATGGCAATCAAGAACTGATTTAATGATGAAGAACAGACTTTTTTAAAATATTCTATTAGTTATTATTTTTAACAACAATTTTTAATTGCTGCAGTTTGCTAGAAGACATAATTAACTTACAATAAGTGATGTCTGGTATGCAAATAAAATTCACTTCTGCAATTATGGCTCTGATTTATTTCTGTTCATTGATTTTGGAAGCGAATCCATACAATACAATAAAGCAGGGATGTCAAAATCTTTACACAAAGGGCTTTGTTATCGTGCAGGTTTTCATTTCAATCAAGCAGGCACCACAACTAAATCTAAAACTAAAAGTGTTTAATTCGATGAACTTGACTTTCAACAGACTATCAGGTGTGGCTTTTGCTTTCAATTCTATCTCTTTCCGGATAGAATTGTACAGCCATGTACTAAAACCCTGATACAAAGCCTGTCCCAATATGTCTTAATTTTTTAATGACAACAAATAAAACCCATGCAATATAAACGCATGAAGATGTCTAAACAGGTAGACCCCAACTTACGACGTAGATAGGGACCAAAAAAACGGTCGTAAGTCAATCAGGTCGAGAAGAGTGACTTCTCTATGATGCTTTCCGACTCAGACATAAAGAGGCACTGTAAACATGTTAACGTTTTTTTTTACATAGTCAAAATAAAGGAAATTAAAAAAATAGTTATATATATTATAAAAAATTCTGAATATATTAAACATAATTAATATAATAAATATAATAATATAAATAATATAAAAATAGTAATTGAATTGTACACATTAGGACTACACAGTCATAATGCGTCCTTCTAAATAACTTACGTTTTGGGATTTACATTTTTGAAGTAATTATGCACATATGCTACCTCCAGCGCTGCTTTTAATTATCATAAAAGAGCTGACAATCACAGCTGCTGCCAAATAAGTGACTAAACAAGATTTAGTACACATTTAAACAAACCACAACATGAGTGTTAATATAGCTGTGGTAGCCACCCACTTGGCACATTAACTAGCCTGTTAAAGTTGATAAAACACATTTGTGGGTGGTGCCATTACACGGCTTGCAGCGAGCAGGCATTAGTGTTTAACAGTGGAACATTTTTTATTCATGAATAACAGCAAAAATATCTTGTTGAATTCTACACTGTCTTTGAAAGTATTTATAGCTCATACATGCATTTCACTGCATGTCGTACTCTGTATGTATGTGTATTTACTAAATAAAATTTTAACTTGAACCTGAAATGATAGGATGCAAAGACAACTTAAAGTATTGTTGAAGGTGCTTTTACCAAATGAATAAATAAAGGACCAAACCAGGTATCAAAGAAATTTCTAAAAATCATGTTTTTATAACGGATTATTTAAAGAGTTGGAAATGTGCAAGTTTACAGGATGTCTCTGTATGCTGTAGCCTTACAATTTCCATTAACTGCAACCACAAAGCTTTTTCAGCATCAAGCTACCACTGTGCACAAAGTAAGGTTTACAAAGACGTTGTTTGTTATGTCTGGAATGGAAGGGCTTGAGTGGCCTGACCTCAACCCCACTAAACACCTTTATGATAAACTGGAACCCTGACTGCACCCCAGGCCTCCTCACTCAACCTCAGTGCCCGACCTTACACATGCTCTTATAGCTGAATTAGCTCAAACCCACGCTCTAAAATCTATTGCAAATCCTTCTAAAAGCTTTAGAAGGTTATTAAAACAATAACAATAAAAAGCGACTAAACCTGGAATGTAACATTCAATAAGCACATGACGATGTGATTGGCAGGTGTCCACAGGCCTTTGACCATATAGTGCACTTTATGAAGCCACTGTATAAAGGGTCTTGGGAATCATTGGCAAAACATTAAAAAAACTTGATGTAGACTATTACTAAAAAAAAACTAATGTGTCCGAATGGAAAATTGCAATGCGTAGAATTTTAAAAACAACATTTCGCTTGTTGTCTCTCTGGACTCTGTCCAACTACAGCCAGTAATGATGCAGAATAAGCAAAATTAGAGAAAGAAGTGGGAGAAGCAGTATTTTATGGTATGATGATAGGTTGCCAGGGTGTCTCCAGAGACCTAGGTCAGCTCCTACAGTGCTTTGTTATTGTGATCTAATGTTGATGGATGTTTCCTCCTGTGCACCACTCATTTCATGGAGAGCCAGAGAGTGAAAAACAGTGGTTATTATGTAACCTGCAATGAAGGGAACTCAAGCAGCTCCTCTAAGGAGGTCCTACTACATATCTAGACAAGCAATAAAGTAAGTGTATTCATTTTGGTAGTTTGTACTGACCTACAAAACCTCTTCACAAGATCTTCTCTGAATAATGTAAGCAAGAACACAAACTTGTATATGATGACCTTTAGTGGAGATAAGCAAAATAGTAATTGGGCAAACAAAATCCTAAATGCGCTCCAAAAACTAACAATGCTTAAAGGATCACAGAATCAGAATTAAAAATACACCTACAAATACTTACAAATAGCAGATTATTTCTGTACTATCAGCCTACTGATATCAGCCTGAGCATGCTTTTCCCACACAGCAAAGCCTAATTACAGTCAATAGCATCCTTCTCTGTTTAATACCCATTTAACGAGAGGAAATACTTCAGTGAGTAGCTACAAGTTCCCTTTCAGCAACTCAAACTGCGTCAACAACAGTTTGGGAATGCTTCCGTGTTGTCCATGCTCTGAATTACGTTCGCAATCCGTCCAATGAAAATTGCGGCGTCACTGGCTGGGTGATGTCACGACCATGAAGCTGTAAAAAGCGCATGGAGTGAAGCTGATGCTAGATTCTGCTTGTTCATGAAGCGCAAATTGTTTATCAATAGTTTGTCCAAAAGAAATAATATAAAGCCAAGCAAAACGACTAAACCCACCTTCTGGCTGTGTGTTCCTCTATGCCCTGATGTATTTCAGGAGGGTGGGAAATACACACAACCTTTGTGTGGTTTGCTTGGGAGTGGAGCATGCGAAGTCAGTTCTCGAGGGAGCCGACTGTGCACATTATGCTCGCATGTCCATGCAAATGCTCTGCTCCTAGTGGGCAGAGGGGGGCTTGTCCCTTTCTCATGCCTCTCCTGCCAGGTCCAGCATTCGTTCGTATTCTTAGAAAGCATGTTTTTCGGCGGTTTCTTCCCCATGCGATGAGAGCATTCCGCTCCGCCTCTCTTCCTCTGAGAAGGGTGGGGGTGGGCGCTCTTTGCGAGTCGGAAGTCGAGGAGCTCATGGAGGTTGTGACTTGGGCTAGATCTGTCTTGGCCAGCCGATGAGCAGAGATCGCTTTCGTCCAGCAAGCTTGACGAACGCTTCCTGCAACCTACTTCACTCCACGTCAGGGTCTGCCATTCCTTTCGGACCTGCACACTGAGGTGTCCAGGTCCTGGGGAGAAGCCGTATTCAGCCCGCCTCTTTAGTTCCAAGGCACCATTGTACTCCAATGTGATGGGACTGAAAGAAGGTGGTTATGGGTCAATGCCCTGGGTTGAAGAGACGCTGACCAGCTATCTCTCCCCAGGGGTTGCATAATCCTGTACGACCCCGACATTGCCCACCAAACCCCTGTGTAATACGTCGGCGCTGATTGGTTAGTGATTCTGTAAGACACTCTGGGCCGAAAATCCGTGAGATGACAGATCTAAAAACTGTCATTTTCATTGAGTGAGCTTTTGGCCAAGAAGTCCTGACACAGAACAGTCTGGGAGAAAGGACCCTTAAGGGACTACCTAGCAGCCTGGGAAGCTCTGCCAAACCTGAGCAGGCTATGGTCATGGTTCAAGAAGTAGACACTCTCCTGAGGAAGGAGGCCATCAAAGTGGTCCCCCATCAGAGAGTCCAGGTTCTACAGCCAGTACTTTATAGCCACACTGCCGTATCCCTGCAGCGCTTTCTTCTACTTGTAAAAGCTAGCGTCGGCTTCACTCCATGCGCTACTTATAGCTTCCTGGTCATGACGTCACCCCACCATTGACGCCGCAGTTTCCATTGAACGGATTACACATGTTTATTTAAAAGACATGACCTCATCAGTGCTTGCTAACCTACACAAATTTACACATATTATGATGCAATGCTGCTTATGTCTGAGGACAAAAACACCATCTGTGATTTCCCTCTTAAACTCTCTGCCCTTTTCAACAAAGCAGGGTCATGTCTACCTGCCTTGTAACTGACTTACTCAAAACCTGACTGAATGGACAAATTAGTAACAACAGACCTTTATGTCTTAGCAGAGACATTACAGCCAGGCTAGACTACATAGGTCATAGGTCATATTTCACTAAGGAGACAACACAAAAGATTCCTTAGACCTGCAAAAAAAAAAAAACACACATCCAGCTGTTACAGGCTCTGGTTATGTTAAATACCACTTTCCAATCCAGACCTACACCCTGTTTATGAGTGTGCATGTTGCAGTCAAATTTACACAAATCTGACTGACAATGTGCAAATCAAAGCATTTTATACTCCAGACTGAAAAATCTACAGCTCTTTTTTTTACCAAACATGATGAGCTGAATTTCCTGCATAATTACTGAGTTCTGTGTTGTTACATAGTTTGTTGTGTACTTAGCGTTTGCTGTGTGGGTATAAGAATAGAGATAATTGTGGTGCATGGCTTATTCAATGACACTGTATGACAAACAGTGAAATTCAAACTTGTGTTCAAAAATAACAACCCTACACCTGTCACCAAGGAAATGGTTTTAATTTTAATTAAAGGAAGGTAAACTGTTTATTTGGTCTACAACAAGATTACAAAGCATG
Source organism: Silurus meridionalis (assembly GCF_014805685.1). Taxonomy (NCBI): domain Eukaryota; kingdom Metazoa; phylum Chordata; class Actinopteri; order Siluriformes; family Siluridae; genus Silurus; species Silurus meridionalis. Next base: position 20,599,575 of record NC_060885.1, read on the forward strand.
TGCAGGATCTCATTGTTGAAATGACATCACTCAGTGAAGAGTGACGAAAAACTGGCAAAATATTACATGTACTGTACCACTCATAAGGCCTTAACAACTATAGAAAATGGGGCACCACAGTGAAAAGGCCAAGAACAGGCTGTCCTTCCAAAAATAAACAAAAGGACAAGAAAAAAAATAATCAGGGAAACTTTCAAAAGACTGACGGCAAAGTAAAGAAATGCAGAAAAATGTGGCAAGTACTGGTCACTTCCTTCATGTAATAACAATCCCTTGTATTCTTCTTATAGAATCTGGGCTATGGGGTAAGATGTCTAGACAGAAGCCCCTTTTTTTTTTTTACAAAAATACATAAAAAAAATAACTGCACTGAAAGATCCTATATACCAATCTATTTTAGCACAAAACCTGCAGGCCTCTGTTAAACAGCTGAAAAAAGATTTTCACATTCCAGCACAACAACGGAGCACAAAACTCAGCAAAGGAATGGCTTCAAAAGAAGAAGACCATTGTTTTGTAATGTCTCAATTAGAGCCCAGATCTAAATCCTATTGAAAACCAAAGGAACATGAAGGTGGCTTTGAATAGGAAATCCTCTCAATATTCTGATAGATGCATTTGTGCAGAATTTTTGCAAGAGTGAAATAACATTTCCAAGCCAAGATGTGCCAAGTTGGTACTTTCCCAACTGGCTGAATGCAGCATTAGTCAAGTCAAGTCAAGTCAAGAGGCTTTTATTGTCATTTCTACTATACACAGTGGTACACAGTACACAGTAAAAACGAGACAATGTTCCTCCGGAATCCTGGTGCTACACTAAACAATGACATAAAGCTACAACACAACACAAGCTACATAAAGTGCATCAAGTGCAACCTGGTGCAAACAGTGCAGACAAAAAACAGTACAGACAGGCAACACAAGACAAGACAAAACCAAGATAGCACTGACCAGTAAACCTACTGTATACTTGGTTATACAGTACTGTGAACTGTAAAAACTATACCCGGGAGTGAATATTAGAACACAATGTAGTGCAAAAATACAGCAAAATGATTATAGATATTATATATAATAACAATATATATTATATTATAATGTGGTTATTACGATCATTTCAGTATTCAGATTTTTATTGTGATTAATTTCTTTAGTATGACTGAGAAAGTCACAGTCATTCAGAAACTGAAACGATTATACACATATTTATTCATTACTTTACTAGCTTACTAAAAAGCTAAATACAAGGAGGGGTTAAATCAGGACTTTCAATTTTAGAGATATAAAAATGGATGTTTACTCCATACATGCAGTAGTATGTGGCTAGCATGTCCTAGCATGTTGCGGGCCAGTAAATCAAGATGGCAGACAACAGTGTTAGTGTGTTCATGCAATAGCGTGTGGCAATAAAGTTTATTGTGGCATCAAAAGGTGTCAAAACCACAGATATCTACAGAAGACTTCAAGCACAGTACAGTGATGAGACGCTCAGCCACAGTAAGATAACTGAATGGTGTAAACATTCTACTGGCTATACGTTCGCCAGTGACAATCCCAGTCGTGGTGGTTCCCTGATGACGAAGTGTATCAGGCTGTCCTAGGATGGTTCTGGCATACTGACAAATCTTTCTATCAAATCTTGTCAGGCATTTGTTTAATGCTGGGAAAAGTGTCTAAATGTAGCAGAGGAGTATGTCGAAAAATAAATGCAGTTTCCACTCCTTATAATTTGTTCTTTTATAATTGACTTGAACCCGCACATATAAAGTAAAGGTGCTCAATTCCGAGGTAAAATTTTATATTTTTTAATGAACAGAATTTGGAGACATACAAAACATATCTTCAAATGATCTGCACATGAATTCCTGCATAATAAATAAATACTCACCCATGAAGGATCCTGTGCTACAGATAAGGCTGAAGAAGCAGCTCTCTGGAGGTAGTGTGCCACACTTACTACAAATAAACACATACCAATATAGGGGTTAAACATTGAGGGACTCAAAATCCAGACTGTCCATGATTTATTTATTTATAGCCAGGGCAGATAAAGTATTAATAATGGTGCGCATTCATTTTAAATACCCTAAATAAATATTCTGATACAAAAACACACACAAAACGAGCTCTAACTTGAATCCTGCGAGACTGGTGCTTTAACAGCGGTATAAGGGGGAGTAGAAATAACATAAGAATCATCCAGCGATCAGCTCACATACAACAAAACAAACACCAATACCAAATGTGCAGGTGTGTCCATAAATCACATCACACAAACTTTTCAAATAAATATACATGCTTATCATATTGCCATTGAGAAATCTGTTGTAGATTATCCACCCAGTTTCTTCCTCAAACCTCAACATAATTTCCCTTTTCATATGTAGGTTGAAACAATGCACCTTCTATAAATATACGGCTTCATAAACGCTTTCTACAGACTCCAGTGTGCAAGTTCATGTCTCTCGCTGAGTCTGACCCTTTACCCACTTTACTACACCTCAGTGCCAGGAAAAAGGGATGTTAGGAATCTATAAATGCCTTTCGAGCTTCTTCCTCACACACCCAACCCTCTTTCTAACAGAACTTCAGATACAAGCTGAAATTCTTTTGCCTGGCAAGGGATATCAAATTTCTTTAAAAAACGATTATTCACAATAATGACTATGATAAGACTAATGATTTACATATTAATTATTTTATAGCGTAACAGATAAAACAAATACCAGTTGTGCTACATTATATATCACTGGTCACTTCAATAGGAACCAGAATTCGAATATTGACTTAAATCATTATAATAATACACAAGTATTCAGACTCTTTACTCAGTACTTAGTTGAAGCACCTTTGGCAACAATTACAGCTTCGAGTCTTTTTGGGTATGATGCAACAAGCTTTGCACACCAGGTCTGGGGGATTTTCTGCCATTCTTAATGGCAAATCCTCTCAAGCTATGGGTTTTGCAGTGAGAAGAGGCTTCTGTCTAGCCATACAGCCCAGTTCATTGGAGGGCTGAAGTGATGGTTGTCCTTCTGAAACCTTGTCCTAACTCCACACAGGATCTCTCGAGGATCTTATTCAGAGTGACTGATTGCTCAGTTTGGCTGTGTGACCAGCTCTTGGAAGAGTCCTGGTTGTGCTACACTTCTTCCATTTGAGAATTACGAAGGCCACTGTGCTCTTGGGAATCTTCGGTGCAGCAGAATATTTCGTAGCCTTCCACAGATCTGTGTCATGAATCAATACTGACTCTGTAGGCAGTTCCTTTGACCTCATGGCTTAGTATTTGTTCTGATATGCATCGTCAGCTGTGAGGCCTTTTATAGAGTGGTGTGTGCCTTTCCAAATCATGTCCAATCAATAAACTTTTCCACAGATAGACACCAGGCAAGGTGTAGAAACATCTCAGCAATGATCAAAAGAAATGAGAGGCACCTGAGTTAATTTCAAGTGTTTTTTAAGTTACAGACATTTCTAGAATTTAAGAATGCAACATAAGAAAATTGAAAAAAGTTGAGGTGGTCTGATTACTATCTGAATGTACTGTAGAGTACTTCTAATAAACTAAAATTAGACAGCTAAAAATATATGAATATTGAAAGGGGACATTTGTTCTTATAACTGTTCAGTTTCAAAATTTTAGTAGCTCCTACAGGCTCCTAAGTACTTCGCTTTCACAGCAGAAGTTATGTTTCTAATGTTTTGATTATCCTGTTATATAATTCAGCTCAGTTATAGATTTGATTTCTCATTTATTTGCAGTGTGGTATTAACCTCAGACGTTAATCATAACCTTTTTATCCATCTTTACCATAAGTGCCAACAATTCTGTTCACTATATATATATCCCTTCATTAGCATTATGGCGGCATTGAGCCTATATGATTCACAACTTGACAAATAAAAGGGCATTTGCAAATCAGCCACAACAATTTCTTGTTGAATGCTAAAGTCCCTTATATATTAATAACACTCTACTTATTTTTTTTCAATAGCCCTTCTTAAGCAGGCCCAGAACCATGTGCAGAAGAACAAATCAACAACAACTCTCAGACTCAACAATCACAGTGTGGCCAGTGATTCTAAGGTGCCAGAAAAGATCACCCTAAATAAGTATGTTAAAATGTTCCTGTATTCCTGTTCACTCTAGTTCTCATGCTCACTCTCGTATTCCCTCCCTTTTTACACTCTTAGTATTTCTATTTTGGGAGACCGTTATAGCAGGAAGTGAAGAAACGTACAACTCGTGAAAAAAGGGAAGAATAACAATATTTCATATGTTCTTTTAATTACAACTGCAGAAAATTCTTCAAGTTAAAAAAACCACACCTTTCTTTTGCAAAAGCAGCTAACAAGAATGTGATATGTCCAATACACATAGCCATTACAAAGAACTGCTTTTGGGAAAGGGTATTATCTATACTAAATCTTACAGGACATACTGGAGATTTTACAGTGCAAACACTGCACACACCTACCACAGTCATGTGAAATGTTATTAGTTTGCTGCTTTGCCACTCAGAATTTTTTGTTTCTTATGCTACCCAGGATCAATTGGAGATAGCATAATGGTGTTGTAGACACTCCCCAACTCTCTACATGAACAACTAGAATGGCATTTGCAAGGAAAAACAGCCACAGCAAGTTGTTTTTAAATGTTCTGGCACTTTTCATGGCACTTTTCAGGCCCATGCATTGTTCAGTGTATATTATTCAATTTAATAATAGATAGATAATTGCAGAGTTGAATGGTACCATTATGGAAACTATGCCAAAAATTGCAAACATTTCTATAATGGCCAAATCCTGAGGATTTGACAGACATACCTGATTAGAGGCACATTGTCCAGAGTACAGCATAGCGTTGGTCCCCTCTGCATGGGCAGATCTTCCTCACATGACTGATTATATAACCTAAAACATGTGCACAGGCCAAATGTAAAATAAATAAATAAATATTTTTTGTAAATGTAAACAGCGCGATAAAACAATTAGGTAAGTTCAGTATGAACCAAGCAAAGCAACCATACTAATATATTAGAGGATTTGCTTTTACAATATTGAGACCGATGTCAGCAACTAAACTAAATAACATGTTATACCAAATTTTCTGCCATTACAAATCATATTTCTTTCCTGTGTTATTTACAATTAAAATTGAAATAAAGGTGAATTCAGAATACAGAAAAGCTATAAATAAAAATATTATGCTAAAAAAATTTATCTGACACATTAGATGAAGCGAAGCATTTAACCATCTAAAGTTTCTTAGTAAACATGAATATGGGTGTCATCTGAAAGAGTAGATAACAGGCAAGTTGAAACATATAAAAGATTTCTGTAATAAATGTATAACTTAGTACTAACTAGTAGATGTTTCACTGCAGTTGTGCATATAAAGACTTCTGCCGTGTACTGATGTGTAAAGAATCACAAGGTCAAACTCTTACCAGTTATCCACAGGACAAACATGCTGGTTATTAAGGGCCATGGCATACCTGACATAAAAAAAGACAAAAAAAGCACATTGATGAAGCGGGGCTGCTAGAAATGTTGATGTTCAATGGCAGATTTCAAAATTCAAAATTCAAATCTAATTTTGTCTCAAATGCTTAATACTACAAATGATACATTTTATAAATCAACACATAAAGAGACACACTGATGGAGAATGATTTCTACATTACAACAATTACATTTTTATAAAATTTACGTCATTTAAAGGATTTCAACTTATTTTTCCTTTCACCAGCACTGTAACAATATTTAAATCTCCTTACTTGCTAAAGGGGCAAGTTCGAAGAAGACCAGAGTAATAATAACCCTTTAGTGTTGTAAGTGAACAAATGGGCATCAGATAGCAGTCAGTGCTTGGCTCCTAAAAGTCTACATTCTCACTTTCATAAGACTTGCAAAGTAACATAGACAGCATAGAGGACAGGGTTTTATACACCCTCATCAACAAGCTGTCAATGCAAAGCTCATTTAACCAGCTCACATAATTTATATTTGTCCAGTACAATCGCATTTGACCAACGGCAGGGTCAGAAACAGGTTAAATACCAGTTAGGGTTATTTTCATCTCTCAATGCATCTGAGTCTGTGTTTGTGTACATGGGTATACGTACACACAGTAGGATGCACCCTTTAGACCAAAATACTATTAAACACTGAGTAAAAATGCATTCGGTAAATAAACAAACTCTCATCTGCCTCAAACGCTGTTTGAATAATTATACTGTTACTAGGTCACCACTAACACCAACATCACTTGCCAGCAATTTACCACAGGCTCTGTGGTACTGGAAGCAGATGGCAAAGTGCGGCATTTTCAAGACCTCGTTTCCTCTTACATAATGCAGTAACGAAAGGTACAAAAACCCTTTCTTGAGCTGTGAGTTAAGAGCAACGTTAAACAAACCTCAGCCTACAACATGTGGTGTAGACAAATCTCATAAACTATTTGAAAGATGGTGTGGTGCGTAAAGCAAAAAAATAAATATATCAACAACAACCCGTGAAAACATGGTAAGGTTATGTGTCTCCAGTCCTTTTGAGGGTCAGCCCAATTACCTGGGCGTTTGGGAAACTGCATATCAACAATTCAAATCCATTTGCAAAGAAAGCTTAAATAGAAACATTTCTGTAGAAATGTATTAGAAATGGAAAAGATTCAAACAATAAATAGCTAGGTCTAAATTCTGCAAACTAACAAACAAAGTATGTGGAGAAGCATCTGGCAAAGTGAACATTCAAGCTTCTGTTAGTATTAGCGCAAAAACAACTACAATCTAAAACTAGCAAAACAGAATTCTGAGGCTGTATTTGAAGAACTGACATTTTCAATAAATCCTTCAGCGTGGCCATAATTTAAGTTGCCTTTTAACCAGTCAACAGGAGTCATAAAAACAGCTATTTAGAGCTCAGCACAAGTGAGTCCACATTTATTGGGAACCATCCCTCACTGCTGGAGACGTGGAAAGCTCCGCTCGAGCTTGTCTGAGGACCAATGAGAAGCGGCTGACGTATTCTGGAAAGTGTGGGTAAGCACTCCACCCCTGTGTTGTACTCTATCACCCATGCTTTATGTAACTATCCCTGCCCTGCTAGATGAAAACACGAGGCTACAGAATGGATTTAGGAAAAACATACCATTCATAAGTAACTAGGGAGCATTCCAGTGCTGAGATAATTGCATAGTATTATAGCGACTTAAAAGAAAAATTTTAATCCCTGTGTAGCGTTAACCTCGTAGAGTTGCATTGCAAGTGATGAAGAAATCATAAATCATAAAACATCCAGCTACCCTCTCGACTTTACCTATTTATTACTACTGTGGCCTATTCCCGCTCGCAGTCCATGCGATCTCTTCCTTTCTCTGAGACTCTATCTTGTAATACCAAGGAATTTTTATATATATATATATAAAAAAAAAATCTTCTTCTTCTTTCTGCTTCTCCCCTCTTTCGGCTTCTCCCCTGTCCTCTACATCTGCCTCTGTCACACCAACTACCTGCATGTCTTCCTTCACCACATCCATCTTCAGCTCTGCTACCTTCAGCTTTACCTTCTGTCTTTTACTCAATGCCACTGTCTCATATAACATCGCAGGTCTCACCATAGTCCTATAAACTTTCCCTTTCACCCTTCTATCAGAAATCACTCCTGTCACACTTCTCCACCCACTCCACCCTGCCTGCACTCTTTTCTTTACTTCTCTTACACACTATTACTTTGCACTGTTGACCCCAGGTACCTGAACTCCTCCACCTTCTCCACTTCTTCTCCCTGCAACCGCACCACTCCACTTACCTCCCTCTCATTCACACATGTCTTACTCCTACTGACTTTCATTCCCCTTCTCTCCAGCGCATACCTCCACCTCTCCAGGCGCTTCTCCATCTGCTCCCTACTCTCACCACAAATCACAATATCATCCGCAAACATCATAGTCCATAGAGACTCCTGTCTGACCTCGTCTGTCAACCTGTCCATCACCACTGCAAACAGGAAAGGGCTCAGCGCCGATCCTTGATGCAGTCTAACCATAAATATATATTTTTTTAAAATACTATTGTAATTTTCGGATTATATCAACATCGATATACACAATGACGTCTCTTTTTACTATCTGGGTAGGTTAGAGTAGTATCTATATCAATATACATCAACAATCTGTAGCCACATTATTACCATGTTACTAACAGTATATATGTCCTGGGCTACATCAAATGTGATTGTGGAAATCTCAGACAACATGCCATATTCGAACTAATCCTAGATTGCATATCATAACTGAGCCACAATGGCTTTTTAGATTCAGTAACAAGTCTATATTACTATAAACCTATTCAGTTTCATTCTAGCTGTGGTTTTGAGATGATCCAACAGCAACCATGCACCTTTGTATTTGTCCATTTGTGCATACAAACAGGCAAAGGCAATATAACGTGCTAATATTTGAACAGTGTCCGATATACGTGTGTGTGTGTGTGTGTGTGTGTGTGTGTGTGTGTGATCACAGGGCCACTCACACAACCCAGATGCCGGTGATGGTGAGGACGGGCAGGCTGATGGGCAGAATCATCCACCCTGACATGACCATCATGCCCTCTGCCTGGATCTCCAGCCTCGCACCTCGGCCTCATCAACAATCACATCTCACTTTATGGCTGGGTTCATCATCGATACCAGAAACCCTGTAAAGTAGAAGAAACCGGGTTCATACACCAAGAACAAGAAAGACGGCTAGCTTCTTTCTAAACACGTATGCATTTAGCACCGGCACATTACCCCTTACAGCAAAATAGAGCAAAAAACAATATCTCGAAATAATTTCTAGGGTCAAAGAAGGTGACATCTTCAAATATTTGCAACAGAATCAAAAAGAAAGGAGAAAGAAAAAACGCTAATCGACACACAGCAGCCGGACAAACCAGGCGTGTGGATCTGGGTTTCATTATTGTACCTTGTCCCTCTCGGTGAGGTCCAGCAGCCGCTTCTCTTCCACCTTTGCAGTATTTCCTGAATGTGAGATGATCGGATCGGGAGCGCAGGTTAGAGTCAAACACTCAGGAATCCTGCGCTTTTGTTAACCGTTTTTTCCCGCATGTGTAAACCGCTTGTCCTGTGGTGTGTATGTGAGTGTATGAGTGTATAAGAGAGAGAGCTTCACGGAGATGCAGCTCGGCTCCAGGCTACGGCTGTGTGGCGCTGCTGCGCGGTGCTGTGCGCGCTGCTGTGCTCCTCCTCCCCTGGGCATCTGTATCTCCGTGATTTTTTGGTTTGTTTATTTTTATTTGTTTAAATTACAATCATTTTAAAACACAAAAACATCCAACCTGTTTTTCAGGTAATAGTCGTTCACGATCAGGAAAAAAAATACACTTTCGTTTTTCTTTTTTTTTCCGTCTTATTTTGGGAAACTTGACTTGATGACACGGATAAATGACATACCTGTTCTTCACGTGCCACCAGGGGGACAACACGTGAAAAGCAGACTCGGATCACGTGACTGAAGACGAGCGTGCTCTATGCATATCATTTCGCTATGATTGCTGCTTTTGCACTTTTTTTTGCAACATCAAACCTACTATCAGAAATCTCAATGCACTTCCCTTCGACGTCTTGAGTTGCTGAAAGACTTAGATTATTTTATTGTTTCATAACAATAAATAAAAACCTGACCATTTTAACGTGTACACAAAAATATTATACTATGTACAGTGATATACAGAATTAGCTCGATCTGTGAATGACCTATACGTTTCCCTGCGCATGCGTCTGTTGTAATGTATTTTTATCTATTCTTTTTATACAATCACAAATTAGTCACATCTTTCATGCACGAGACTGAAAGTAAATGAGTTAAATAATTATTAAAGTTTTAGGATTAAGGTTCGTTTTAGCAGTGCTAAAACGCTTTTAGTCTTCCTTTCATAAATTATTACAAAACTGTAAGCCTCTCTATTGGTATAAACTTACAATTATAAACTTTCTTTAATACAACTTTAACATAATAACTTTAAAATAAAAATAAATTGAATTATTGTTACTAAAACGTTTTAGGAATTAGGAAATGTTCTTCTGTTTGTGCCTTATAGCATGCATATTTATAAATGTAGACCAAGATCTAAAAGGCCTTCTGGGACAACTGTAATTTGGAAATATTGCAGAAGGAGCTCAACAGGGTTGCCATGGTAGACTTGTAAATATTGAGATTGAATTTGTAAAGATGCTAAATAAACAATTCTGACTAATCCCCTTAGCCTGGAGCATGTCATTTGTTAGATTTATTTAGATTTCGGTTTCATAAAGTAAATTATGGGGATTTGATGCCTAATGCTTTGAGAAATTGTATGACAATACAAAATAAAATGACAAAAAATACCCAGTTAAAAATATACCCAGTTAGATTATCTTAAGAAATGGTTCACACAAAAATGTAAATGTCTGCATTGAGTCAAAGATCACATCAGAAATACATTTTATTTATTTGAACTTTATTTGGCTTTTACTGTCAATGACAAAGAGATTGAATAACACCATCTAGTGGTTCTTGTGTAATAGCTGTGGTGTCTTTTGTTTAGAATTTCTCTCTTTCACTTTAATATAGTACCAATAAAAGCAAGTAGTCAAACCTATGAGAGGATTTAAATAAGAATGCCCTTTGATTGAAAAGGAAATGCAGTAGTTTTCTAGAATATTACCTGTGCATTTAAATGTATAAATTCAATTTTACAGTATCCTTATTGTACTTCCATAACCCCAGACTCCAAACCCTGCATAGAGTGGCTGAGTGAATGAAGTATGTACTTTGTGGAGGAGAGTCATTGTGTCTGAGACACTATAAAATGCCAGTGTTGCAGCCTTGTGGTCTAAATACACTCCTATTTTTGAAGAAATAGGCAGTGGTATGGAGACACGCTTACTTTGGTGCATGAATGTGCACTTAGACTCGGAGCAGTACAGACTCCAGGATTGATCATTCCAGCCAAAGCTGCAAATATTGTCACTGCCCTTCCTTTTTATTTCTTTGTTAGTCACAGCTATGTCTACTTCTGTACCACTCCATTCAATCTCCCAGTAGTAACGGCTACCGGTCATACCCTCCCTGCACAGCACCTGCTGCCAGTAGTCAAATCTCTCTGGGTGTTCTGGATATGCGTTGGGTTCATTGCTCATCTGCACCACTTTGTTTCCCTTGGAAAGTTGTAGATTTGGGTGAGCTGTTAGTGGGTCCAGGAAAAGCTGACAGTAATCTGTACAGAAACCAGCACAGCAAGATAGTTCATATCAAATATGAAAAAAAATTGTGTACATGCATAAATGCATCACATGCATATGTTCAAACACAGTAAATGTTTTTCCATTCAAAATAATTGCTTACAACATGAACTTGGGTATATATTTTAGTTTCCTAACTTGCGTCACAGTTCAGTTTGCAGGCCTGGGTATTATGAACAACACACCCTTGTTTTTCCATATTGCATACAATTTGCATATTCAATCCAATCCAACTTGCATGCCATTTTGAACTACTACTAAACATAAATTTAAATCTTAGACAATTGTGCTACCTGACCTCAAGATGTAGGCTAACAAGAACATGGTTGTGTTAAAGATATTAGAAATCCAAGTCAGAAGGTCCTCATGTGGAATCCCAGCTTTTTAGTTTTAGACCGAGCAAGATCCATACCATTTAAGTGCTTCAGGGCTGAGCTTGTGCTCTGACCCCAGCTTCTTTAAAGCTTGTAAAATATTTGCACTATGCTTTTTTATTTGTTTCTGTCAATAAAAAGCTTTCTTCCTTTTTAACATGCATCTTTTCCCATTTTCTTTTCCCAAGACTTTAGAACCAGCAACCAACCGCGCAATCACTATATTTAACTAAACTATTTTTATTTCTGGTTTAATTTTAGATTTTCTTAGAACTGCTTCAGTATGCAAAACATTTAGAAGTTCACAAAAACATCTTACGCTGTAAAAATTCCTCCCTCTTTCTTGGTTCTAGGATCTGCAGAATTTGAACTTCTCTTGCTGTAAAAAAAAAGTGCAAATTCACAAATGTTTTATAATATAAATCAGGTACTCTTCCAAATCCATAAATTGTATTTTACCAACCTGCAGATGAGACCTTGTTCAGTTCTCCATTGCTTACATTTTCTATTTGCACCTTCAGCTCAGAGATGGTTTTCTTTACTTTATCAAAATAATAAAGTGGAGACAGTGTCACTTTGGATAAGTCCTCATATCCTGTGGGTGCAGAAAGAGACTCCCAGCTCTGTGGCCAGAATACAAAGTTTATTTTATGATTATGACTATTTTGATTATTATCGCACATATCTCACACAAAAATTATATATTGTTTTCCAATCCATACCTGTAAGAAATGTATATGATCTTCAGAATGAGAAAGTCTCTCCAGGTCATTGTGTTTCATCTTCAGTAATGTGATTTCCTCCTCTATTCGGCTCAGGTGTCTCTCAGCTTGAGTCATCAGAGCTGTTTCTTGGGCTCGGATCATCTCCTTGACATCAGTGTACCTCCTCTCTAAAGCTTGCATCAACTCTGTAAATATTCTTTCATTCTCCTCCAACACACTCTGAGATGAGTGCTGTAGAGAATTAGAAAAAGACTATTTAGGGGTAGTGAAGGTTAAAGACGTTAGTATGGTGGGAAAAAAGCAGTATACAGTAACACATATGGTGGAACAAAGTGGATTAGAAACTCCACTAGTTTCTAGTAAAGCCCTACCTTAAGAGCCTCTTTAGCCTGTAACAAATCTTGCCACTTCTTCACTCTCTCATCAATCTTGTGCTGAGAGGTCAGCAGTTTAGCACTAAGCTGTTTCTGCAGGAGTAAAAGAGATCTTATGTTTACTGGGCAACATCACCTAAGGATCACATGTGTCTTAATGATGTCTGTAAGCTAAGATGAAATAGATAACTTTTACAATATTTTCTAACACTAATATATTAAAAGTTATTAAGCTATATTTTCAATATGTAACAAAATAAGGATTGTTTTAATATTGCTGAAAAATATTAACCTGTTTCTCTGTTCTTTCAGATGCAGCTGAGACAATGTCATGTTTTTTATGTTCATCCATGATGCACAGAACACAAACGCACGTCTGATCCGAGCGGCAGTAGACCTCCAGTAGTTTGTCATGTTCAGCACAGATCTTTTCTTTTAGCTGCCCTGTTGCTGGCACCAACTTGTGCTTCATCAGTGCTGGGTATTCATAGTGAGCTTGCAGATGGGTCTCACAGAATGAGGTCAGGCATGTTAGACAGGACTTCACAGCCTTCATCTTTTTCGTCAGGCAGAAATCACAGAGTACATTTTGCTGGCTGTTCCGGCTGCTGGGTCTTGGGTTGCTGTATTTTCCATAGGACTCAGATCGCTGGGACTTTCCAAGAGAGCTGTGACGGCTCTGGTCTGCCACACTGCTACGTCGAGACATTTTGAGTCCTCAGTGAAAATGCACAGACAAACTCTCTGTGTGTGGTGTAGTTTCAATGAAACTGTGGTGTGACAGGTTTTAAATTAGAGAATGTGAACAATGAAGTATGTCTAGGGTAAACCAGTATGCCTTGTTGGAGTTCAAACCTAGAGGGTGTGTCATGATGAAACACAACTCAACCAAATGAATAGAGAAGGAACATCACAGTTGTAAATTTCCAAATTTAACTCCAAATACATTCAAAAGATTCTGGTTCTCAGTAAGGTCAACAAAGAGGTGCTTTTCATAAAAGCTGAAACTAAAGCAACTTTAGGCTGTACTTTTTCCTTTAGAAAACTTTATTTTCTTTCTTTCTTTTTTACAAGGAAAATGTCATCCAACTCATTAATGCAATAACTAATGACTGAGTAGGGATAATGATTGCATGACAAGAATGCATGTGTCATAGTCTTATAATAGTTTCTTTTTTAAAGTATGAAGTTTTAAAAAGGCTTAAAAATAAATGAAATCATTAAATATTTAACATTTTAGAATAAAGCCTACTATTTTCTTGTAATAACAGCTTTTCGAAGACGAATCCAGAATCTCATATTGTTTACTGGGTTTCCACTTTAGATACGTATTGTTTCTCAGGTGCTTATGAAGCCCGAACACCTTCTTTGACTTCTCTTCCTCCACATCTTCTAGAATGATGATGATGATGTTAGCATTGCCTTGCATTACTAGCCAAGACTGCGCCACCTCAAATTCAAAACGACACCAGGAACTCTCAATAAAATGTTTAGATACGACCACGATAATTTTATGGCTACCCATGATTCCTTCGTCTATAATGTTGGAGGTAATGGCCTTGCCAGCTTCAAAGTCCCGCACATGAAGACATAGCTGAATGGGTGGACACCCATTTTCCAGATTTTCCAGCAGTTCATCCATTACCCATGATTCATCTTTGCTGGAGTAGATAACAAACGCATCATAAGAAAATTCCTGCTGTCTGGTGACATTATAACCTCTGAGCAGGATATAGGCATATCGTAAATAAAACTGAAATTTGTAGGTCAAAACTGATACAAGAATGAGAAAAATGGCAGCACATACGCATAACACAATAGTCAGCCTTCTGATGTGTATACAGTCTTCAACATCAAAGTCAATAAGTCTAATTTTTGAATCTGACCACAGTGTTTTACATAAAACATTATTAGAATTAGGAAATAATTTTTTATGTTTTACAATCCACAAAATAAAATCTGTTTGGGTGCAAAAACAGCTGATTGGATTAGAGGTTATGTCAAAAACAGAAAGGTTCACTGGTAAGTTTTGAAGTGTACTAAGTTTGATAGCAGAAATACTATTTTGGTCCACAGCAAGATGCGTTAGACTTTGTAAATTGGGCTGTGTCAAAAAATCCAAAACCATCAGGTTGTTTTGACTAAGAAGTAGCTGGCGAAGCTTCTGTAGGTTTCGAAAAGCAATACAGGGTATTTGATCAATGCCACAATGTGACATGTCAAGAACCTCCAAAGCTGTAAGATTTTCAAATAAATCAGTCAGTGTAGTTCCCTGGAAAGTATTGCCTGCTATTTTTATTATCTTAATGCTTTGAAGCCCATGGAAAGCTAAGTAACTACTAAAAACAGTTCTAGTGTATGAAAGGTCTAAATATTTTAGATTTTTTAAATTTTGTAAGACTCCAGTTTGCCCAATTAGATCCAAAACTGTGTGATGGAAATCTAATTCCTCAACTAATTCAAGATTAAAAAATGGTTTTGCATTTAACCATATTTTTGCATTATGACTTAAATTGATGTGACGGATATTTGGCGCATTTCTGAAATACAAGGAACAGCACTCTTGTAATATCATTTGGTTTCTACTCAAGTCTACATGCTGAAGTTTGGGCATATCACTGAGACCATGAAATAATGCTGCCTTGTTATCAACCACCACCAGTTTTTCTAAAGAATGTACATGTGAAAGGTCTGGTATTACCGATAAATGTAGGCGGCCTACATATAGTTCTTTAAGTTGACGAAATGGAACATGTTCCATGACTGTCATACAACCACTTTTCAGAGTGACCTTTGTGGCATTGATCATACATCGAAATATGTGAAGTTTAAAAGGGGAACATTCTTTTTGGATATAATATATTTCTGTGAAACGTATCATGCACAAACCAGCAAGGTAATTCTCATCTAAAGTTGTTATCTGTCTAACTAGTCTGTAGTTTCCCATTATAACTTTATCGACATAAAGACCACTGAGAGCCATTCGTCATTGCATCAATTGAAACAAAAGCACTCCGAATATTAAGCTCTTTTAGGTAAATATCCTGAAATACTCCTGGTTCAATATGTAGTATTGGATTGCTGGAGAGTATTAGAGTGATATTACCCCTCATCTCTCGAAGAACAACTGTGTGGTTTACTTTTAAACTGGATATGTTGTTTGCATGCAGGTCCAGTACACGGAAGTCTTTAAAGTTGATCATGAATTGTGGAAGAGCAATGGTTTGAATTTTGTTAGTTCCAACTTTTAGTTCCTGAAGATTGGTTAGATTGCTGAACTGGGCATTTAAAGATAGCAGGCCAATGTCCACAAGAAGTAATCTCTGTAATTTGTGTAATGAGTTCAAGCTGTCAGGTGCTATATATGAAATGGGGTTTCCAGTAAGAATTAAAATAACCACATTCCTTACATTGTGGAAAGCATTATCAGCAATGTACTGGATCTGACATCTGAAAGGCCAAAATGAGCAAATATATTTATTATTTTATTGTTTATTAAAGTAATGTAAAGCAATAATGTATAACAATGATAATTACAAGTATAGAGCTTTATACCTTGTGAGATCCAGGACCTTCAAATCAAACAGTGGAGGAAACAGATGCTTTTGTAAAGAAGGCAGCATATTAAAACTGAAGTCCAGTGTCTGTACAGAGGAGGGAATATTGCGAGGTATGTGGGTGAGGTTCCTTCCTTCACACGAATAGTGTTGATCGTTTGTAATCTGTGTGCAAAAATTATTAATTAGGTAATACTTACTCTTAAGTACTTTACAGTCATAGACAAACAGACCAAATTATAAAATACAGTATTTACATTGACCAAAATTCTACAATATTAACTTTTACATACCTATTACATACCTTTTTGCAATCCTCTCCATTTCCAGTTTGGAAAAAAATGAAGAATATGAAAGGAAATATTCTTTCATTAACACAAAAGGCAGTCATATTATTAAGAGAGTACAAACTAAATCTTCCCATGACATCAAACTGAGTGTGAATGCCTGTTAAGGAAGTTCAGATCACATGTGAAATTACGTATTTGCTTTTAATTTTAAACAATGTCTACTAAAAAAAAGGATTTGCAAACACATGATGTTAGCAAAAAAAAGCTACTCATGAAATTCCCTTGTTAAATTAAATGAAGTATTGTCAATTTAACCATATACAGCTGTTACACTAAACAGTGGGGAAAAAAAGTTTTTCCAAGACCATGGTGCTATGTTAAAGGACACAATAATACAAGAGACAACACAACACATAGACTAAAAAAACCTTCATACAGGACTATATAAAGTGCATGTGTACAAATGTGTGCAAGCAATGAAAGAGATTACAATAATTAACAAAACCAGGACTGTAGGCACAATGAAAGAGTTGACCAATACACAGGTCTATTATAGTGTCTTCATGTATTAATAAGTCTGAGAGTTTGGGGGAAGAAACTGTTACATAGCCTGTCTGTAAGGGCTCAAATTCTGTAGTACATTCTGCCTGACAGAAGAAGTGTAAATATTTGTATTGCAAGTGTCTGGGGTCATCCACAATGCTGGTGGTTTTGCCGATGCATAATGTGGTGTAAATGTCCATGATAGAGGTAATAGAGACCTTGGTGATCTTTTCTACTGTCTACACCATTCATTGCAGGGTCTTACAATCAGAAATTATGTATTTTATTAAACCAGGCTGCTCCTCATGATGCTTCTAATAGTCTTTTTGTAAACTGTGGTAAGGATGGGGGTGGGAACTGTGCTCTCCTTAGCCTTCTCATAAAGTCGAGATGCTACTGGGTTTTATCTGCTTTTAAGAATCTTGTCTAAATAACTATTTAATGCACACAATATATTGATGCTGACTATATATGGCATTCAGATCAGCATATCAGTTATCTCTTGCTTTGTATAATTTACTCAATCTATTTTATGGAAATGTGGTTTGGATTCTGTGTAAGTCTATGGTTTAGAGTGATGTCAGAGCACATTATCAGAGATTATCCCCATTGTACCAAGTGTAGCATGCCAGTTCATGAGAGCATACCATTATGCAATGCTAGTGGACTTCCACAGTCTATTTCCTGGTGCCATGTGCTTTTGTTTTGAATCGTTTTGTCTCCATCCCTGTTCCATTATTGGTTCTTCTTTTTTGTTTATTCACAGGTGTTTCCACTTCTGTGTTTGGTAGTTTTTGTTTAAATACCTTTGTGTCTGTTTCATTTTTGCAAAGAATCTCATCTAGATGAACTGCGATTACCAAACACTTTCTGTTCAATGTTTCATGTCTCTTAGTCTGTATGCTGAATTTGGATTTATCTGCCTTTTGATTCAATAAAATTTTCTTAACCCAGCACTTGCATCCACCTAAGCTATTGTGTGTATTTGCTTACATGACACCTATTTTACTGTTATTTTGTTTGTACTGATTTGCATTATATAACATAGATTGTGCCCCTTTTTTTTAATTTCATATTCAATTTACTATGAAGTCACTTGTAGCCACTGACATATGAATGATTTTGTATCATCTAAAAAACCCAGTTAAGCACAATCATATTTATAGGACAAACCAGACAAAGGTTTTTTTTTTTTCCCAAAGGGGCAACTTCACAGAAATACACATTTGCACTTTGGCAATGTATATAAGTCAGTCTCATTTATTTTCTAAAAAGTAATTCCATACACAAAAGTAGATAAAACTGATGTTATCTTAATATTCCAGTGGATGATTAAGTTATATATTTTTTAATTTGCTTAGCAGAACACAAGCACAAAACATTTATTTTAGAATTTTTATTCTGTTTATAAGAAACTGACCACCTTTACTTACCAAGAACATTTGAAAAATTCATTTTTTTGTGATTACAGCTTTCCGAAGACGAATCCAGAATCTCATATTGTTTACTGGGTTTCCACTCCACTTTAGATACGTATTGTTTCTCAGGTGCTTATGAAGCCCGAACACCTTCTTTGACTTCTCTTCCTCCACATCTTCTAGAATGATGATGATGATGTTAGCATTGCCTTGCATTACTAGCCAAGACTGCGCCACCTCAAATTCAAAACGACACCAGGAACTCTCAATAAAGTGTTTAGATACGACCACGATAATTTTACGGCTACCCATGATTCCTTCTTCTATAATGTTGGAGGTAATGGCCTTGCCAGCTTCAAAGTCCCGCACATGAAGACATAGCTGAATGGGTGGACACCCATTTTCCAGATTTTCCACCAGTTCATCCATTACCCATGATTCATCTTTGCTGGAGTAGATAACAAACGCATCATAAGAAAATTCCTGCT
Organism: Silurus meridionalis; assembly: GCF_014805685.1. Lineage (NCBI taxonomy): Eukaryota > Metazoa > Chordata > Actinopteri > Siluriformes > Siluridae > Silurus > Silurus meridionalis. The sequence continues at coordinate 20,618,633 of NC_060885.1, forward strand.
GTCTGGTGACATTATAACCTCTGAGCAGGATATAGGCATATCGTAAATAAAACTGAAATTTGTAGGTCAAAACTGATACAAGAATGAGAAAAATGGCAGCACATATGCATAACACAATAGTCAGCCTTCTGATGTGTATACAGTCTTCAACATCAAAGTCAGTAACTCTAATAGGTAATGAGTCATGTGACAATATTTTACACGAAACGTTAGTTGAGTATTGTAGCAGATGTTGATGATTTAAAATCCAGGTAATAAAATCTATCTGGGAGCAGGAACATTCAATTGGATTAAAGGACAGATCAAGGTCTGAAAGATTTGTTGGTAGGTTTTGCAGAATATGAGGTGGTATACTAAAAATGCTATTTGCTCCTACATGTAATAATGTTAAACTTTTTAGATATGGATGTGTTACAAAGTCCAAAGCCATCAACTTGTTTTGACTGAGAAACAAATGACTTAGTCTAGAAAGACCCTGAAAAGCTCTCCAGTCAATGTTCTCAATACCACAATTTGATATTTGAAGAACTTCCAAAGTTGTGACATTTGTAAATATATAGCTTAATGCATCTTCCTGGAACTGGTTTCCTGATATCTTTAGCACGTTTAAACTTCTTAAATAACTAAAGGTCATGGTCCTCAAAAATGTACTCTGTGAGTATGATATGTCGAGATACTGTAAATGTTTGAGACTTTTAAAAAACCTAAATTGTGTACTTAGGAAACTTAATTTTGTGTACTGAATATCCAGAATCTCCATGGATTCAAGTCCAGAGAATGGATTTTTCATCAAATATATTACATGATTAAAGCTTAGGTTAAGGGTATGAATGTTTGGCATTCCTGTGAAATATCTTGAACAACAGTCAGACAATTCCAATTGGCTTGCACTTAGATCCACATGCTGAAGTTTAGGCATGTCACTCAGACCTTTAAAAATACTACATTGTGACTAATCACCACTAGTTTTTCTAGCAGATGTAGATGTGAAAGTTCCAGTGTCATTGGTAATTGATTTTTATATATGTACATTTCTTTCAGCTGATGGAATGAGACATGACGTAAAGCTCTAAAATAGCCTTCTTTCAGAGTTATTTTTGTGGCATTGACCATGCAATAGAAGATGTTATATTCAAAATCTGAATAGTCTTTTTGAAAAAAATATAATTCTTTAAAATTAATGAAACAGAGACCAGAAAGATAATCAGCATTTGATATCTTTCTGGCCTTGTCTACTTTGAAGCTTCCCATAGTAAGTTTATCAACATAAAGACCACTGAGAGCTTTTAATCCATTCCTCATTGCGTCATATGAAACAAAAGCACTCTGTATGTTAAGCTCTTTTAGATGAATATCCTGAAACACTCCTGGTTCAATATGTAGTATTGGATTGCTGGAGAGTATTAGAGTGATATTACCTCTCATCTCTCGAAGAACAACTGTGTGGTTTACTTTTAAACTGGATATGTTGTTTGCATGCAGGTCCAGTACACGGAAGTCTTTAAAGCTGATCATGAATTGTGGAAGAGCAATGGTTTGAATTTTGTTAGTTCCAACTTTTAGTTCCTGAAGATTGGTTAGATTGCTGAACTGGGCATTTAAAGACAGCAGGCCAATGTCCACAAGAAGTAATCTCTGTAATTTGTGTAATGAGTTCAAGCTGTCAGGTGCTATATATGAAATGGGGTTTCCAGTAAGAATTAAAATAACCACATTCCTTACATTGTGGAAAGCATCATCAGCAATGTACTGGATCTGACATCTGAAAGACCAAAATGAGCAAATATATTGATCACTTTATTGTTTATCAAAGTAAGGCAAAGCAATAATGTATAACAATGATAATTACACGTATAGAGCTCTATACCTTGTGAGATCCAGGACCTTCAAATCATACAGTGGAGGAAACAGATGCTTTTGTAAAGAAGGCAGCATATTAAAACTGAAGTCCAGTGTCTGTACAGAGGAGGGAATATTGCGAGGTATGTGGGTGAGGTTCCTTCCTTCACACGAATAGTGTTGATCGTTTATAACCTGTTTGAGTCAAAATTATTACAACTCACTGTATACATTAAACCAATTATCAAACTCTTACAGTGATTAATTTATAACATACCTTTGTGCACTCCTCTCCATTTCCATATTGTAAGAGAATGAAGAATATGAAGGGGAATATTCCATCCAAACAAAAGACAGTCATCTTATTATGAAAGTATGATCAATATCCAACAATGACATCAAACCAAGTGTGAAACTTGAACTGGGAGAAACATGAACTATGCACAGAATAGGGAACTAATCCATCCATAAATAAGAGACGTCATTTGTGAAATTACGTCCTTAAAAAAAAAATCCCAATTAAATTAATTATTTTTCAATAACTGTTTTTTTTGCTAATCTGGACAGCACTGCTTATTTCAGCAACACTGGGTTCAAGGCATGAGAATTCTCCCCTTCGCGAACTGTTCACACAGAATTGTATTCACATCCAAATTTAGCACCTGCTTGTATTTTGGACAGTGGGAGGAAAGCAGAGAACACAGAATATGGGTAGAACACACAAAACTCTCCACAAACAATAGCCTGAGCTCAGTATTGAACCCATGACCTGGAAGCTTTGATGCAGCAATCACACCAACATAGAATTTTAGCAGCAAGCAACATTTGAATTATCTAAGTGTGCATAAGCAATTCTCACTTCCTTTTCTTTTTTTAAAACAGGGTATTCCATATACAAAATGAAAGTTGGACTTGAGATGACCATTGTGTCTAGTTTTCCACACAAAGTCAACATTTTTGTGAAAACAATAATATACTGTCTCAAACCCAGTATATTTTAATTGTGTTTTACAATTTAATACTGTAAAGGATTTGCAGTAAATTGCATGGTCAATTATAACTTTACTTATATTTTAATAATTTTATATTAATATAGCTAGATAAATGTGCTGTCAGCTAATCTATGTACTAACGTATATAAAAACCAGACATTAAAGCCAGTTTGCTCTTCTCCAAACTGTAGCCACAAAATGGGAAGCACTTACCAATGCCTTTGTATGCTATAGCATAACCATTTCCCCTTTACTGGAACTGAACGACTAAAAGGTGTTTTCAGCATGACAAAGACCTGAAATTTTGACAAATTCTTGAAAACATGGATATGTGTGTGTCCCACAGAAAGCCCAGATCTCAGCCCCACTGAAGACTAATGGCATGAACTTGAACAATGAGTGTGCCAACATTATTCCTAATCCTCTTGTGGCTAAATGGGTTCAAATTCCCAAAGTCATGCTTCAAAATCTAGGGGAAAGTCTGGCCAGGAGGCTGTTAAAGCAAAGGGGAACCATGTAAATTGGAGGTTCAAACAGGAACATATGGTTGTAATTATCGGGCATTCACATATTTTTGGCCATACAGTGTATATCAGCATCCACAACATATAAGCATTTAAATTACTTATCTTTATTAATAAAAAAAAGTGCACCATATACAATAGCTGGGTGTCAAAATTTCTTCAGTTTAGTTCCAAGCATTAAAGAGATTTTTAGTTTACGTTTAGCTCATTGTCACTATTATAGTACAAGTACAGAGAAAATGAAATGTCTCTAATTAACTATAGTTATAATGATTAAAATTTGTGTTCACATTTCCACTGCTTTAACCATAGAGCAATACCTGCTAACCCTAAACCAGGAAATCAATCTTGTTAAATATAAAGTAGGCTTTTACCCCCTTTTGATTTCTTTTAAATTAATTATTGTTTAATTAATTTTGTTCTGCCTAATAGGTTTAGCCATTGGCAATTTTCTAGGCTAGGCTACATTCAATCTAATGTTATGGTGGCTGGCATTAGAAAAGTCTAATGTGAAGCAAAAAAATGTGTTATTTGACTAGTACATACAAAATTCTTAAAATAATTAAAACAATGTGTTATCTATAAAAACTCATTATATTTTTTTTTTTTAACTCAGAAATTCATAAAAAAATTTCAGGTATTTATTTACTTATTTACTCTTGTGAAATGGGATTATAATAATGAGTCTATAAGAAGAAGAATCTGTAAATTAATACTTTTGGAAGGAGAAATGGGTACAATGTCTTATATCCTTTAGCTTTTTATTAAAATAAAAACCACTTTTGCTCCATTTTGCCTCCCAGTGGATAAACAATGACCTGCTTTTGAATAATTTTAAATGAACTCCTTGTACTCAATGTGATGATGCATTTGAAATAATTAGGCTGTCTTTTTTCAACAGCATTCTTTACATTTGTTTCGATGGAGAGAGAGCGACTTTTAATGAGATAATTGTTAAGTGTTCTTTTGATAGGTTTATTCGAACTGTCATTATTAATAATATTAAAGCATGCCTTTAAAAACTTTATCCAGCTGCCTTAGAAAAACTTTTGCCAGGATTGTTTACATACAGTACTTCAGGAACTGCAACTGCAGAGTGCAAAATGCAAAATACAATGCATTACTTTGTGTGTAGTGAAAGAGCTGTAAACATTAATTCAGTACACACATGTCAAAAGCATTTAACAGAACAGATTAGAATGTTTATCTGCTTTGTTCTGGCCCACAGGCAAGTGACTTGCTTACTGTATGCATGAACTAGCATTATTATGAATGGTTCTTTGTGTTTTTCTCTTAATCTTAATCTCAATCTAAGGTCTCATAAATCAACTTAAATCACACATCAAATTGTACCTACAAATATGCCTACCTCAACAAAAAAACACTTGTATCGAACACTGTGTTAGAGACACGCCCCACCCCCAACCCCCCAGGAGTATCACCGGCTTACACTGCTAATTCTCACTTTTGTATTTGTCTAACAATGTGTGTTTTAGTTTTTGTTCAAATTTGTCATCCTCATCCTCCCATGTTTAGTAATCATTATAGTTTCTGTGGTCAGATCGCAAAGTAACTTGTTTTGTTTGCTGCATTTTATGTTCCTCGTTTCTTGTTTTTTCGTTTTTTCCGTTTCTTTCATGTTTCTCATCCTCAGTTTTGCCCTCTGTTTGATGTACAACCAAACAAACCAGATACGTCTGAAAGTAATATTCAGCTTGGTTCTGCTTGGGGAATGTTAGTCTGCTGTTTAATTGGCAGGGGATATTGCACAAGTTTTGTGTCGCTTGCCTGGGAGCGAAGCATGCTAGGTTGGTTCTTGAGGGAGCTGACTATGCAGATTGCGATCGCATGACAATGAACGCTCGCATGAATGCTCCGCTCCCAGAGAGCACTCTTTGAGAAGGGTGCTCCCGCTCCTCATGTTCTGCTCCCGCTCCTCATGTTCTGGCCCCGCTTTCGCCAATGCAAAGCTGCGTTCAAGGACCTGGGGCTTACATGTGGACCTCGAAAAGTGGTTGAGACGGCTCTGTCCCTTTCCCCTCCCTCACCTGCCAGGTCCAGTGAGCAATTGCAAGGTTTGGAAGCATGCCTTTCGATGGTTTCTTCCCTTTGCTTGGAAAATGATAATCTTCCCCTTTCTTCCTCTGAGAAAGGGAAGATGTAGGTCTGCATGCCCCCTGAGACTACCCCTTAGGCAGTCCTTTTTGAGAATCTCCTAGAGGTAGTGACCTGTGCTGTTGCCAAGCTTAAGATAGATTGGCCAGCCGATAAGCAGAAGACTCATCTGCCTAGTATGCTTTTCGAGAGCATTTTGCAACCCGTGACACTGCCTCTGAGCTGGGGCCTGCCCTTCTTCCCAGACCTGCACACAGAGGTGTCCAGGTCATGGGCTAGGCCTTGAACTGCACTTTACTGGGAGAGTGTGTCTGAGCCCCAAACACTGTCAGTAAGACTATTCCAAAGTTTAGGAGCTAAATGTGAGAATGCTCTACCACCTTTAGTAGACTTTGCTATTCTAGGAACTACTAGAAGTACGGAGTTTTGAGCTCTCAATCCGTGACGGATTGTAGCGTGTTAGAAGACTGGATGAATACGTGAAAACTAAACCATTTAGGGCTTTGTAGGTAAGTAGCAATATTCTGTAGTGGATTCAAAACTTAACAGGTAGTCAGTGTAGGGACGATAAGATTGTGGTTATATGATCCTATTTTCTCGACCTTGTGAGAACTCTGGCTGCCGCATTCTGGACAAACTGTAGCTTGTTTATTAATGATACAGGACATCCACCTAGTAATTCATTACAATAATCCAGTCTGGTGGTCATGAACGCATGGACGAGCTTCTCTGCATCAGATAAAGACAACATGTTCCTTAGCTTAGCAATATTTCTATGGTGGAAGAAGGCTATTTTTGTAATAAGGTTGATATGATTTAAAGACAAGTTGCTGTCTAAAATAACTCCCAGGTCTTTTACTGTTGAAATCAGCACATCCTTCTAAATGGTTAAAAACCCCATGGTTTAGGGTTAACTTCACATACATTTGGTTCATTAGGTGAGTCTTCTATGGATGAGGTTGTGGCTCTGTCATGGAATCACAACAGAAGTAGAAGTCAGTTAAACATAAAAAATATAGCTCTTCATGCCCATTTTATCAGAAATATTATTTATCAGAAATAATAAGGTATATACAGGAATTCACTGCTGTTTCAGGACCATAAATTACTATTATTCCCCCTACAGAAATAGAAGGTATTCCAGTTAAACATAAATTAACATATGTTGGTGTAGTAATCTGTAAGAATGAAAATTAAAGGAACCAGATAAGTATTTTTGAAAAATCTAATTGTGGTTAATGAGGGATATATGAATATTTGAGAAAGAGTTATTGTCAAAATTGGAAGGAATATCTAGATCTGTGTTAATTACTTTATTATTAGACATACCTATTTTATGGCTTTAACTGGAAAGAAGGCAAAGTATTAAAAGGAGTGTAGCTGTAATACTAAGGAGAATGTAAAACCTTTTTAAATGTTACTACACCTAAAACATTCTAAATTAAATGGCTAATAAAAAAAGATTTGAATGTCTGGATTGATTTTCCAAAAATATATTGAAAGTGTAATTTTTATGTTGAAAAAACCCTTCCAGCATGGAATTTATTATACAAGCAATTTCTTACCACACAGTTATTGCATTTTGAATAATAAAGACATACTATTTGAATATAAACCACAATTGGTCCAATGAGTGATCTAAGTGATCTAAGTAAGGCAGTTCATTATCTTGAATGGATACTTCTTGTTGTACTTCAGTTAAACTTTTAATATACCTATATGTTTTGTGGACTGGTAAAAGAAAGAATTTATTTTAAAACTGTATTTATTTTAAGATGATAAATATTATGTAAGATTATTTTGAAAATGTTTAGAAATTTGTCTTGATAGAAAACTGGAATGTGTGATAGACATTTGCATGTATGTGTTTTTTTTTTTTTTTAGAGTGACATTTTGAATTAAAGAACAATACATTAAACTTTTTAGTTTATTCGAAAAATACCATATACACAAGTATGCTTTTTGTAAACCAGATTTCTTACATTATGTGTTTTCTTTTCATGCTTAATATCCCTCAAACAGATTTTGTGGTAGAGCATTTTTGTATGTTTATTTCTGTAAGATTAGATTAATTGAAGAAATTAATAAATTGCATATAGGTTTATGTTCTATGGCAGTGCCTAAAGAATGTCTAATATATGTTTATCTCTTCCTGGTGTTTAGTCACTGCTCTTTTTATCATAGACATGTCATAGACTTAGCACACTCTTTAACTCCTGCAAGTTGGACACTGAGGAAGGAGAAATGGTTTTATACCGATTGGCCAGGCAGAGGGACCGAGCTGGGAAGGATGTGCTTCAAGTTAGAGCAATAAAAGATGGAGATGTAAATGTGTTGACTATAGAGAGTGTGTTGAGAAGATAGAGGGAGTATATTGAGCAGCTGATGAATGAGGAAAATGAGAAAGAGTGAAGGTTGGATGGTGTGGAGATGGTGAAGCAGGAAGGAGATAGAATAAGTAAGGAGGAATTGAGAGCAGTGATTAAGAGGATGAAGAGTGGAAAGTCGGTTTGACCAGATGACATACCAGTAGAAGCATGGAGATGTTTATGAGAGATGGCAGTGAAGTTTTTAACTGGATTGTTTAATAAGATTCTGGAAGGTGAGAGGATGCCTGAAGAATGCAGAAAGTTGGTGCTGGTACCGATCTTTAAGCATAAGGGAGATGTGCAGACCTGCAATAACTACAGGGGAATTAAGTTAATCTGTCACACCATTAAGTTATGGAAAAGAGTAGTGGAAGCCAGGCTGAGAGAAGAGGTGACCATCTGTGAGCAACAGTATGTTTTCATGCCGAGAAAGGGCACCACTGACGCATTATTTGCTTTGAGAATGTTGATGGAGAAGTATAGAGAAGGTCAGAAGGAGTAGCATTGTGGGTTTGTGGATTTAGAGAAAGCGTATGACAGGGTGACAAGAGAAGAGTTGTGGTATTGTATGAGGAAGTCAGGTGTGTCAGAGAAGTATGTGAGGGTGGTGCAGGACATGTATGAGGACAGTGTGACAGTGGTGAAGTGGGCAGTAGGAACACCACACTGGTTCAAGGATGATATTGTGATTTGTGCTGGGAGTAGGAGCAGGTTGAGAGGAGCCTGGAGAGGGGAAGGTATGCGCTGGAGAGAAGGGGAATGAAAATCAGTAGGAGTAAGACAGAGTACATGTGTGTGAATGAGAGGGAGGGCAGTGGAGTGGTGTGGTTGCAGGGAGAAGAGGTGGTGAAGGTGGAGGATTTCAGGTACCTGGGGTCAACAGTGCAAAGTAATGGAGAGTGTGTTAGAGAAGTGAAGAAAAGAGTGCAGACAGGGTGGAGTGGGTGGAGAAGAGTGGCAGGAGTGATTTGTGATAGAAGGGTATCTTCAAGTGTGAAAGGGAACGTTTATAGGACAGAGGTGAGACCTGTGATGTTGTATGGTTTAGAGCAGTGGTCCCCAACCCCCGGGCCGTGGACCGGCACCAGTCCGTGTCAATTGGTACCAGGCCGTACAGAAAGAATACATAACTTACATTATTTCCGTTTTACTTTTTATCTGATTGTAAACGATGTTTTATTTTGGAAAATTACTGGATTCTCTCCGCCACATCTGTCTATGACCCACTCTTGATGCTCGCCTCTGTCACACGTCTTTCCTACATCTGCTACATTCTTGGAGGTTCTGCTCCAGCCGGTAACATAATACATTACCGCTAAATTAAAAGCCGCAAGCTAGCAAAATTAACAAAAAACACAATGAATTCATGTTTATTATTATATTTAGAAAATACCCTTTTTTTGTCGGTCGTATTGATTTATTTTGTTGTATTTATTCGCTACACCTTAAAGGCCGGTCCATAAAAAAATATTGTCCGAAATTAATCCGGTCCATGGCGCAAAAGAGGTTGGGGACCACTGGTTTAGAGATTGTATTGGTATTGATTAAAAGACAGAAAGTGGAGAGCTGAAGATGTTGAGATTTTTGTTGGGAGTAAAGAGGATGGACAGGATTAGAAACTAGTTTATTAGAAGGACAGCGCATCTAGGACGAGGTGACCGAGACAAGATTGAGATGGTTTGGACATGTGCATGGGGGACATGAGGTATATCAGTAGGAGAATGCTGAGAATGAAGCCACGATAAAGGAGTAAAAGAGGAAGACCATGGTGGAGGTTTATGGATGTGGTGAGGGAAGACATGCAGGTGGTTTGAAAGAGGAAGATGTATAGGACAGGGTAGTGTCGAGACGGATGATCCGCTGTGGCGACCCCTAACGGGCGCAGGCGAAAGAAGAAGAAGCAGATGGAGGAGGAAGAAGAAGAAGAAGGAGCAGAAGGAGACTCTTTAACTCCTGCATGAGGAAGATTATAGAAAAGAATGACCAGTGATCATCAGCCATTACTCATCTGAAAGCATACAGTATTTTTGTTTTTAGCAAAATCAAATATTATTTTTGCTTATTAATCCTTATGTCTACTTTGTGTTAATGTTTATCATTTATTAACGCATTAATAATTAATCAATTATCATAAAATATTAATTTGAGCTGGAAATATTTTCTCATTTTATAAAAAAAAAAAAACAATATTAATTAATTAATTAATTAATTAATTAATTAATTAATTAATTAATTAATTAATTAATAGGCTTTAAGGACATCTCTGTCTTTATCATGATGAAGAAGATGCCAAAACTGTGGAAACTGTAGCAAAATAGTGCAAAGCAAAACTTTACTTATATGTTCATTCACTCAAAAAAATGAATTCTGCTGCATGTTAAATTTACTTAAATGTAACATACATTCCGTACAATATAATTTTATGTTTACTAAATGAACGCAAATAAATCATGTAGGATTTTCTATAAGGTCAACTACTTAGATTTTAATAGATTTACTTATGTCAAAATAACGTAACACAATCAAACTCTCACGCGCTTCCGGGAACTTCACCGCCGATATCGCGAGATTTAAGCAACGCCTGGCTTCGGGATTTCACCTGTTTTTCGCGCTCTTGTGAAAAGGTAAGAGCAAATCTTGTTATACACTTTTAAAATTAATTAAAATGTAAACTAAATAACTTTTAACTAAACGTGTTAGTCTTTTTTGTTGATAATACACCAATTACAACAACAGAACAACAATTTTTCGTTGTCAATCGACAAGATGTAACGTTCATTCAGGTTAAGAGAAAGCGAGCTAATTACTGTACAGTTCACGATTAGCATGGTGGACTTTACTGCAGGTAATGGCATGAGCAGTTCAATTTTATAACACAATGCGTTTACTCATTAAACAAATACACAAATTTAAATAACCATCTCTGTTTAATTTCCACATATTTGTTTAAATGAGGCTGTCCGTTGTTTTGCCAATAACAGGGCAGTAGTCAGATTAGCATTAACTGTCGCTTGTCTAAACTACACGTGTGGTATAAGTGAATCTTTCACACATAACTCAACAGGAGAGGAGAGACCTTGCACAAGTGATTCTGCTTGTTAAGAAAGAAAGAACTAATAAAATGGAACGATTTTCAACAGAACGAATAACACAGTATTAAAAGTTCACCAGCAGTAAAGCCAAAGTATGATAGCCATAATGATTTACATGATAAAAATAAGGGAAGGGGGGAAATAAAGTTTTACAGGAATTGATATAAGTAAACATACAGAAAGATTATAATTTTGGTAAAAGAAACACCACACAGAGGCTGAACTATATACAAAAATCTAATAATTTAAGGAGAAATAAATTAGCTATAATTAGAATAGTCACCAAATACCTTGTCAATTTGTTAGTGCATACTAGTTGTGTTGGTTATGTTAGTGTAGTACTGGGCTGTGCATTAGTGCAGTTGAGTTGGTACATTGTAAATAAACACCAGATGAGATCAAGTTCAGTACCATCAGAGGTCATGTCTAACAGCTGGTAGGAGTGTGTAAACTTCCATATAAAAATTATATTGGTTGTATAAATGCAACAATAAAAGAAAAATATAATAATAATGTATTATTACTAATAATATTTATAATAGTAATGTTGATAATAATAATAATAATTTTAATCACTGATATTAATTCACCTGTCTTTGTTTATCACAGCAATTACTGCCATAGTGTTCTGATCGTCTGTCCAGCTGCAAGTGTGCCTTCACCCTGCACTCTGAAGTCCATCTGCATCAGTCATTACAGGTTATAGGCATCATTTACTAAATTTAGATTTATAATTGAAATGTTTCTTTTTATTTGATTTTTGACTGTACTAATGTCTGTATAAGAGATTTAAGTAGGGGGACAGGAGGAAGAAATATTCATCAGGATCAGGATGTGGAAGTGTAAGGCATGTAGTGTAACTTTATCTAGTAGATATGAGCTACTTAAACATATTAGATTAGAGCACTGTCACCGCAACGCTACCCTTGCCTACACACAAATTGTCTGTGTTCCTTTAGGACGTGGAATGCTTTGCACATTCATTTGAGTAGAGTCCATCCCAAAAACTCTCAGGAGTTACTGGAACTGTCAACATTGAGTTGCCATTTGTGTGCTTGTTGTGATCTTCATACAGAGAGAGATTATTTTATTCACATTGGCAGTCATCTAAAGAATAATGAAACTATTACATGTATGTTTAGGGGTTGCTTTTTTCAAACAAACATATATGGAACATTTCACTCTCACAAAAACAGAAAACACAACCCACATACATTAGAAGATTTCAAGCCAGGAGTAGTTACAACCACTCAAGTTTCACAAGACTTACCTGATGATCTGGAGGATTTAAATGATCAAGATGACAATGTTGTTGAATCAGATAGTGGGTGTTCAAGTATTGATTTGAATGGACCTATACACTTGTCTAAAAAAATTGAGCAAAATTTTGCTGCAGCATTGCTCAAGTTAGAGCATTTTGCACATGTGCCTGGCACAAAAATTGATGATTTTTTAGATGAGCTGCACTACTTATTAAGTTCTGCTACACTGCCCCTCTCAATTGACATTCTTGAAGACCTCTTTCAGAAACATAGTAAGACATCAGATAAGTCCATAATAAAAGAGGTAGCCAAAGCTCTCATTGCATCTAACCCCTTGGTGAAAGCCATTGGGAAGGGTGGCCCGCTTAGCACATGTCATCTCCATAAACAGTATTACAAAGAAAGCTTCAAAGTGGTTGAACCCATTGAATACATTCTTGATTCCAAAGAAAAAAGAAGCTTTCAGTATGTGCCTATTCTACAATCTTTGCAGCAGCTCTTTGATAGGAGAGATGTTGTAGACAAAGTAGTTGAAAACCATAAAGCACAACAGATTAAAAGGGCAACTGGTGAGCAGCATATTTACAGATCATTTCATGATGGGTCACACTTTCAGGAAAACAGTTTTCTGTCAGGTAATGAGCTGAGAATTTTGTTAAGCTTATACATAGATGATTTTGAGGTTTGCAATCCTCTGGGAACTTCTCAAAAACATAAGCTTTGTGGTATCTACTGGACTTTAAGTAATTTACCTCTTGGTTCACATTCATCACTGAACTCCATTTACTTGGCAGTCTTATGCAAAACCATTGATATGAACAAGTATGGTTATGACAGGATTTTATGTCCACTTCTCCAAGATGTTAAAACTCTGGAACAAGATGGGATTTTTGTTCCATCACTTGGAAAAAGTCTTAAAGGCACAATTCAGGTTGTTGTGGCAGATAACTTGAGTGCTCACAGCATAGCTGGTTTTAATGAGAATTTTTCTGGTGTGTATATGTGCAGATTCTGTACAGGAACAAAACGGACATTCAAACCAAGGAGGTTAAGTCAGGCTTATTTAGACTCAGGACAAAAGAACTTCATGAATCTCATGTTCAGTTGGCTAAGACAAATGGTTCAAGCTGTTTTGGGGTAAAAAATTATTGTGTTATCAGTAAAATGCTTACCCACTTCAGCGTTCAGACAGGTTATCCTCCAGATATCATGCATGATGTTTTTGAGGGCATAGTGCCAGTAGAGATCGCACGTTGTTTGACATTGCTGATATCTAAGGAATATTTTGATCTTGAAATCCTTAACAGATTTATCATGCATTTCCCTTACAAGTGGGGAGACAAGACGAACAAGCCCCATGTAATCCCACGCACATTTTCAACAAGAAAAACAATAGGTGGGAATGCCCATGAAAACTGGGCCCTTCTTAGACTGCTCCCATTTGTAATTGGGCATTTGGTGCCTGATGGTGAAATAGCATGGCAGGTATTGTTAGATTTAAAAGACATTGTGGAGCTTGTGGTTGCTCCAGCACACACAGATGAGTCAATTGCCTATCTTGAGTGCAAAATTTCAGAGCACAGACATAAATATCAAGAACTATTTCCTGATGTGACACTGCTACCAAAGCATCATTTTTTGGAGCACTATCCTCAACTGATTAAGATGTTTGGTCCCCTTGTGGGACATTGGACAATGCGTTTTGAGGCAAAGCACAGTTTTTTTAAGCAGGTTATTCGACACACCAACTGCTTTAAAAATGTGCCTCTTTCACTGCCAGTAAGCATCAGCTAATGATGTCCTATCACCTGTGTTCATCCAGCTATAAAAAACCTGGTCTTGAGATCACAAGTGTCTCACTAGTTCCTGTGGATGTTTTGAAACAAGAAATGGCTCAGACTATTGAACAGAAATTTCCTGGTACAACTAACGTTCACCTTACTAAATGTGTATCAAGCCAAGGTGTAAGCTTCAAAAACGGCATGATTGTGGTTTATGGGTCTACAAGTGGACTTCCTGATTTTGGAGAGATTCTTCAGATTTGTATTGTAAAAGAAAGACTGTGTTTCATGGTAAGAATTCTGTCGGGGTGGTACAGGGAGCACTTCAGAGCCTTTGAGCTAAGTCCATCTCCAGCAAGAGAAACTGTTTTCATTGAGCATGATGAACTGGCAGATGCATACCCTTTGGCAGACTATTTTGTTGGTCCAGTCAGAATGGTGACATTAAAAAGATACATAATCATATAAAGTGTAGCAGTCTTCAGGTTAAATTTTAAATGTTAAATGTTATTGAACTCCCAGTGCTTTATGTACTCTTAACATGTACTCTTTACACATTTACAGTTGTGAAATGGCTGTTCCTGCCACAGTGATTCTCAGAATTATTCTGGGCGAAAATGATTCGCAGAGATTGATCCTTAAAGACGGGTTACCAGAATCTGTCAGTGAACTCATACAGCATATAAAGAGGCAATGTGGAGTAGAAGGGGACATCAGACTCCAGTTCATGGATGCAGATTTTAATAATGAGTTTACCAACCTGACCTCAATGTCTGATGTTAAGGACAAAAGCACTATCAAAGTCATCTTTAATACAGTAGCCTCACACCATCCTGCCCTGCCTGGTGACTCTGCCCCCCAGCCCTATTCTACTGTTGCCTCCGCTCACTCTTTAGATGACTCTGTGTCCCTTTCATCTTGTACCTCATTTGATACAGACATATTGTCTTCTCCGAGTCGATCTCCTCAAGATTCTCTGCATGGCCGTTGGTCTTCAAGGTGCCCAGGTTCTCTTATGATGCTGAAGTACAGCTGGAAAGGGCCAATGCTGCATTTAAAGAAAATGGAACTTTATTGAGTCCTGATACTAAACTTAAGTCTGCCATTCTTGATGGCTTAATTGAAACAATTATTCAGTACAAAGTCTACCTCTCTGATGCAGAGTTTAAGGATGTAGCTGCAGCTCTTGTGTCATCCCATCCTTGTTTGAAAGAGCCTGGTTCAGCCACTGGATATGACGGCTGGAAGACAAGCCTGAAGTATAAACTCGGTAACTACCGAACAAAGCTGAGACGTCTTGGATGCCCAGAAGTATCAGTAAATGCTCTTGTAAACAAACCGAATGATAGATGCAGTCCTGCTTATGGTGTAAAAAAGCCCAAAAAAGCAGAAGTCAATTACTGCCCTGCTTATCCATCTGGTGAAACAAAGGAGACTCAAGAACTTCTAAGAGTAGCTCTTCTTTCAGAAGTGGAAAAAAGAAACAATGAAAATAAGGTGGCAATGTTAATGGAGAGGTCGTTTGCTCACAGAAGGCAAGAAGTGGTTCGAGATGCACCCATGATAGCAGATTTCAAAACAAGATGGCCAGCACTCTTCAGTGTGCGTGAGGTAAGTGAAACAACATACTACTTTTTGTTAGAGGATTTAGAATACAATGAAAAGACCCATGAACGGATGATTTGCTGATGGTCACACTTCAGCAGTTGTAATTGTGCAATCACTTAATGGGTTATGTATTAACATTTTTATTCATAGGTGTGTGCAGAATTCAAAAGGATTACTACAGTCCATTTGCAGTCTAAGTTTTTCTCCCAGCTGGATGTTCACTCTGCAAATCTAATCAAGGCATATAGTAAGAAGGGTGGATTTATAGGAAGGAGACTCAAGAGCATCATGACACCTATGACCCAGGTATTGAGTTTTAAAAATAAGACACATGCTCACAGAAATGTCTTTTTTGCTTTGATTAGGGAGATGATTTGATGACATTCTTACTTACTGACATTGCTCTATATGGTATTAGGAGAAAAGCCACACATCATGTGTGAGTTGCCATGATCAAAGTTTAGAAGCAGCTCTAAATGTGACCTTCACAAAATCTCTTGATTTAGAGATAAACTACACATGCTGTCTGTGTCTCAAGTCAAGTCATACTTGTACAAGCCAGCTTGTGCTATTAAGTCTTAACATCTAGCACAAGCCGGATCTTTGTTTCATATACTAGTGTAAAAGATATTGAATCTTAGGTCTTGTGGACTCTCTAAATCTATTAAACATATTTGGGTTCATTTAATTGTTGTCCAAAACATTTAAGAAGAAATAATGAATGAGAATATTTTAAAAGGGGGTCCAAAAAACTTTTCAAAAAAACTTTTTACAAAACATGTATGTCTAAACATATTGTGAAATCTTAATTTAATTTTTATGGGGAAGAAGCAAGCGGCATGGTTTTTTTTCCAGAAATTATTTCCTTGATAGGCCATATTTCTTCATGTTATATTATAACTAGTTATATAATTTCATTTTGCACTTATTTACAATTTACAATTATTTTCTAATTTGCAGAACAATAGCATTGATATTGGACGTGAATGCATCCTAAAGGGACTTTGTGTGTACTTAAATGAAGATCCGGAGAAGCTGGTGAAGGAATACATGGTATGTTGTTATACCTTTAGCTTCAGTAAGGGAATAGTCTCTGTGATAATTCAAGGGTGTTCCTTGTGGTTCACATCAGTTTTAAATATGTATAAGAGAGGCATTTCAAAGATCTGGTTATATTTTGTGATAATTTAACTGTTAGCTGTTGTACATTAATATGTTTATAACATGTTATGAAAAGGGATTTAATTAAGGGATGAGGTGGGATGTAATTAACATCGGGGTTTAAAAGAACTGATTTTTTTTTTTTATAGGCAGATGATGTAAGCAGAGACACAGCCATGAAAGAGACCGTCTTTGGCATCTATGTTGTTCGACATGAAGGTGATGAGCTTACTGATCCCCCAGAGGATGTGGGTGTCATTCTAGAGGGGGTGACTGTACTCTGTGAACTGGGGAATGTACCTTTTGCATTGGCCATATTGCTTGCCTTAGTATATTCTTTAAATCTATGCTACCCTCCAGAACATAAATATACGTTTGAAGCTTTGCAAAAAATAATCTTGGAGCTGAATGGGAACAGGCTTTCTGCAAAAATACAGGCTCTTAAAACAATTCTGTTGCGTTGAAGATTGTCCACTTCAAGTAAAGTGAATATTATTAAATCATTCCTTTGTTAAAGGTTTAAGTTCACTGACATTTCATGGGACAGGTCTAATTATTTGAGGTGGGGTGCTATAAAACATTTGAAAAGTTAAATGTACCAGGTAACTTTTTTTTACATGCATTATTTCTTTTTTCAGATTTTATCATTTTATAGTGGTTTGCTTTAAAACAATTTTAAGTTTAAAAATACCAAGTATTATAGTTCATCCATATAGTAATAAAAATAAAAGTTTTTTTATTTCTTTTTTTAATGTACTATGTTTCATGTTTTAAAAAAATTTGTAATGTAAAAATGTTACAAAACCAACAACTTTGTGCAAAGAATGGTGTGCACTTATGTGACTCATTGCCCTTTGTTAATTAAACTTGATGACCAGTGGATTTGTGTTCATATTTCTACACTTAACACCAAGTAGACTTTGTGCGTAAAGCTTTTAATGTAAATTCAAATGTAATACTTTACTTAGAATGTACTTAAATCAATCATGGAAAGTATTTCCATGTGATTCAATGGCTCTCTTTCAGCATTACCTAATTTTGTTTGGCCAACTTGTTTAACTCTAGTTTTAATTGCTTAATACAATTGAGTTAGATCATCACAAATAAATTAAGTATAACTAAACATGAAAATAAAAGTTGAATCAACACCAATAAATTGTGTTAACCCAGCTAAAGCAAATAAAGTTGGAAGGAAACTTTGCAAATAAGTATAATGGAGACTAAAAAATTAAGTTGAACCAACTTAAGTATTACAAGTTGGCTGAAAATGATGGCTTTGTGTTTAAAATAAAAAATGTAATCATGTGGAAATACTTTCCATGATTTTTTTAAGTTAATCCAAAGTCTATTTTTTTTTGAGTGTTTATCTGTGAAGAAACATATATCACTCTTAATAATAATAATAATAATAATAATAATAATAAAACAAAAATCGTAGTTTGTTACAGAATATGGCAAACAATACATGTAATACTGGAATGTTTATATTGTCTATCAGTTCACTGACAATCACAAAGATATAAAACACTACACACATAAACCCTCATCAAATTTGACACATGAGCAAACATCACCATAATACTTCAGCACCATTTGTTTTAAATGCATGCATTTAAGTATAACAGACAGAATATTTAATCATTTACACTTAATTTATTTACACATTTATTCTTGTATTTTTTAAATTATTCTAATATATAGGTGTGTACAGTATAAAGACTGTATATAAGTAGAGAGTTAATACCTTTTTATATTATTGCTATTTATATTTTTATTCTTGAATGCTTGTCAGAGTTCAACGTGGCAGTGCCCCATTCCTTCCCAGGGAAACGGGTTGGTGTTGTCTGAAACTACTGTGTTCCTCCGGCTGGTCCAAAAATGCTCAAGGTCAGGCAGAGGTCTCCCAAGTGCGTCAGTGTGTATCATCGCCATGCCATCGTCCAGCGCACAGGCCGCCTTGGAGCTCCGCTCCCTTTTCCCTTCCCTCGATGCTCTCCGACACATCAGCCAGGTCAGGTTTTCCCTGAGAGGGCTAAGCATGTTGAGGAGGATGGCAGGAGTCGATGCGCTTGTCAGGTACGTGCACACCTGGCCGAGGACCACCAGCGCGGCCAGGTGCTCGCAGGTCTCACGGGGACGGTGGTGCAGCCACAGCCACACTGTCCACTCGGGAAGCAGCAGAACCGCGTTCGCCGCAGTGACACTCAGGAGCGCCAGGCGGCTCTCAGTCCTGCGCGCCGCACGCGCCCCGTCGCCGGGTTTCATTCGGAAAATGGCACACACGTGGCACGCTGCGGAGAAGATGATCGGGAACGCATAGACCACCAAAACGTACATTTTACTGTAAACAGGCATGAAGTCAGAGGGGTGTCTCGGTAATTCGGTGACACACACACTGAAGTTCCCCTTCACTTGCAACTTTGAAAAAACGATCTCGACGACTGGAAGCGTCAACCCAAGAACCCATATAGATCCAGAAGCAATGAGAACTCTGTTCAGCTTGAGCTGAGGTTTACAGTCAAACTCATATCGAGCTCGGCTCATGACTGCCAGTGTGAGACATTTTGTTGCCAAACAGCCGTGCTGGAACCACTCTGCTGTCCGGCACGCGAAATGTCCAAGTGTCCATGTCCGACTGTGATAAGTGACCGCACGGGTCGAGCTGCACACTGCGAGGATCAGCAAGTCTGCTCCGCTGAGATTAACAAGCATTACAACAATCCCAGAAACACATTTTTTAACCATTACACTGCGTATCAGTACGACCAGGATCAAAACATTTCCCACGATTCCTACCACGCAGATCGATATCAAAACGGCAGGTAAGATGATCACTGTGTCTTCACCGGACAGCTGCTGGATCCCTCCATCAAACCCCACCATACACGCCGAGGGATCCATGCGCGCCTGGATACACTGCAACTATTATTCAGCGTCTCTTCTTTCTTACTGATGTTTTCTAGATGAAACAAATCTGTAGTCTGAAAGTGTCATATTGGTCTGGAACTCTTCTGAACACTTCTCTGCTGCTGCTGTTGTTGTTTTGTTTTGTTGAATTATTATAAGATGCTCCACTTACTGTCTCTAAATGCACAGGCTGCAAATGCACAGAAATGCGCACTGTTGCTGCAGGCACTATTAGACAAAGTGGCAAAATGGCTGTCCAATTTATTTCAGCCTACTGCTTCAATCCATCTAAAAATGGACTGAAGGGTTTGTGATTTCTGTCCACAATTCCCCATCTGTTTTATTTTGACATCACATCAGGCTTATAAATGTTTCTTTAAAAAAAGATTCCTACTAAAGTGCATGATTGTCTTTATACACATAAAGTCTTAGGCACCCTTGCAGTTCTCTCAGAAAATTGTTCCAATTGCAAATATTTAGGTATTCACGTGCTTATTGTTTTTGGTTTTGCACTGCGACAACACAAAAACAAAAAAAACTTAACCAAGAAGAAAAGTCAAACTGGACAAAATTTGTGAAAATTGTAAGAAATAATTGCTTTTCAAGCATGTGATGCTTCTGTAATTTGTATTTAGACACACCTGTGGCAATATAAGTGTGAGCAATATAGTAATCACACCTGCAACCAGTTAAAATGGAGAAAAGTTGACTCAACCTTTGTATTGTGTGTCACACTGAGCATGGAGAAAAGAAAGACGTTTAATTGTTGTCTGTAGATTTGAGAGAAACAAAATTGTGGAAAAACATGGACAATCTCAAGGCTTCACTGTGCGCTATGTTACAGCCTATGGCAGTGTAGCTAATCTCCCTGAACATTTATAAGAAAAATATATGAGGAATTACAACAAAGGATTGTTCGTATGATGGATAAAGACCCATGAATAACTTCCAAACAAATTCAAGCTGATCTGCAGACACAGGGTACAACACTGTCAGCTCGTACCATCTGAATAAAAAGGGACGCTATGGTTGGAGAACCAGGAGGACACCACTACTGACACAAAGGCATACTCATCTGTGGACAGATGAGACAAAAGTTAAGCTTTTTGATAAAGGACATAACACTGTTTACAGAAAAATAAATTCAACAGCCCCTACAGTCAAACATGGTGGAGATTCAAAGATGTTTTGGGGTTGCTTTGCTGCTTCTTGCACTGGATGCCTTGACTGTGTGAATGGTATCATGAAATCTGTTGATTAACAACGAATTTTGGGGCACAACATAGTGGCGTAGTGTCAGAAAGGTCCACCAGAGGTCATGGGTCTTCCAGCAGGACAATGACCAAAATGCACTCAGAAATGGTAACAAACAAAGTGCTGAAGATTTCTGAAATGGCTAGCAGAGTCCAGATCGTATTCCCATAGAACATCTGTGAAGAGATCTCAGCAATTGGAAGAATGCATCCTTCAAATCTGAATGACTTGGAACAGTTTGGAAAAGAAGAGTGGTCCAAAATTCCAGTAAAGATGTATGAAACTCATTCATGGTTACAGGAAGTGATTGATTTTAGTGACTGAGGTTTTTTTCAAAGGTAGTGCTACCAAATATTAAGTTGAGGGTGCCAATACTTTTGTCCAGTGCATCTTTTTTGGGGTTCTGTGTGAAATTGTATCAGAATAAACTAAAGAATAAAAATAAAATAGTTTTATAAAAAATAAAAAAATAAAAAAAGTTTTTTAAGCCATGCTGTTGTATGTTTGGGACAGCCCAGTCTCACGGCATTTCGTGATATAGTCATGAAATGTAATCTATTGATTCGTGGTAATAGACACGAATTTTCCTCTTTTTTCATGTCACCGAGGACGACTTTCTATTTAGTGTACAATAGGAAGTATTTTTGGTGCCTCTGCCAAAGTATGCTTTCTGGATACCACAGATGCGGTATTGTTTTTTCGCATTGTTATTCATATTTTAATATTCAAGCGCACATTTCAGCAGAAGATTTTATCCCTGTTTTTATTGCTTTATATCCGGTAAGCAACTTGCTATTATAAACCATCGTTAGTGGTTCGTTCCAGACAAAATACAGTAAATATATTCTCCTGGTTCATTAAGGACACCGCGTTAATTAGCGACACACACATTTATTACAGTATAACCTATACCCCAACCCTAACCATATATTTTCTGCCATATTCTCTGATAAAAGTGGGGTAAAAGATTACCTTTGACATTTCTGTCAGCATTTCCCATGATCCTTTGCCTCCATTGCTATGGAGACGAAACCATTCTATGAACACGAATCATTAGATTAAAGTTTGTGACTGTATCACGAAATGCCGTGAGACTGTATTGTTTGGGATCATTGTAATGTTGCATGAACCAATTTCTACCAAGCTATAGCTAGCAGACAGATGGCCTCACATCTGACCCTAAAATACTATACAGAGGAGATCATGGTCAGCTTAATAACTGCAAGTTGCCCAGTTTCTGTGAATGCAAAAAAATCATCTGCGCTATTTGCAATCTCAGTTATTATTATTATTTCCATACTACCTATAAATCCTGGTTGCTCTACTGCAGATGATGGTGCAGCAGGTTTAGGTAGCTGAACAGGCATGTTATCTTCAAAATCAGGTTACCACTGGGTATATTTGGAAATTCTATTCACTGACATGAGCTGATAGTTCTAACACATTTCCCTTTAAGGGTGAATGTGTGTGTGTGTGTGTGTGTGTGTGTGTGTGGGTGGGTGCATGCGCTCCTTTTTATGATCTTTGTCATTTGATGTCTTCTGTTTCACTTATCTTGTATTACAGTGACAACTGAGTAAAATTAATTTGTATGTATACAGTATAAACCCAGTTTTCTTCTATTCCTTTGTTTGCAGCAAGCCAAGTTTAGAAGGTTTTGATAAACACCACAAGCTAAGCAGCACCAAACAGCACTATCCAACATAAATGGGTTTTGATTGTTATGGCTTCATAGTTGATTTTGTTGCGTGTGTTGTTTTTGGTGTTCCCTGTGATTTTTTCTTTTTTTAATTTACTGTCACAATTCATTAAACAGTGATTAGCTAAATCTCTAAACTACGCTTTCAGCAATGTCTAATCTGAACCTGGTATCTATAACAATTCATAACTTGCATAAAATGCATATTTTAATCTGAATATTTTTATATATGCACTATGTACACATGTATGTGTTTTTCTGCCCCCTTTCTCTCTTTGTTACATGGTGCCTGAGGCTTTGAATCTCTAGTCTCCTAATGCACAGAGTACAATCAAACATCTTAGCTTTTTTTCCCCCTACACAGAACCCTTGACCATTAGATTAATGGTCTTCTTGGGAAATCCGGGTCACTAATAATAAGAAATTGAATTTAACTTCAGGGTGTAAATCTCTCTTCATATCATATAAACTAAAACCTTTTAAGAGGTTCACGTGTCATTCAAAATCTTCTCAAAAGTCTTTTAATGCAAAGCACAAAAAGGCATGGTTAACAAAGGTAAAGCAAATTTGATTCGAGTAAAAAATTTAGAAACTCATGCCACAAGCTTATTTTGAATGAAGTAAGACACCCTTGACCTAACTTCTACTTGTGCTCATAGTAGAGTTTGAGCAAGAAATACAAAGTTATAGAAGTGTAAAGGGCTACAAGATGGTCCATGTGGTGAGGGCAGCACTTAGTCTGGGGCCCAGCTGGGCTTGTTTAGTTCCCAACTGTCAATAACTTAAAAATTGTAACAAATAAGAGGGATTTTGGCACTGGCTGGCAGGCGGTATTAGTGCCTGATTAAAGGAATAAATTTGTAATTTAAAAATGTAATAATTTATTAAACCATTAAGATTAGGCAAAAGTGTAGCATTTTACAAACTCTATTACATAGCCTGTATGTAAAATGTCAACATGCATGAAGAATGAAATTAAATCTTTAGATGTATGCAAGTAATTAAGGGGGAGAGGGGTGTTTACCAGGACTGCTTCAATAACACATGGTAGATTCGATAAGAAATTTTAAAAAAGTGATAGAACATAATTCTTCCTAAAGAAATATAGACTAACCTGTAGAGGTGGAGAGTGATATATAACACATCAGTCCAAAAGCTTCCATATGCATTCTAGACATGTTTGAGATGTGTGGTAACTGCATAGGGGATAACATGTGATTTGCTCATGCACTCAAAACCTTAACAGTGAGTATAGCTTTTTACCAAGTCTGTAGACCAGTGTCTGTGCATTTTGTAACACTGAACTCTCATAGATGTTCCTCTTTTCTGCACTTATTGTATCATTTTTGCCACCTTCACTTCAACAGTTGCTCTTCTGTTTTTCCTAAATAACGAGCTTCACAGTCACTGAAAACATTTGGCCACAAGCTTATTCACTTCGTCCTTCCTTTAGATAAACGCAGATGTCATTTTAATGATTGCTGCCAGTTGGTGTGACTGAAGCACCTGAAATCGACCCCAATCATTTTCAATTTTTTAAGTTTCTTTAGAACATTTCCCCATTAATCCGTTTCTTAAAATCAAGATCAATTGTCTTGTTCAACGTTTTTTATCTACCACAGACCAGGATCGAAGGGAACCTGTATTGAAACAAATGCACAACCTGCCCTCTAGTGGTTATGACACTTTTTTTATCAGACAAGTTAAATCAGTGGATAATTTAAAGCAACAAATAAAATAAAAAATCAACAAATAAGGAGGTGTAATAAATGTTAACTGTAGAAAAATCACAATATGCAGTGAAACAGAGGAAGAAAAAAACGTGGCTAGTCATATGAGTACACGTGATTTAAACGACGGGCCTTATTTTATGAGCAGTGCATAGAATATCCAGCAGATGGCAGCACAGCCTATTGTACAGGCTGAATATATTACTTAACATGTCGCGACATAAAGCAGAGTTGCATGTATTTGACGGGCGAAACGTAGGTATTATATAAGGATTCTAATAAAAGCATTGTTAGAATCCTGCTGTGCAGTTGTGTATTTTATTTTCCATTTACATAGGTCTATACAGTATGTAGACACCACGTAGGCTAAATCACAGTGAACATGTACATTTAGCTATTAGGGTTAATTTTTAGGCACAAAGGAATTTTGTTACAGGAATAAAAAAAGAATCAACAAATATTCAGAGAAAATTTAATAAAAAAAGCCCCTCTCAGAACTAAGAAGTACAATTTTGTCTTCAGACATGATAAAAACTAAAGGGAAAACTTCCGTCAGTCTGCAGGAAGAAAGGGATGGATGGATGCGGATGGCATCTTTATTGAATCTAAATTGTGTTCGCTTATTTTGCTGTTCTGCATATTGGACGCGGTGATCTGCGCAATCTCGGGTGATATATAATGAAATGCGTTTCTATCCCGCAGGGCGCAGAGCGCAGCGCCACTATAGAGCTACAGCACTGAAGGCACCTGAGCGCGTGCGGCGCACCGTCCAGGTAGACCGCCACAGAAAGTAGTGGGGGGAAATATTAAGAAACGGTCTGTATGAAGAGTCCAATTTGTGAGAGATGAAAATAAATAGAAGTCAGTGCAGATAACGCACACACAATTTCCTCATCTATTTAACATTCATTGAATTGAATAATCCACCCCTTATTATCGTAAATGGTCTGCATATTTACCCTGAATATGCTAATTTATGTTGGCTGGAAGCGCTTCTTGATTTAATAATTTTTTTCATCAGTGTTCGCCTTCCCACTCTATAGAAGCTTGCATAGGTTACAGGTTTTGTGCACGGCGAGAATATAGGTGATGGACAGGGATGAGGAGGTGTGGCGGCGGATATGCTTTGTCTTATAGCTGCTGATTGTCTTTGAGGATGTTATATCTATTTGTTGCGCCACGCCGCCGGACAAGGCAGTTACATTTCAATCAGTGCATGCACTGAAAAGTCATTACGCTAATCTAAGCGCTGAAAGGCACCACGTCGTTACCCTTCACTCAGCGTTTATAATTGCTTGTCACTTTGCATATGCTAGCAGAGCGTAGCCCCTGGGCCAAGTCCGTTCTTATCGTTTTCTTTAAAGGAAAAATAATGGACGACTTATTGTTGATTTGACGATAGAAAATATTAACAAGTTAAATGTCATTTTCCTGAGCTTCACCACAGGCTTCAGTCTGATACCTGAACGCTTTCAGCATTAACCGGAAGTCCTCAAACGTTTGTTTTTTTATGACTCGGTTGTCATTTGTGTGTAAGAATAAACCAATGAGGTTAGCATTAAGAAAGTCTGAAGCGATTTTTTTAAGCCATTACAGGCTGTTTAGACTGTAGGCTGTTCACTATGTTAAAATATAGACTCCAAAATCAGGCCCTGAAATACCACTAAGACATGGACATTACAGTTTCTCTGCTTTGACCTGCCTACTTGAACCTTTCATGGGCTACTGGATGGCTAATAAGATCTGGTGTGCTGAAAGCAAAGAAAACACAAAAATGTACAGGACTCAGGACCTGGGTTAAGAATCTGTGGCTTATATCATACTTTAGTATGAAGAGGACTGAATCTTAAATGATAGTTTCTCTGAAATATTATAGCTAAAGAACAGTGTCAGGGGGCCTGTGCTATAGTCTGTGTGCACCCACAATATACTCTGTTTACACTCCCTGCAAATCAGTGCTAATTAATGGCGCCACGGAAGCAATGAATAAAAACCTGAGAGTGTCCTTTTCGTAAGGTGTTTTTTTGTCCACCAAATTAGCACAAAACTTTAAAACGGTTGTGAACTTCTAATATAATAATAATATCCTAATATCCAATATCAGTGGTTGAGTTGTAGCAATTGTATTCTTGTATTGAGCAACATTAGTAGCGCTGAGATTAGATAAGACATTATTATTAGGTTTTGAGGGATAAGTGAGATGAAATGCAGGACGAAAGCTGTTGCATCTGGCCTGATTATAAAATATCTGAGGGTGTTAGGTGTCATTTGTGCTAGACACTGTTACTCCTGAACTGTCTCCATCACAAGTGTGTGTTTTTCTGTATAGTCTCCGGATTAAGTACTGTTAGGAAGGAAACAGAGGTATAGAGTTAATAACCGGTTTGCCATGCAAAGAGCGCTCCGGGTCAAGACAATGTACATGTTTGAACACAAATCAATTGCCAATCAAAGGCGAAGTGGTGAGAGATTGGTAAGCACACCGTCTGGATAGATTAAAACCAGCGTCTCCAGTCTGCCTCCAGGCGCATCCTGGATCGCCTTCATAAACCATGCTTTCACAATCCTGCTGATTAATGCGCACACAACCTCGCCTTTGACCTTGGATCTTAGTTTCTGGACGACGATGGGCTTTATACTAAACAAATTTTAATAGCCTACTCCTGCAGATGCTGTTCGATTAGCCCTGATAAACACATATTCTTTGTTTCTGGTACACGGTCAATGTCATGGTGTCATGGCTACATCATTACAGGAGACAAGTACAATGGCATTTGCTCTGAGGTTCTGCTTTTCTGACTTAACACCCTTTAAGTAAGGGTGCCTTTTATGCAAACATTGCCACATTTAATAAGTTTAGAGTATTATGAGAATCCTCTATGTTTTTAACATGCAATTGTTGTTTTTCTCCGGGTTTATGATTTTCCAATAAGTTGGATTAAGGGTTGGGCAAAGATACATTAAAATATATTAAAAAAATTTCAAATACCTTAACTTTAATTGTATTAAAATAAACTACAAAATACAGCAGTCACACTATGTATCAAAATGAACTACTGTATTTTTGTATTTTAAAAATACAAAAAAATATTACATTTCTTCGCAACCCTTCCATCAATGGGCCTATGTGATCTATCATTCACCATTACACTGATTTAGTTGTGTAAGTAAACAATGTTTAATAGCAACAGCTTATTTCTGGCAGAGTCATGCAATAAATCTGACATATGCAACCAGTTAACAGATCAAATATTCACATACATATTCTCTGTGATCTCCCAGATGAAGGTCAGTTTTAAAGTAATCAACAGTTTAATGTTTACCAGTTTGCGAATGACTTATAATTGTAGCTTAATTTAGTTACTTGATGTTTGGTAATGAAGGACCTACTTCTTTGCATCAGCAACACGGACAAACAAGTCATTTATAAGAAAACAACTGATGGCACCTGTATTCATAGCAACTAGATTCTAACTAATTAATCATTTGATTGTTAATCATAAATATAATAATATATTATGTGTCAGGCAGTTGTTCATGCAATGGTATGCAAAATCATGATCCTACTGAACAGCTACTACAATTAGGATACAATATTCTGCACTCAAATATTTATTTATCAATCATTAGACAACTATTTGAAAGCTGGCAGCCTGCACGTTTCTTATCATGACCACCTTCTTTAAAATGAATCAATTTTCCATTCTGATCTCAACAAGTCTGGGCAAAATACTGAGTAGGTACCAATCAGAGGCTGTATATTATGATGTCATCATGTAGACTTCTTACAAAGTATTTTACAGTATTTTAAAACTGCAAAAATACAAAACACTAAAGTATTTTGATTTAAAATATAAAGCCATTTTCATCAAACATATAAAATACAAATTACTATCAACCATTATATTATAGTCAGATATAAAAAAAAAGCATGCCAGATACTTGTCAGTGTTCTTTCTACACTGACTTCATAGTTAAGCATAGTGTTCAGACTGTAAAATCTGAAAAGCCTGATTTTATTTAGACATTTATGTTATTAAAACATAAAAATAAAATGCTTGCTATATTATTTTAATATTTATTTTAAAGTACAGTTACATCAATTATTTGTTAGCTATACTGTAGGCTGAACCTAATTTGTATTAATCAAGTCATCATCTTAATGAAAAAAGTTATTTAAAAGCTAATTAAATATATGACTAGTACAAACATTGCTTTTTAGAAAACAATCAAAATTGGAAATGCCAATTTAACTTCAAGGCATTCGTTTACTTTATCAATTTCTTTATTTCTCAGTTTAATTATGTTTTCCCTGAAGCTGGAGCTCAGTGATGATTGTTCTTGAATGAATCGCGAGCTCCTAACTTAACCGTTAGTATGGAGAAAAAAGAAAAAAATCGGATTAATAGCAATATTATGCTGAAATTGTTATTGCCTCAAACATAATTGTATTTATAATCAGTATTTATCTGGACCTCAAAGGCAACTAAATTTTTCACAAACAAATATGGAACTCAATGGAAGATACAGATACATATACAGATACAGATACAGATACAACCACACATGCTGCATACCTACATTTAATAGATCTAATAGATTTTCACAATTGGCAGCAAAATAGAGCACAGATTAATTTGTGTCTAAATCAAGCAATTCTATTTCGAACACATTTATGGACTGTGGCAGATGCTCTTTTCGAGAGTGACTTCAAAGAACTGAAAAGACATTAAATATAACTTTTTTTAATGTTTATACAAGTGACAATTTACATTGTCAGTTTAATACAACTGGGCAGTTGAGGGCTTATGTCCTTTCTTCAGGGACCAGCAATAGCAACTTGGTGATGCTGGGATTTAAACTCATGACCCGATCAGTAGAATGGTGTTAGCCCAACATATACATTCTAGACATTAAGCCTTAGTTCTTCAGCAGGATTGATTATTTCTGTCTGGCTTCAGCCCCCTTGACCATGACAATAGACCTTAAGTAGATGGTATGCTAAAGATGTATGTGTACACTTAAGTGTGTTCCCTTTGTTTGCGGTATTATCTTTCTTTTTGCGTGTGTGCATGCATGCACACACACAAACACACACACAAGCGTGTTCAAGAAGGACATGTATTAATGCTTATGATGCTAAAAAGGAGACAGATCGACCACCCATGATCATGACCACAGTCCCAGTGATCTTTGCACCCTGACCTCTCACCTCCCCAATAGGTCTGCTTTATCTATATCATAATAGACTCCAAAGTCTAGGTTTGTCGTCTCTCTGTTCCATCTAAGCTGTTAATTCAACAGTGCTTGTCTCAGTGGCAGATCGTCCCATTATCATTCTAACATTAGAGCATTATTCAAGGTTAATCCTTTCTACAGGCAAAATGACACATAAACACTGAAAGGGAATGTAAACTGTAGGTTTTATTGTCTGTTATTCATGAAGTAATTCTGTGACTGCAACACTTTACCGTTTTAATGAGACATCTGTGTTTAGACTATGAAGGAACAGAGCAGTGTTATAAAAGTGGTCAACAACATACTGGATTAAGATTTTGTTTTTCAATTTCAGAATCATTAGTGAATGCTATACATTGTCATCCATTACTTTTTTAATTTCTGTCACAAATATAGCTTATATCATTGGGTGAACATTATGAAATTTTCAAAAATGAGTTCTAGTTGTTTTGGTCAGTTTAGCACACACTGAAGACTATATTTACATTCAGCACTATATGTTTCATTAATTATAATAGACTTATTTTCTGTACCTTTGCCTTTACAGTCACCTTTGAGATTTTTAGAAGTGCATGGCCAATTATTTATCTTTTGGGTTTGATGAATATGAGGTGCCCAATAATTCATGATGTTTAAAAAATCTTGCACATGCACATCTTTTTTTTTTGGCAACCCATTTTTAAGTGATATGAAATATTGAAACATTTGACTAACAGGTGTTACTTATTGCCTAGGTGTCCTGTTAGGTTGATTGTTTAAATAATTGATAAGTATCAAAGTCCAGAAACATTGTGAGAGCTGTGGAAAAAAAACAACAACAGTCGGTGTCATCAACAACAAACAACTAAAGACATCCTATACATTGTATGTCTTCAACTATGTGGTACCAGTTTGGGAAATTCAGGTGTTCCAAAATAGTTTTCCACATAGTGTGTTCTGAAAAACAGGCATTTTATTTAGGCACTGTATTAAAAGATGGATATAACACATAAAAGCCTATATGGGCCACAGAGTGAATTTGTCAAGCACACCTGCCATGCTAGTAACGTCGCTAAAAAGCACAAATAAAGTTATACACTGATTTAAAAAGGCTAATAAAGATGAATGAAGAATTGTTCATATTTAGGTTCTTGGTATGTCACCAGTTGAAAACCAGGTAAGTTATGTTTTGAAAAATTAGTCTACTGGGTCAACAGCTGTTTAGAGATTTAAAAGATTTATTCACAACATTTGTATAGCTTAGTCATAAATCTGTTTTATGTGATGTGACAGTCAAAGGTGGGGAATACCTCCTTTTTATGCTATGACTGCAATCACATAAGCCATAATTCTTTAGGTTTAGAGGTTTAAAAACATCTTTGTTTAATGTTCATGAAGAAATCCTGACTTCTAATATTGCCCCTTACTGTGCCTTTGAGGGCAAGTGCAGATGGGTATGGGGAGGTCATTTATCAAGGTGATTGACATGAGAGGTTGCTGGGCCACCACTTGTTCCCACAAATGGCTTATGAGCACAGTTTAGCGGATAATTAAAGTTTAAATAGAGTTAAACCTTTCAAAGTGAAGTGCACAAACCTAAGCTTGTAAAATGACACCATTGATAATCCCTGAAATAGAGAGAAGCACAGCATATGCTCAGTTGTGTCAAAGAACTGTGTGCTGCTAGAGATCAGCCTCGGAGTTGGAGGCTCCGGTCAGACACTAGGCATGTCTCCTAACATGTTCTTACTGCAAGTAGCTCAATACTGAACAAAGTACACACAAAAAGCACTGGCCAGTTTGTCTCTCACCTCCTAGCACACTGTGTTTTTGTCTTAAAGTACACATTTAACACATTTGATAGGCACTATCTATGTAACATCATCTCACATCCTCTCTAATATGAAGAACCCTATAAGTTAAACCTGTAAGAGGGAGCTGGTGCCCCATGGGTCCCATAAAATGTCTCTGCATCATTCTTATATTCTTATCTTAACTGTGATTATTGCTGTGTTTGTTCTGGAGCCTCAGACATCTCAAGGGCCAGGAATTTTTTTTCTTCAAGTCAAGTCAAGAAGCTTTTATTGTCATTTCAACCATATATAGCTGATGCAGTACACAGTGAAATGAAACAACGTTCCTCCTGAACCCAGGTGCTACATAAAACAACATAAACAACAGTCACAGAACAGAAGAACACAGGGCCAAGAACTAAGATCCTCGCCACATAAAGTGCATGTGTGCAACTGGTGCAAACAGTGCAAAAGACAACACAGGACAGTGCAGGACAAAACACAAAATATAAAAATAAAAATAGCAGTAGCTCTGCCAGTAAAACCTGTCATGACAGAATAAGGTGCCCAGTAGCAGAAAGATTTAAACACAATTGTGCAATTCAACAATAGCAGAAAAATGTAAACAGAATTGTGCAATTCAACAATAGCAGCAATCAAAATAAACTGAACAGTAAACAAAGGATTTGGACAGAATATTGTGCAAAAAAAGCAAGTCCTGGAAGATCAGCAACAAACGACATGTAAACATTTTGCGATAATGAAAAGTGTGAATGGTGCTGAAACCTGGGTGTGTGAAGTGTATGATGTGTGTTGAGTCCGGTTGTACAGATCAGTCACACAGTTGTGTGTAAGTGTGTGTGTGAGAGAGAGTTCAGTTCAGATGTTTGTTGAGATGTTTGTCAGTCACACAGTTGTGTGTGTGTGTGAGAGAGTTTAGTTCAGATGTTTGTTGAGATGTTTGTCAGTCACACAGTTGACAATGCTGTGTGCTTTGCGGATGCAGCGTGTGGTGTAAATGTCCATGATAGAGGGGAGAGAGACTCCGATGATCTTCTCAGCTGTCCTCACTATCCTCTGTAGGGTCTTGCGATCTGAGACGGTGCAGTTCCCAAACCAGGCAGTGATGCAGCTGCTCAAGATCCTCTCAATGGTCCCTCTGTAGAACATGGTCAGGATGGGGGGAGGGAGATGAGCTTTCCTCAGCCTTCTCAGGAAGTAGAGACGCTGCTGGGCTTTCTTGGTGATGGAGCTGGTGTTAAGTGACCAGGTGAGGTTGTCCGCCAGATGAACACCAAGGAATTTGGTGCTCTTGACGATCTCCACTGAGGATCCATCGATAATCAGTGGAGAATGGTCACTCTGTGTTCTCCTAAAGTCAACAACCATCTCTTTAGTTTTGTCGACGTTCAGAGACAGGTTGTTGGCTCCACACCAGGCTGTTAACCGTTGCACCTCCTCTCTGTATGCTGACTCGTCGTTCTTGCTGATGAGACCCACCACGGTCGTGTCATCGGCAAACTTGATGATATGATTCGAGCTGTGCGTTGGTGCACAGTCGTGAGTCAGCAGAGTGAACAGCAGTGGACTGAGCACACAGCCCTGAGGGGCTCCAGTGCTCAGTGTGGTGGTGCTGGAGATGCTGTTCCGGATCTGTACTGACTGAGGTCTCTCTGTCAGGAAGTCCAGGATCCAGTTGCAGAGGGAGGTGTTCAGGTCCAGTAGACTCAGCTTCTCGTTCAGGTGCTGAGGAATAATTGTGTTGAATGCTGAACTGAAGTCTATAAACAGCATCCTTACATAAGAGTCCTTGTTAGCCAGATGGGTGAGGGCCAGATGGAGGGTTGTTGAGATGGCATCGTCCGTGGAGCGGTTTGGACGTTACGCGAACTGCATGGGGTCCAGTGCGGGTGGGAGCTGGGTCTTTATGTGCCTCATGACGAGTCTCTCGAAGCACTTCATCATGAAGGGTGTGAGTGCAACGGACGATAGTCATTGAG
This sequence comes from Silurus meridionalis, assembly GCF_014805685.1. Taxonomy (NCBI): domain Eukaryota; kingdom Metazoa; phylum Chordata; class Actinopteri; order Siluriformes; family Siluridae; genus Silurus; species Silurus meridionalis. The sequence goes on from NC_060885.1 coordinate 20,651,976, forward strand.
GCAGGAGACAGAAGACTTCTTCGGCACAGGAATGATGGTCGTCGTCTTGAGGCACGTAGGAACAGTGGCGTTGCTCAGGGAGATGTTGAAGATGTCGGTAAAGACATCCGCTAGCTGTTCTGCACATTCCCTGAGCACTCTGCCAGGAATGTTGTCTGGTCCACCAGACTTCCGTGGGTTAACTCTGCATAGAGTTTTCCTCACTTCAGCTGTGGTTAGACAGAGCACCTGGTCACTGGGAGGAGGGATGGTCTTCCTCGCCACCACGTTGTTCTGCACCTCGAACCGGGCATAGAAGTCGTTCAGCACATCTGGGAGGGAGGCGTCACGGTCACAAGCAGGGGATGTGGTCTTGTAATTCGTGATCGCCTGGATGCCCTGCCACATGCGCTGGGTGTCTCCGCTGTCCTGGAAGTGGCCATGGATTCTCTTGACATGTGCGCGCTTTGCCTCTCTGATGGCAGGGACAGTTTGGCCCTTGCTGTTTTTAAGGCCGTCTTGTCCCCTGTTCTGAAGGCGGAGTCTCTTGTTTTTAGCAGCGCACGCACCTTGGTAGTGTAGTAATGGTCTTGGAGTTAGTCATGTCATCAATGCACTTGCCGATGTAGCTGGTCACTGTTGACGTGTACTCCCCCAAGTTGATGAAATCGCCATTGGTTGCAGCTTGAATTGACCCTAAATTGAGCACTAACCAGAGGGCACAATGCACACAGACTAACACAAACCAAAACAATCCTCCACATCTAGTAGCAATTTACAGGCCTTATTTGGGAGGTGGTGGTAAATTTAGAAATACAAAAGAAACCCACATAGATGCCCAGAGAACAAGTACAGAAACTCCACATAGGCAGTCACATTAGCACAGGCTTAAACAGTGGATTTTGAAGATGTGAAGCAGCAACTGTGACACAACACAATAACCTCTTACAGTTTTTTAAAAAAACATCAACACATATTCCCATCTTTGATGGGATACTTTGGTCCCCAAGATATAAAACACACATTTTCATATTATTGTATTGTTGTGAGGAGAAACCACACATTGTTCCATTTACAACATACGCCAACATAAATCAGTTGTCTATTTTTCCCTTAAAGATGAGAAATGTAAAAGATCACAGAAAAAATAATTTAAATTAATAAATGCAAAAGATGACTAAAATTCTGAAACATGACTTTAGTGACATTCCTTTTGACTTGACTGATTACTCATTTCAACAAAGTTAAGTTAATTTAAGGTGAATGGTGTGTATTTATTCATGATGAGCAGCCATGGTGACTGGGGCAAGGAAAAACTACCTTAGATGACATGAGGAAGAAACCTTGAGAGGAACCAGACTCAAAAGGAGAAATCCATCCTCATTTGGGTGACATCAAGAGTGTGCTTATATTCTTTAAACAATACAGAACACTAGAGAGTGAACATCAAATTCAGAATTTCCCTCTCAAAATAATAACATTGTTATTTTAAACAAATTATACATTATACATTTTGTTCCAACTTTTTAGGAATTGGGGTTGTACAGTACAATTGTAGTTAATGAACATTTCAAATGGTTTAACTTTAATTTTTACATAGAAATAAAGTTTAACAGAATTTACTGATAAAAAAAAAAAAAGTAATATACAGATAGCCACACAGTTTACACTTAATTAGGTCAAATACCAATTAGCTGTGCATGTCAGCTAAAAAGACTAAGGGAGATTCGGATATCTAAGGTCCACACTGGCCAAGATGCATATGTGCATCAGTCACAAAAAAGTGAGGGTAACAGGCTTCAACAACATATGCTAAAATTTCACAATCTGCTTTAGGTTAAAAACTGTTTAAAAAAAACAACAAAAAAAAAAAACGCTGAAGCTCTGCAACAGGGAGAGTGTGGATTTAAGCTTTATTGAACTAAAGCTGTAACTCAGTGTCGGCAAAACGGTACTTTACTGAACTCCATAAAGATAAACATAATTTCAAATACAATTAAAATATTTTATTTCAATGAAAATTATGTGAATTAAGTTCGAAAAAAGACTGATCCCTGAAACATTACCCAAGGAGTTTTGATTTACCAAACCATTTGGATCTGTCCATGTGAGTTTACTTGATGCAGTGAAAAATAGACTTCACTTTATACATTTGCAAAATGTATAGAAATAATATGGGTCGTTTTTATTCATTTTGAAAGCATTTAAATGTTTTTGTACAACAATGAACAATTAATTTGGCCCAGAATGGAGCCAGTTTTCAGACATACTTTAAGTAGTCATCTTGTATGAATTATATATATATATATATATATATATATATATATATATATATATATATATATATATACACACACACACACACACACATACAATGATAAGCAATTAAATTAAAACCGCTAACTTCAAAGTGAATAATGTTGATTATCTTGTGGCACCGGTCAGGGGATATAAAGAATTTGGCAGCGAGTGAATAGTCCGCAAATTTGATGTGTAAAAAATAGGAAAAATTAACAAATGTAAAGGACATTTTGATAAAAGCCAAGTTATGTTAGATAGAAGCAAACAAAGCAGATCTTGTGGAGTGATATGCAGTGGACAGTACCTACAAAAAGTGATCCAAGGAAGGACAACTTGAAAACTAGTGACAAAGTCATTGATGCAACAGCTAGCCAGTCTGGTTTGACCCTATAGAGCAGCTACTGTAGCACAAACTTTTAAAATTGTTAATGCTGTCTCTGATTAAAAACAAAGTGCTAGAATACACAGTGTATCACAGCTTCATGCTGTGCAACTGCAAACTGGGCAGATTGCCCATGATGACTTCTGTCCACCACAAAACACGTGGGCCCTTGAGCATCAGAACTGGATCATGAAACAATGGAGGAATGTACCCTGTTCTGATAATCATATTTTCTTTAAAATGTAATGGCTGGGTGCATGTTTATTGCATACCTAGGAGAAAGATGGAACCAGAAAACTATGGGAAAAAGTCTAGTAGTGTGATACTCTGGGGAATAATCTGCAAAAACCTTGGGTCCTAGCATTTAGGTGGATTTTGCTTTAACATGTGCCACCTCTCTAATAGCAGTGGTTTCTTTCAGCAGGATAAGGCACCCTGACTCAATGTAAAAATTGTTCAGGAAATGCTGTGGGAAACATGACAAAAGAGATCAAGGTGTTGATTCAGCCATTCCCTAGTCAATCTGAGTATGTGTGGGATATGCTGGACAAACATCTCTGATTCATTGAGGCTCTACGTCAGAACTTAAGCAATATGGTGTCTTTTAGCGCCAGATGTAGCACAGTTCTTGTAAGAATAGAGCTGTTCTGATGGCACAAGGGGGACCTACACAATATGAGGCAGGTTATTTCAATATTATGGCTGTTATTACATTAATGAACCTTTAATCTTATTTCAAACAAAGGTCCAGTATTATTATATTGTTAGTTCTTATTATGTTGTCAACCTTTGTACATGTGCATGCTTGAATGGCAGCAAACATATCAGTGACAGCCGCTTAAGGCCTGTGAATAAGAGTTGATTAGGTCAATGAGTGTGTGCATGTGTGTTTGTGTAAGAGTGTGGAATTTCATTATGTAGTGCAGCGCTGTGGTTTTGATCCCTGATTAGAGATCTAATTACCTAGTTTAGACTGTAAGTAGTCTATTTGCACTTTGGTGCTGGAACTGAACCATGTTTGGATTAGTGTGTGCATATGTATAAATGAATGTGTGTTTGCAAATCCTCTCTGTCAGGTGGAGAAATGTGTGGTCTGGTTCTCAAGTGACAAGGTTAATTTAAACTCTAATAATAGGCTTTTGGATGTCAGCTTGCATTTTGTATCTCTGTGTGTTTGGACCATAATGTGCATCACCCGTGGGAAAATTGTGACACCAAAACGTGTATTAGAAAGAGAATATATGGTTCATTTAACTGGCATTTATTATGCAACAGCTGTGGATGATATGGATCTCAAATAATGAGTGGATGAAGGGAGGACATATCATCTCTAAGAATAGCTTCTGTTAATTGGGAGTAAATCAAGGACACTCACTGGGGATTCAGACCTTTCTATTAAATTAAGGCCATTAAAGAGATGAGTAGAATTACTGAGATTAGCATGATGGATGCCTTTATATACATTTTTTTCTCAACTGTTAAATGAATTCTTTTTTTTTGGCAATACTTCTGCTTATAATTAAGAGTTTTGTATATAGAGGTTAACAAATGTGTGTCAGTATTTGCATTATATTTTTCTGTTTTTTCCCCACCAAATATTCAGTACAATAGTAAATAAAATAAAGGTTTCCACAAAAAGACAACAATTTCTGTAAAACAAACAAATAAATAAATATGGAATTAAAAGGCAGCAAATATTTTTTCTAATCATAACTCTGTGAGGGTTTCTTCAGATGCTGCTAATGCCTACGTATTTTACTGTACATAATTTTAGAAATAAAACGAATGCACATTTAAAAGTTTGTGTACTAGAAGAAAAAAAGTAAAAATAAATAAATAAATAAAAAGCAGTATAGAAAATCTTATTTTTTACCTCAATATTTGGTTTAAATGTTGTTCTAATTTTGGTCAAATTGTGTGGCAAAATTTAATGTTTAAATGGAATAGGGAAAAATACTTTCCAAAAAGAAATATAACAGTCTAAGTCATATACAAATATTCAATGTCTTTCTCCAAGCCATGGGCGCTGGACGCTTAACACAAGTTTGCATACCGGTCCATCCAGGAGGAAAAAGAAACACGTGTATTTTATCCACAAATTATAACCCTTTAATATCTCTATTCAAAAATAAAAAAATAATGTGCATACAGTGAGTTCATGTATTCTCTATTGATTTCAAAATTGATATGATCTTCCAACGTGCTGTTTTCATGAGTCGTAAAATCTGCCCCTAGCCACGCCCGGGATCTTTGATGATGATGATGATGATGAGCACCTAATTACCCTCAGATGATGATGATATAGGCGCTGTGGGCTTCAGCTTTCTCTGAAACATTCTGGGTCTTTGTGCAGTCAGGGCCTGTCTCTGGCTTTTTCACAGGTAAGGTGGTGGTGTATTTCATCCAAAAGTTGGCCCCTTTTCACTAAACTACAAAGTGTCTCTTTACTGCCATCTGGAACAGCATGTCATTATTAGGCATAATAAGGGAATTCCTGTACAGGACCTCAACCGGTGTAGCCATTTTGAATGATTAAGCGCTGAAAAGGAGAGGGGGGGTGTTAGACTACTCAGCCAACAGCGCATCTAATGGTAATTATAAATTAAATCTAAAATCTTGCATCCCTTCGCAGGATATGACCGGATTATCACGAATTAAAGATTACTAACCAAACCGGGTTCATACTAAAAACTAAAAGAAATAACGGCATACTACTCTAACATACTGTGTAGTAAGGTAGTGCTGCTGAGGACCGATCAGCGCAGAGCTTTCCGGTACTTCCTCGTTTAGCGGGAGGATGAAGCAGTGACGTCGGCGGACTGATTCGGTGGCAACAGCGCCGCAAAGGCGAGAACCCTCGGCCGTGCTGGAGCGTGATACACCGCGGAACACGCGCACACACAAAAACGCCGGGGGGAAACGTGATTCATAGATTTTATTCGAGGTAGACGGTCTCATACCGTGTAGCAGGCGTGTACCCGCTGACGGAAATCATGCAGCGGCGGGGAATAAGCTGCTGAGAGCTTTGGATGACGGTCTCTCTGCAGCAGCGCAGTACTCGGGCTTCACACGACGGTGCTTAGACTGTGGGTTTTTCTTTTTCTTTTTTTCAACGTCACCGTCCGTCTCGCGGTCTATGTCCCGGTGCCGCAAACACGCGCGCCCATGGCCTCGGTAAACAGGGACGAGGAGCAGCGATGGGTGCCGACGCACGTGCAGGTACTGGTGATCCGCGCCCGCGGGCTCCGCGCCAAGGGCAAGCACGGCACCAGCGACGCTTACGCCGTGGTGCAACTCGGCAAGGAGAAGTACTCGACGTGTGTGATGGAGAAAACCACGGAGCCCGAGTGGGGCGAGGAGTGCTCGTTCGAGCTGCAGCCTGGCGTCCTGGAGGAAGGGGGCCGAGACGCGCTCCCGGCGGGCACCTGCGACCTCACCTTCACGGTCATGCACCGCGCGCTCATCGGCCTGGATGTGTTCCTCGGCCAGAGCGTGATCGCGGTGGACAAGGTGTTCCGTGAGCGCGCATGCATGAGAAACGAGTAGGTTTATCTGCCTTCAGATTGGCTGCTGGGTTATTTGATTTGTTTACTTAAGTAGCACCAGTAGTTTTGTCTTCCTGCACACGTACACAAATGCCTGTAAGTTTGTCTTATGGACATTATAGCCGGTATCTGGTTTTCTGTTCATGTGAAAAGAGCGATCTAGCTTATAGAGGGAGAGGGGGGAAGAGAGAGAGAGAGAGAGAGAGAGAGAGTGCTGCAATCCACTCCGCAGTCACGCCCTCCTTCATACAGCACGCAGAGGGAGGATTGTGAAGGAGGCCTAATGATGGTTACTGATACCACCTGAGTGGCATTGTGCTGTGGTCAATGTAGTGTATTTTATTCTAAACGTGTTTTACAGAATATTTATCAGCCTCAAGGTCACCGTATACATAGACCTCTTACAGACTCCGAGACTAGACTTTTGTTTCCTGTTTCAAATGTGAAAATGAACATCCTGTTCTCACAGAACTCATGTTTTCTCTTCCTATAAATGTAAGCTAACTTTAAGCCTACAAAGGCAGTCTTCATCAGTGATGTAGTTTAGTCTGTAATGGAAACACTAAATGATAAGTAAAATTCACAAATTATAAGCCTGGATGGCATTGAGTCTTCTACATGTGACCAGTGGTCATGTGATGTCTTATGTGGTGACTTTTCTCAAAGGTTTTGTGTGCAAAGACAGAGAACCAATACTGCTAAGAACATACACCACTGGAATGATCCTCCTCGTGTATTTTTGTTGAATATCTGGTTTTGGGTCCAAACACCAATTATCTATTCTATTGCTTGTTATTCTTCAGTACATTGCACAGTTAACCTCTGTCATAGGTACAGGTAGATGAAAAATCTTCGTGGTATATAGTAACTTGGCAGAAAAACCTTTGTTGTACTCCACGTATACCATTCCTGTTCTAACTAATGAAGGTGTAACTGTGTACGAGCATTTACTAAAGATTAGAGCTGGGTGTGTTGAATGTTCAGGAATGAGGCTGGGCACAGTTGAACTAAATATTATAAAATGCTACCGTGCAAGGTGTTCTTTGTCCATGCTAGTCATGCAGTAAAATTCCAATGAGTAACTAGCTTCATAATTATAAATATTTAATCAATTTTAAATGTACCACATGAAAAGATCAGTTTTAAATCAGTGTTTGACCATTTACAGTTGCAGTATTTGTCCAAATTTGTGGTCTTGTAAACCTTTTAATTATTACATTTCTAGCAATATTTAGAAGTGTAAAATGGTTAACTTGAAATTTTGAAGTTGCTGTGATACGAACTGTAACCTCGAATATCATTTGAAATAATGGTCATATTGAACCACATTTGAAAGATAATGCTTGTGTGAACATACAGGCTGTCCAGTTACATATAGCAAGCATATAGCAAACTAATGTAGGTAATATTTAATGCTGTTATCTGATATTAGTTACATATAAGTTTCTTGCAGGACTGTACCTAAACATTGACATGTCTTAGAATATGGCAAGATAAGACTAGTGATGATGTAAGGCTTTTCTTTTTAAGACTCTGAATATATACAAACCCCTTAAGGGTAAACTTTTTTTCCCCCTCTTCTGGCTTACCACTTTGAGCAACCTTTGCAATACTCTGCAGCCTTTACAATGTGTAAATATTACCTGTTTGTTAACTGGCTACAGCAGCTATCTAAGCACAACGTGGAGCAGCCTTAACTGTAGATCACTGACTTATACACTATATAAGTAACACGTGAACTCGCATTTATGCAGTCAGCTAGTCATTGGCACAGTGCATAAACTCGTACAGATACAGGGCAAGAGCTTTAGTTAATATGATCTGTGACTTAGAGACTGTGCCATGGTTGTTGGTGCAGATCAGTACTGCTGATCTCCTTGTATTTTCACACAGTGGTCTGCACAGAATGATGAAGGGGAAAAAAAACATTTTCTAAACATAGGATAAGAAACCCTCCTACAGACCGAAACACCTGGTCTGACTTGTCTAAGCTGCAGCATGTCTATTGTAAATAAGCACTCTTTATAGCTGTGGTGAACAGTGAAGTGTTTTGCAGAACACATCAGCACATCCAACTTTCAGGTGGCTGAGCTACAGCAGCAGAAGACCACATCAAATCCCAAAGCTTTAAATCAAGAATCTGGACAATTTTTTTTTAAATTGGCCAGTTAAATATTTTTTTTCTAATTTTCTTATTACTGCCTCAAAAAAGAATTTTCTTGCTTGACTAGAATCTAGTGTGGTGGTCAAGGTTTAGATTTTTATCCATGCTTCCCAGCAAAGTTATTTAAGAGATTGAGTTGCTATATCCTTCTTGGCTGCATGAACCAATCTTCATTTTCCTTCTGATCTCTCATATCAACCCCAAGGAACTGTCACTTAGTGTTTTTTGGTTGTTTTACCATTTTGTGTAAATTTGAGACTGTTGTATGTAAAAAATCCCAGGAGATCAGCAGTATCTTAAAAAAAAACTCAAACTAGCCCATCTGGCACCAATAACTATGACATGGTTAAAGTCACAGAGATCAAAATTTCCCTATTTCGATAATTAATTTGAAGATTATCTTAAGCTCTTGATTGCTGTAACTGTATACATATACAGGTGTTCCTAATAAAGTGTATGGTGATTGTATGTGTGATTGTATGTATGATTTATTTAATATGTGGCTTAATTGTCATTGTGGCATTTATAACACCATAAACTTAACCAGAAATGTGATTTTTGGTTTGTTAGGAATATACTTTTGGCTCACTCTAGGTAGCATGGAGAAATAGTATGGAGCAGTAACATTAGACATAATGGGCTGAATTTGTTATGTTGAATATGAACTGATTTATTTGTCATTTATTCATTAATTTATTTTACACAACAAAATCTATTTAAAAAAATCCTATATAGAATGCTTCTTACTCTTACCACTAAATGTGTGGAAATTAACTCAAGACTGAAAAGTTGTACAGTAGATAGTACATGTCAAAACATTTACTTATTTACGCTGTTAAACAATGCATATTTATAATGCCATAGATGTGATTTGAAAAGTTTGCTTTACACTTGGAATTTCAGCTCTGTAAACGTTTGGTTTAAGGAATTACATGGGTCTCACCAAATCCTAATCAGCTGTGTCATGCATGCCCCTAGTAATTTACAGGTCACTAATATTCAGAAAGATATACATGCGAATGCAGCAGGCAGCAGCGGTTCTTAAACTTTTGTTAATTATTTGGTTTGGCTTATGCAAATCATTACATGCAGCTTTGCTAACGCCTTGATAAAAGATCCCTAGTGATTATTACTTTGTGTGTGAATGCATATGTAGGTGGAAATAAGTGTGTTTCCTGAGACAACTTTTAATTCTCACCACTTCCTTTGCATGTCTATGAAATAGGAAATCAAATTAGTTGGTCAATAAGACAGGGCCCCGAGAAAAATAATTTAACACAGTCTGTGAAGTGTGTGTGTGTGTGTGTGTGTGTGTGTGTGTGTGTGTGTGGTTTTTTATTTTATTTTTTTTCTTTCTTTTTACAGAATGTTTACTGTGACTCTGTGCATCACTCTTGTTAATACAGTATGCTTTCAAATACAAGATGCATCTAGATACTGTTTTTTGCTGTCATTGTTTTAACATGCCATGTTATTTCTTATAGGTTCTCAGACATTGACTGTGTTGTTAATTGTCCAAGTACTTGCAAGAAGGAATAGCATGGTGTCTTGCACATTGGCACAGCAATTTGTGCAAAGCAGTGTCCACACACTTTGGTAAAATAACAAATGCCATAATTTAAAAAATCAACGCATAGGGGTTAAAGGCATTATATAAACAGTTTCTTGGCTTTTGAGGTGTAGTTTCATATTTGTCACATAAATGTTCGTAATGTTTAACACAATTGGGTTGAGTCTGTTTGTGGATGTTTAAAAAGGAAATGAAGTGAGCATCTCAGCAAAATTTGGCAGACAGAAGATTTGCTACCTAGGACAATAAAAACCTTCATCCTAGTGCTATTAGGTCAGACTCTAAGATCACCTTTTTCTTTGTGTGTGTGTGTGTGTGTGTGTGTGTGTGTGTGTGTGTGTGTGTGTGTGTGTGTGTGTGTGTGTGAGAGAGAGAAACATTTGAGTATGGATATAGATGGTGCTGAAGTTAGTGACGTTTGGTTTCATTGCATACAATAAGAGAAATATAAGCATCATTATATTATTTTGGCTAAAGGTGCAGGATGAGAATGATTAAGTCCACTCTTCAGATGTAGCCAGGTTTAGGATCTACACTTATAATAAATGTTTGTGTCTGTGAAAACATAAGGAAAGAGAGTGGGTATAAAAGGAAGTAAAGCCTTGCTAGACATTATCTTTTATGAATTGGTTTACTTTAGTGTGTGTGTGTGTGTGTGTGTGTGTGTGTGTGTGTGTGTGTGTGTGTCATAAAGTAAACCTATATATGCTAAACCCAGCTCTGTGTGGGTGGGGGGTGGGTGTGAGCGACAGTGACCATAATGGGTTATGTGTTCATTGGTGCAGACATGCAGCTGTGAGCAGAAAGAAAATATTGCAGCATTTTCCTGCAGCATGGTGATCCAAATCTCTGGGCTCATTACACAATGAAAGTAATGTTATGTCTGTGCATGCATGTATGAGATCAATACTGCTGATGAGAGCAAGTTTCTGATGCAGGGCATGTCAACAGCATTTTGTTTTGTGGGTTTGTGTACATAGCTAGACACACAATGAGTCATTATAACACAAGTTGCCCCAAGTAAGATAAGACTGAGGCAATTTTACACAGGTGCATATACAGTAGTGTAAAAAGTGTTTGACCACGTCCTGATTTCTTATTTTTTTGCATGTTTGTCACACTTGTTTCAGATCAAACTAATTAAAATATTAGTAAAAGATAACAAGTGAACACAACATGCAGTTTTTAATTGAAGGTTTTCATAATTACATGGTCCTGTGTGAAAGTGTTTGCCCCCTAAACATAACTGGTTTGGCCACCTTTAGTAGCAATAACTGCAATCAAGCATTTGCGATAACTTGCAATGAGTGTGTTACAGCGCTGTGGAGGAATTTTGGTCCACTCTTCTAAGCAGAATTGTTGTTATTCAGCCACATTGGAAGGTTTTTAAGCATGAACCACATACCACAGCATCTCAATAGGATTCAGGTCAGGACTTTGACTAGGCCACTCCAAAGTCTTCATGTTGTTTTTCTTCAGCCATTTAGAGGTGGACTTTATGGTGTGTTTTGGCTCATTGTCCTGCTGCAAAACCCAAGTTCGCTTCAGCTTGAGGTCACGAACAGATGGCTGGACATCCTCCTTCAGGACTTTTTGGTAAACAGCTGAATTCATGGTTCCATTTATCACAGCCAGTTTTCCAGGTCCTGAAGCAGCAAAACAGCCCCAGACCATCACAGTACCACCACCATATTTTACTGTTGGTATGATGTTCTTTTTCTGAAATACAGTGTTACTTTTATGGTAGACGTAATGGGAGACACACCTTCCAAAAAGTTCAACTTTTGTTTCGTCAGTTCCGAGTATTTTCCCAAAAGTCTTGGGCATCATAAAAATGTTTTCTGGCAAAACCTAGATGAGCCTTTATGTTCTTCTTGCTAAGCTACGGTTTTCATCTTGGAACTCTGTCATGCAGACCGTTTTTACACTGACCTTAACTGAGGCCTGAAACCTGCAGTTCTTTGGATGTTGTTGTGGGGTCTTTTGTGACCTCTTAGACGAGTCATCGCTGGGCTATTAGGGTAATTTTGGTCGGTCGGCCACTCGTGGGAAGGTTCTCACTGTTCCAAATTGTTGCCATTTGTGAATAATGGCTCTTACTGTGGTTCGCTTGAGTCCCAACGCTTTAGAAATGGATTTATATCCTTGTCCAGACTGATAGATCTCAATTACTATCTTTCTCATTTGTGTCTACATTTCTTTGGATCTCTGCATGATGTCTTTTGAGGATCTTTTGGTCTACTTCACTTTTGTCAGGCAGGTTCCATTTAAGAGATTTCTTGATTGCAAACAGGTGTGGCAGTAATCAGGCCTGGGTGTGGATAGAGAAATTCGAGTGTGATAAACCAGTTTTAACAAAGGTGCAAACACTTTTTCATACAGGGCCATGTAGTTTTAGATTTTGTTTTCCCTCAATAATATAAACCTTCATTTTAAAAACTGCATGTTGTGTTCACTTATCTTTTACTAATATTTCAATTAGTTTGATCTGAAACAAAGTGTGACAAACATGCAAAGAAATCAGGAAATCAAACACTTTTTCACACCACTGTACACTATGCCCTTTTGCCCACAGATATGTACAAAGCAAAATTACCTTTTAATTGGCAGGGTAAAGAAGGCATGCATAACAAAGCCACTTAAGTTATAGCGATCAATGTATAAAGGAATTGTAGCTTGTCTGTTTATAAAGTAATTTCTTGCTACATCCATGTGAACATGTTTAATGGTTAACTGCAAAAATTAATGATGAATAAAATCTTGTGAATGCTACTAATTTGTCATAAAAACGGTGTATAACATTACATTAGTTTATTTATAACCCAATATTGACTTTAGTAAATAATTTTTTTTTTTTTATGTTAGATCATGTTAGATTTGGTATAAAAAATGCATTTGCAAACTGTTGTATGAGGTAACTTAACTATCCACTAACAAATATAGATCACTGTAAGGGAGTTTTATTGATTTATTTTCTGTGGCTGCATAGGGCCGTATTTATTTAGACAAATTATTTAAAACAAGTTGGTTCATATAAAGAAGTGACTGTCATTTTGGATGAAACACGGATGAAATCTTTTAAATGGCATGTAAGGACCATTAAAATGCTGGTTGTTAATTGTTCTGAGTTTTAGTGATCTACTTGCCTTTTGTGCAGATCTAAAGATTTCTGAGCATTACTATTGTATAACATTGTGACCCATGTGCAAGTGAAAACTAATCACTTAGCTTTCAGCTCAGCTAGGCCAGGTTTTTTTTATATTTTCTTCCATAGTCCTCTTATGTCTCACTTGAATAATTGTGGCTTCAGGGTCTGTTATTATAAAATATTTGTGCCTCTGGCCCAGGGCCCTGCATTAGTTTAGCTCTGATAAAAGTAGTTATTAACAAGTGTTAAATGTTATAAGAAGAAAGTGATCTAGATCGTCCACTAATGAGGTCTGAAATTCCCATGGTATCGTGTAAGTACTTTGTTTTTTATATATATATATATATATATATATATATATATATATATATATATATATATATATATATATATATATATTCTGTAATTTGTATGATTTAAGGGGAAATGCTGTTCTGTAGCAAGTCAGTAAAAGTTAAAATATTTAAGATAAGTATGTAATGCTTCCAAACTGAATCATCACCTTTGGTAATGTGATTTACAATCTAGCTCTTTTAATGTGCATAATCAGTTTTTTTCTATTGTGTATTGAGCAAATGGGGTATTTTGTAATAAAATTACACTTTTTAGCCATATACTGCCTAGTACCCATTACCTGTTTGAGAACAGTATACAAACATATATGGCAGTTAAATTAAGAAAAAGGGAAATTGTGCATATACATACATACGTACGTGTGTATATGTATGTGTATATGTATGTATGTATATATATATATATATATATATATATATATATATATATATATATATATATATATATAATAATAATATAAATATTAATATATTAATAATAATATAAATATTACACACACACACACCAATAACAGGCTGTTCATTTTGCATGTAGGCCTTCAGTGATGTCCTACCTGAATCAGTCCACCTCTTAATACCATCATTAAGACTCTATGGCTATACCATCAATATTTGCAGAAATGCAGTATAACGAAGAACTGCATCACAGACCTGTATCTCATGCAGTAAGAGTGAGTGGCATTACTAAAGCAAGAAGCCCCAATTAACACAATTCAACAACTCCTTTCACTGCAGCCACAGGTGCACTGCTATCTACACTCGCTGTTTATTTCTGCTGACCGTATGGCAATATTTGATGTGACTGCTTAAATCTGATTGAATAGAAACTTCAGCATAACATTGCAGCAGCAGCACACCCAAGAGAAATGGTATTAAATGAGAATCGACGATTAGGAATAACTAAATACATATTCATAAACCAAACAATACAAAATGTAAATCAGTGATTCTGATGGCATTTAGGCCAGCAGAGAGAGGCCTTGCTGGCCATGACAGCTTGCCACATATATGCCTGCGTGTGTGTAAGTTCAATCGATTAAGCTATCTCTCTTTCCCCCAGGTGGTACAAGCTTAATTCTAAAACTGGCAAAAAGGAGAAAGAAAGAGGGGAGCTTCAGCTAACTGTGCAGTTCACTCGCCATAATCTGACAGCCAGCATGTATGACCTCTCTTTGAAGGACAAACCTCGGTCAGCCTTCATCAGGCTGCGTGAGCGCATGCGTGCCCGGAAGCATGGTGGGGATGAAGAGTCTTCCTCGGCCGTCGTGCCTGGGGGTTACGGGACGTTAACGCGCACGCGAAGCCGTCTGCCAAGTGATGGTGGTGGTGAAGAAGACTATGAGGATGATGAAGGAGGGGAGTTGAGAAGGAGTAAAATGAGGAGTTATTTTCTCCATGGACGGTTACGCAAGTCTTCTGACACGCGCTCTAGCACGTCTTTAGGTTCGGAAAGCAGCGAGTCGTCTTCTAGGGGGGGCAGCCTAAGTCCAACTGCTGGCATCAGTGTAGTGGTCTCTGACCTCTCCAATTCGCCAAGTAACAGCAGCAACCTGACTGCAGACAACAGCCCAGGTACATGTAACCTGTTCTCTATTCAATGTTTAAGGTTAATTATTATTCTTTTCCAAAGCTAAATCAGACCCTAAATATAATTAACAAAAAATTAGGTGGTAAAAATAAAGTTTTTAAAAATGATCTAGAATATTTCTGATCAGCCAAAGCAATCTTTTACTTTTATTTTTATGTCTTCTTGTTCCTTGTAGATATTTAGTAATACATATAGACAGACAAGAACACATTAACATCACATTAACGTTCTGTGGTCTTTAATTCCCTTCCCTTTTTTTTCTTTCTCTCAGAGCACACAGTAGCTCCCTCACCACTAGTCTCACCTGTCAAAAGTGTGTTTGATGAGGTGTGTGACCTTAGCATCTCAGTGCCTCATTCCTTGACCACTGACATTGATGCCCCCATTCTCCTGCCCTCTGTATGTGTTAATGGAAATCCAGTGGAAACCTCTCCTCTAACTCACCAACCCCCCTCACTGGTACTACAACAGCCAAGGCTACAGATAGAGACCCAACAAGAATCACAGCAAACTCCTCAGTCAAGCCCACCAGAGAAAAGCAAATCTACTCAGGCCCAAACAGCCCAGCACTCAGAAATCAAACCTCAATCCAGTTTAGAGTTTCAGATTCAGCAGCCTAAAGTGGAATCTAAATCTAAGCCTGACGTGCAGTTCCCTGCATTAGGGCTGCTGCAGAAGGGGTCTGCACTCTCTCTGTCGTTGCAGAACCTCTCTCGGCATAAAGAGAAACAGCAGGGCGGCGGGCCTGTAGATGGCCGTCGCTGGTCTTTTGACAAACCAGGAGAGGAGGAGAAGGCGGCCATTGCTGCTGCACTGGAGCATGCTGGGCTGATTGCCGATGAACCAGTGATTGAGAAGGTTGCGTCTGTAAGTGAGAGAGATGTTCAGGGCAAGAAGAAGCGAAGCTTGTTCTCTCATGCACGAGGAGAAAAAGAGGAAAGTGGTCCTGTTCAGCCAGCTGCAGAGGGAAGACACAGAGGCTGGTTCAGCTCTAAGGACCCATACAGTAAACCAAGGTAAAACCATGTTTATTATTGACTGATTTTATTATAAAACGTGTATAAATGTGTTCTCATTTGTGCTGACACTTATTTCAACATAGCCAGATTAGATCATAGCACATTTTGTGTCTCTTGCATTTTCTCTTTGCTCCCCAACTATACATTTGTCCACAGCACCTGCTTTGGCTGTTTGATTCCTTTTAGTAGGCTCCTAAAGATGATCAACAGATATAAATGTATGGCAGTGTGTGTGTTTAGTGCAACTATCTTCTTTTGATTCAGGTTACTGTTAACAAAATTGGTAAAGATGCTAATGTTTGAGGAATGATGATGCATGCACTTTTTTTTTACTTATTATAAAAAAAATTCAAATAATTTTTATTACTTTTTCTGAGATTGATGCATAACTGTCGGAACTGTTGTGATGCATCTCTTGTCCTTGAATGTCAAGATATTTACTAGTTAATCTGTATACACTGATTTTGTACAGTGTTTGAATTTAGTGACGACTGCTGCTAGAATTCATAGAACCTTTCATATTTTTCACTGTAAAGTAAAAATGAAATGAAGGTGCCCTAACTGTCCACCGATATGATTGTGATGCATTGTTTTATTCACTGCCCTGGTTCACATTTCTACTGCAGTCACCTTTTTCCTTTTATATTACATTGTCTCAATGCTACTTGGCTCTGCTGCTCTCACTCTTTCTCTGATATGGTTGGATGATCATTATGGTGTGTCCTAACTCTGCACTGCTTGCAGTCTGCAGTGCTGCAAGATAAAGCATGTGTGGTATGATTTAATTTACTTTTACTCATTCCAGGTACACATACTGTGTAGTTGTTTTAAATGAGGTTTTTACAGATGATTGTACCCTGACTCTGTTCTGCACTGACCTTAACTGAAAGCATTGTAGCCTTCAGTGATTTCATTTTAAGATTACTTATTAAAATACAAACTCAAATAGCTAATCTGTTATTAATTCTAACCTGGTTTAATGAGTTATATGAGCAGGTATTTGGCCATAAAGTGTTTTGTAAAACAAACTGCCCTTTCCTATTATTGATAATGAATAGTGGCTGTTTGTTGTATCTAAATGATACAATTATTTTTGTCACTCATTAAAGGGATAAAAAAATATAATGTAAAACAATTGAATTACACCATGTCACTTATAAGCTGCTTTTGGAAGGATCATTCACGTTTTTCAATTTTATGTTGCAGCCTGATATTACAATCATTCAAATTGCTATTTTGTTCTCATTTATCTACATCCAATATGCCATAATAACAAACTGAAAACATACATGTAAAAAAGCTTATTTGAATCACATTTACATGAGTATTCATGCCCTTTGCAACATCACCTGAAAATGAGCTCAGGTGCCTCACATTTTTTTTCTTGATCATTGCCGAGATGTTTCTACACCTTGACTGGATTTGATCAAAGTTTGTTGATGACATGATTTGGAAAGGCACACACCTCTTTATAGAAGGCCTCACAGCTGACGATAAATATCCAAGCAAAACTAAGCCATTAGTTCGAAGGAACTGCCTGCAAAGCTCAGAGACATGATTGCCGCAAGGCACAAATCTGGGGAAGGGTACAAAAAGGTTCTGCTGCACTGAAGATTCCCAAGAACACAGTGGTCTCCATATATATCAAATGGAAGAAGTGTAGCACAACCAGGACTCTTTCAAGAGCTCTTAGCCCAGCCAAATTGAGCATTCAGGAAAGAAGGGTCTTGGTAAGAGTAGTAACCAAGAAGCCAATCGTTACTCTGACTGAGCTCCAGAAGGACAATCAACACTGCAGCCCTTCACTAAACTGGACTTTAAGGGCAGAGTGGCTAGATAGAAGGTTCTCCTCGGTGCAAAACTGTGAATGCATAAAAGAAACCTGAAAAAGAGATGAATGTTAAGTAAACTGGTGATTCTATTTTCTCCTTTCAAAATAAATAAAGGAGCTTGGCTTTAAGGAGTCTTGACGTGGAAAAAAAAACATTCTAACCAATAATTAATTTAAATAAAAATGTAATTCTAATTAACAATATTCAAACAAATCTATATAATTGCTCCTTTACACTGTGTGAAACAAGATTCTCTGGTCTGATTAAACCACAAATTAACCATTTTGGCCCTCAATTCTAAACATTCTGTCTGGAGGAAAATTGGCACCACTCATCACATGCCTAAAACCATCCAAAAAGTAATCATGCTGTGTTTTCTTTCTCTCTGTGGCAGGGACTTGGTACAGAGAAAAAGAACAGATAGATCCCATTCAACAGTTTTCAGGTCCTTAGTCTGGGCAGAAGGTTTACCTTCCAACATAACAACCCTAAGCATACAGCTTCATCAGCTACACAGGAGTGGCTTGGGGACAACGACTTTAACCCTATTATACATCTCTGGAAAGATCTGAAAAAGGTGCTCTAACTGAGTAAAGGGTCTAAATATTTATGTATACAATGGTTTAATTAATTAGTTTATTTTTTTATTTAGACATTTCTAGAATTCTGTTTTCACTAATCGGTTACTGAGTGTAGAATAATGAGAAAATAAATTCTATTTGAAAGATTGTAGTATCCGAATATGGTTACATTTTCATTTCTATGTCCTGCTACTCAAGATGAATAAAATTACCAAGTAACAGGGTCTAAGACTTACTGATATGCAACCAATCAGCCAGGATTTAAGTAAAATTTCCACCATGGCCTTACTCAGAAAACAAATTATAAGGACGGATGTTTTGTGGAAGCCTGACCATAAGATTAGTATGTGCTTTTTGACAATTTCATTTCACACTAACCTGCACTCATCTGGGAAGATGTTTCACTAGATTTTAGAGTGTGATAGTGGAGAATTGTGCTCATTCAATCACAAGGGTGTTGAAGTCAGGCACTGATCTCTGGGGAGGAGACATGGGGTGCAGTAAGATTGAAATAATCCTAAGTGTTCATTTAAGGCCAGAGCTCTGTTCCAGATCACTCAAGATCGTCGACTTCAACCCATGCAAACCATATTTTCATGGAGCTTGCTTTGTGAACAGGTGCATTGTCGTTCTGGAACAGGTCTAGTGAAGTGAAAATGTAATAATACCCCATCTAAAGGAATCCTATACAATTGTGTGCCTTCAAGATAGATATATGGCTAAAAAAGTCAGGTGTTCCAAAACTTGTCCATTTAGTCTATATTGCTGAATGTATAGTTCACACAAATACTGCAGGCAATTGAGAGATTTAATTTTGTGTCTAATAGGGTGACTGTGTGTGCCTTTTATTCACAGCCAGCTGGTTGCTCCACAGACAGACTTCCCAGCCAGCAGAGCCTGTCCCCTTTTATCCTTGTGCCCTACTGACTTTTCAGAGGATATGCCTTACCAACACACTAACCCCTTCACTTCCACATCATTCATCTCTCCGGCTAACCCTTTCTTTTCACTACTTAAGCAGAATCCATTTTTCCAGGAGCTGCATACTGTTACTCCTTTAACACCTGCTTTGCCCTTTCTCTGTAGCTCATCCATCTATCAACCTGAAGTGCCTGCATCCAGACCAAGAAGCCACACCCCTCCTTTACACTTAGATGAAGCTGGAAATGCAAAAGGAGCCCTAATGGATGGATCATCAGATAATCTAACCAGTTCTTTTTGCAGAACTAATGTGTCTGGTGACTCTTACAAATATACTCAGTGGGATGATTTCATTGATGGTCGACTAAAGCTAAACTCGAAGATTAATAGTCAGATGTTGAATGTGCTTCCTTCTTGCTCAATTGAACCAACAAATCCAACTCCCACTTGTGCTGAAGGTGACCTTCAATCTCATGTTGAAGCTGAAGCTAAATTTGTACGCTGTAGTATGCAGAAGGTTGATCTCTGCGAGTTTGTTTCTCGGGATGCTTTAGAATCCGAAATTGACTCCTCATTGCCTCAAAACTCAAGCATAGAGTTCTCTGAACTCAATGCTTTAGCATGCCCTTACCCTACACTTCCAGAATTTACAATTAATAATGATAAATTCAGCGCAGTCTCATTTTTCCAAAAGAATACATCAAATGCAATGCCTGTGTCATCTGTGACACTTGAACCCTCAGCACCCAATTCTGAATCACCTGGATATTTAGCCCGGGGTGAAAAGTCTGAAGACAAAACTAGAAAATCTATGTCTTCTGAGAGGCAAACGGATGATGATGACGCTAAAGGGTCTGTTGAAATCCAGAATACATCTCTGTTTTACAGTAATTTTGATATTCTGGAAGAACTTTCCATTGTGGCACCTGAATCTTCAAGCAGGAGTTGTAATGTCCCAAAGTGCCTACCAAAAGAACAGAAGAACTTTGAATCGGAAGGTGATCTTGGAACAGGAGATGGAGATTTGGAATTGGTGGCGTCTCCTATTAAAGAAAGAACATGCTTGGATGTCATTCCAGCAACATATACATTAGGGTTGTCTATTCCCTTAGGACCCAGTGCGTCTGTGTTGCAAGGAAAACTGACCATAGAAAAAGATCCTACAGGTAATCCAGTGTGTGAACCACTGAACAAAAGTGAAGTTAATTTTGAAGAGGAAGGTTTTTATCGCAAGAACTTGAATGTTCTTATGGATTCTGCTTCTACTAACTCAAGCAACATGTCACTTGAAAGGGATAAATGCAGTGATTCATCTAGTAATCTATCGAAGGGATTTTTCAAGAATAACAGTTTACCTGAAACTACTGTCCTAAAACACTGTGAGGTGGAGACACCAAAAGGTAACAGAAACATACTATCTTCACCACTGTCTCCCAAGAATGTGCTCTCTGATAGCCTGTATAAGAGTGTAGATTCGGAGCAATACCTAACATGTATGTCACAGCATACTTCTCTTGCTGTATCTCAACTCTCTCCAGTGGCCACTCTGGAAAATTACACATTTCAAGAAGCCAACCTAAAATCCGGTTTAACCCAGGACATTTTGACAACAAATGACTTCTCTCAAAGGATCATATTGAAACTGCAGCAAGACCCAGCTGAGATTTCCCAAAAAGCTTCACCAAAAATGTTGAAATTTACAAAATGTGTTGCTTCCCAGAACACTTTAGAAAAAGAGGTCATAATGGATACTGTTGCAAATGGATCAATACAAAAATACAATCCCCCAATGGACTCTGTTATGAAACAAGATTTGCTACATGAAAGTATGCCTGATGTCTTAGACATGATGCCAAAAGCAGGGGAAAATCTTTTAATGTTAGATTCTCATATGTATAGGGATGATATTTCCTCAGCTCTGCCTCATCGGTTTCACCAAGTGCAATGTTCTGATGCTTTAGAGGACCTGGAGCTTATCACAGATTTTTGTCAGTCACCTGAAAATATGTGCAATTCTGATTTTGCATTCAAGCCAAACTCTAGCATTATTCACGACTTGGTTAAAACAGATTTGCCCCTGGAGAATGTGTTTGTGGCCCAACATGCTGTGACACATTCTGTTGGCACAAGCCCTGTCGCATATCCTGCACCTAGGGAGACTTTCACAAACATGGAATTGTGTCTTGAAGTATCACAACGAATTAAAAATGCACAAGAAACAAGTACAACAGCTTTTGTTTCTCAAGGGGAGTATTTGGACATTGATGTAAACTGGTCTACTAGTCAACCACCACCCCCTGAACCCGCAGTGGTGGGCAGGCAAACTTCAGGGCATGATCAATTGATGAGCTCTCCATTATCTTTGCTTGACCTCTCACCACTTGCTGCATCTACACCGCATGTGGCCGAAGAGATTACTAGTATGCCATTGTTCCCCTTTCCTGTGCCCTCTGTCACAGCAAAATTGCAGCATACTGCACTGGCTACTGACGCTTTTCCAACTTTGCTTGCTGCATCACATAATTCTTTTCCTCAGAAAGAACATCAGGTAGACGGTCATCTAAGCAGGTGAGGTCAAAAGAGGGATATTTGAGATTAACTTAATTTGAGGGTATGTATGAGTGATTCAGCATCTCTGCAGATTCTGTGGAAGATATTTATATTTTAGGGGTGTAACGGTACACAAAATTTACAGTTCGGGGCAAAAACATTTGTGTACAAAAATAGTTACAAATGGAATTCAGAACAATTTAAAATAAAATGCAGATTTGGTTAAATAATATAAATTAATATAGTGCGTTCAAAAAGTCCCTCCACAGTGGTTGCGTAGAGTAGGTAGTGGAGCACATTTTTAAGATGGCGATAAATACATTTGGGAGTTAATTCTCGGAATATTTCAAGCATCATTTTTTATAAATTCTGCTTAATTCAGCATTCCTTTTAACAAATGTTTTCATTCTGTCCATCTGTTATTCATTCACACCCTCAATATGAGAAATTGTCAGGATTTTCTTTTTAAGACAAATTGTTGAAACTGTACATAAAACAAACAAAAAAAGATCCATCTGTCATAAAATTCTTGATTGCAGTAAGTGGCAGCAATTTCGCGCATGCGTCGAACAAAATAGTTTTACTACAAATCATATTGCTGTGCACTAGCCACAGTTACACTGCACTAACCAAAAGCCCTGCAGCAAAACAGTTTGGTACGAATGTGTACAATCACACCCCATAATAATTATTTATATATATATATATATATATATATATATATATATATATATATATATATATATATATATATATATATATATATATATATATAATCTCACAGTACTTTGCAAAGTTTTGGTCAGTTGTTGGAAAAAAATGTATGGTTTGAATTTTCATCAATTAGCAATATACAAAGTAAATGAACAGTATGTAGATTAAAACAAGGTCATTAACTGAAAGCTATACTGCATCAAAGTCTCTACCAGGCAAAGATTTCAAAGCAAAGTGGGGTCCAAGATGTGCTGATCAGGAAAAAGCACAAAGAAATGGACAATGTTGAGGACCATAGACACAGTTGTCAGCTAAGAAAACTTGATGTACCAGATGAAAGACAGATTATGCTTACTTTGCTTTCACATCGGATAATGTCCAGCAGTATCGTCAGCAAAGAACTCAAAACATAGGCACTGGGGGGCAGGAAAAATAGCAGCAGGTACTCTGAACTGATGAGTCAAAACCTGAAATTTGGCTGTAGCAAAAAATCTGTTTGCCAAAGGGTTGGAGAGCAGTAAAATGAGTGTCTGCAGGCAACAGTAAAGGTTTCCTTAAAGTTTGGCGATTAAATTCTGCAAATATGTTCGGATCTGGTTTGGAGATTATTGGTGTCCTCAATGCTGAGAAATACAGACAGATAATTGACCCCAAATATATTCTGCAGGAGGGCAACAACTGCAACATACAGCCAATGTCAACAACTATCCTTACTGTAGAGAAGAACATGGAATCTGCAAAGTAATATTTTGGCCCCCAGAGTTCTGGATTTAATGTCGAGCCTGTCTGGGATTACATGACTGGGTTGGTTCTCAAAGATGTTTTTAACAACCTACCTGCCAATTTTTTCAAAAACTGTACCTAGAAGTGCAAATGTACGTAGAAGAATTAATTGATTGCTGTTTTGCAGGCAGAGGGTAGTCAAACCAAATATTGATTTTATTCATTTAATTTGAATTTCCCTTCTGTTAATTTACTTTGCATTTTGTTATTTGCAAAAAAAGAAACTATTAACACGTTCATTTTTTAAAAGGGTTCTTATTTTACTGCATTTTTTCCCACAAGTGCCTAAACCTTTTGCACAATACTATATATGTATATCATTTTTAATTTTTTTAAACAAAATTACATTAAAAAAACTAATTCAAATTGTGTTCAGGTCTGCATGTAATCTGCACTACTCAAACTTCCTTCCAAATTCTTCTGATTAGTTTAGTGTGAGGATGCACTTTAATCTTATTTTCTTCTGTCTTTCTCATGCATTCAATCAGCACTTTGCTATAGTTTGCTTTAATTAAAGTCTAAATTAGAATATACAATTTCTGGTGTTGTGTTTTTTTTTATTTATTTTTTTTTATTTGTTGTTCTGGAGAATTTAACAATAATTGTGTACTCACTTTTTTCCTTCTTGGTGTAAACACTTCCTCTCTGTTGTTTGCATGCCTTGTTATTTACGGACTCAAAATACACTTTCATTCTCTTGTGGTTTCCACAGTGGTGGGTGCATAGCTGTCTTTTGCCTGGACCTGGGGACAATGTGACTGCTTCATACAACATGCTGCTTTCATTTCGGAGATAGCTAGTAATATGTGGTTTTGGTGGTCTTTCATTACTGTAACTGAGTATTTACAGATCTTTCTTTGTCTTATTTTCGGGTGTTTTAGTCCACATCTAGTGAAGCCTTTGACACCTCCAGATGAGAAGAGATCAGAAGGACGGTCTGTGCTGGAGAAGCTCAAGTCCACCATTCATCCAGGTCGAAGTCATCAAGGAGACCAGGAACCTGACAAGAAGGTATGAATTTATTAATAAATAGCAAGAGGAATACTCTACAACAGGAAATGGACTGCCATTGAACATTTGGAGGGTAAAATCGGTGAAGTGAAAAGTATTTTCCTGTCAGTAAGGGTTTATACAAGCCATTTAAAAAGCTATGGATACTTAGTTACCCAAATACTAATAATAATTTATTAAATGCTGTTTTTTTTTTTTTTCTCAACTTTTCAGCTCTTGGTGGAAGGTGGAGGCTCCTACTACCATCTGAACCACAGTGAACTGGTGTCACTCCTGCTACAAAGGGATGCAGAGCTCCAACATGAGAGGGAAGAGTATGAGCGCAGTGGCCTTCTGCTAGAGAAGCGGGAGATGGAGATAAAGAAGATGAAAGTTTTAATCAAAGATCTAGAGGATTATATTGACACTCTGCTAGTCCGCATTATGGAACAAACACCTGCACTGTTGCAAGTCCGTTCCAAAATAAAATGACCCAGTAGAGTCAGTAAACATTTCACTGTCACTTCACAAATCTTCCACAATCCCTAGGCAGAAGTTGCAACCCTGCACTGCTACTGCAACCATGTAAATGTAGAATGAAACATTATTGTACAGGCACAGGAAAGATTAATATCTAGCATTCTTCGCTGTCTCAAAATACAGTGTCGACCTATTTGAGCCTCCAATATCCCTTGCTCCCACTATTCTAATAAGAATTTCAAAGAAATTTCACATAGTTGCTCACTTTCCCTAAACAAATGTGTGAGGGGCATCTGTCCAGCTAGTTACCAAAGCTGCCTGTCACTTAAAGGAAAGTACGGTCTGGTTTTTGGAAACGTGTGTGAATAGTCTTTGCTGCTTAAAGTAATGCATAAGCCAACTTTTATTTTTTTTTGTTCTTCCATTCCTCGCACATTGATGGGACCCGTCTCATTTAAGCTCATAAAACTATGCTGCTTGAACAGGCTGATTCTATAGACATTGTTAGAGAAAAAAAAATTGCTGCGAACGAAAGCAGAATCGGTCAGTTCACATCTGCTTGTGCCTCATGTCATGTCTTCCGCACTTTACTGAGAAACATAAGGGTAGAGGCACACACTAACATGCTGGCTTCCCAGTCTATGTTCGTCAACCAGTCCCTCTTTCCATTCTGCACGAGCTAACATGCACACATTGCTGCCAGTGCTTTCAGGTGTAACGAACAGGATATATACCGTTCTAACTGCATATATGCCACTCTGGTGAAATGCCAAATGCTGCCTTATCATATGTCTCTGTTCTGTTATTGGTGAAACCATCACTTTTCAGCTATGTACCTTTCTGTGAGTTGTGACTGTAAGGGACTGTGTGTTCAGACCTGATTGCCAACAGACTGTTAGGGTAAATCGGGTAATGTCAAAGGCTATTACTGCCTCAGTGTTGAGCGATGAACAAACAGTACTGTCTATAAGAGAGGTGGATGATTATGGAATACTTAATGTACGAACTTGCTATAATTCAGTGTCCCAGTATTCCCAGTGCAGCCATGGCTCCGGCCTGTGTCAATGTGCCTGCAGTGTTACTCTGATGTTACTCGGATGTTTCCACTATCAGTGTTTTTCACAGTGTAGCACCATCTGTAGTTGTGTGGTAGCGGCCTGTGTAACAGCACTTTTAAGCCACACGTACACTTAATTAAATGGTTCTTCCTCAAAAGCATAAGTACTGAGCGAACACAAATACATGCACATATACACTGCACTAGCTCATTCTCTGAACCTAAGATATTTACAGTATTCATGTGCTACTGTAATTCTTCTAGTCCAGCTAAGCTAGAAAATCAGAGATCTATATATAACATGTAACTTGTCAGAAAACATATAATTAGAATCATTTAAGGTTTTAAATCCTCTATATTGACTTTTGATCTCTAGCTCTTAGGTTGTGCTTGATGTAAAGTGAGTGATTTAGACTGGTATGGTACCGTGTCGTTTGAGTGGACTCGTGGCATATTAATGTCAGTCAGAGACTAAAGTTTACAATTCTTAATAAACCTCTTGTTTTATCTTTGTCCTTATTTAAAGAATATAATATTTATGCTTTGGTTTCTTTCTATTTTTTTTTTACAAATTAATTTGCTGTTCCATTGAAGTTATGTAAAGTTCTATTATCTGTTCTAAACTCACATTTGTGTCACAATTACTTTCTCACTTTTTGCTGTTTATTTTTGTCCTTTTAGGCTTTACCACCTTTTATTTTTAATGCCCTGTTTTGAGAATAAGCTGTTCGATCAATCTATGACGATGTTCTTTGAGATGTTTTCACATTTTCCCCTTAGTCTTTTAATGTACTGTAGAAAGCAATAGTGCCGAGTGCTAGAGAACTGTGAAAAACCAGATGCAGCCTGCAGTCCAGTTAGGAGGTACAAGTGCCCTTGACTTAATGTCATGTTATAGAATGTGTTGGTGGAATGAATATAGAATATTTTAATTGTTAATTTGGTCATTAAAGCTGCATTTCTGTAGCAGAACCTCTGGTAAGTTTGTTTGAAAATAAAAAACATTATTTGTGTTTATTCTGTTCCCACATTGTTGTTCTTGTAATTCAATGAAAAAAATTGCCATTGTCTTTACTTTATTTTAAATAAAATGGGCTATCACACTGCATTATTTAAGTTACTCGGTATATAGTTAGTTACATATCTAGTTGTTTTATTTATTTATATATAATATATAAATGTATCTAATTTTCAATAAAAAAAAAAAAGAATCTCTTCAAAAACCAAGAATCTATAGAGAGGACATGTCCACAAATGCTGACTACTTCATAGGGATCTGGAATGTTTCATTGTTAAATCAAGTCTTTTCTTGAGGTGCTGTTCTTTGAGATGTCCAGGTTGTCTTATGCCTGTCCCTAGATAGCAAATGTTTGCTTGTTTGATTATTGTATTGATAATCATCTTGATCATTGAAAGAGAATATTAAAATCAGCTCTCTGGTTTGTCCTTTTGCATCTCTCAATGAAATAAACTCAATTTTCAATTTGGGATGTCATTTTAGAAGGTGTTTATTTTGTAACTCTTCTGTCATTCAATGACATAATTAATTTTCTGTTATGTAATATAATAATAGAACTGAGAGACCGCATGGAGTCATAGCATGCAGTGCACATAAAAAAAAAGAAAAATAATCTATATAAAATAAAATCCCTTATACAAGATCTTTTAAAGAAAAATTCCCTGCTCTAATTTGTATTATTGAGGCAACAATATAAATGCTAAAATAATACTTCTTAATTAATATAATAAGGTAATCATTATATAATTGTGTTCATTAACCACACCCCAAAACTATGACCACTGGAGTTGCCTCCCTTTGCTGTTATAATAATTGCCAGGCTTTCCACTAGATTTTGGAGCAGGAGTGTGAGGTCGTCAACTACAACAATAGTATTGAGGACAGGGACTGATGTTTGGTGAGGTCGACTTGGGTGCATTTTGAGTTCTGGTTCATTACAGACAAGTCAAGTTTTTTCCACTTCACAATGGAGTTCATGTTATACAAAAATGCATTCTAATGACGTGTTTAATCTCTTAGTTCCAGGAAAGGGAAAAGTTTAATATTACATCATTTGTATACATTCTATAAAATTCTATGCTTTCACAAATGTATAGCATGTATTTTTATTTATTTATTTATTGATTTTATTTTTATTTTTTGGGGGCGGGGTGTTCAAATACTTTTTGTTTTATTTTATACAAGAATTAAATAAAATATAAGTGCATATTTGTTTAAAAGCAGCATTGTGTGCTATTTTAGGTATTTTAAGTTGTTTAGAGTTTAAGAAAAAATACATTACCCAAAATGCATACAAATATGATGACTAGTCACTTAGGGGGCGTAACCGAGTTGTGTGTTATTTGAGTCTCACACTGCATGAGACCGAGTGCACTTCAGTACAAACTTTGCTCTTGCCAGTGCTCCAGGTTTTAGTCCATTATGTCTGAATCCACACTGTATCCTGAGTTTAGACCTGGCGAATCACGGTTTGATCAGGTAAATGTGGGAAAACTCCACTGCATTTTTCTCACACACACACACACACACCCCACATGCACACACGTGTTTCTTAATCAATGCACTAATATTTGTTACTTTGACTCAGTGTGGCCAATAAAAACAAAATTAATAATAAGGCATATGCATATAAGTGTGTTACGTTCCTGGATATTTTAGGTCGCATGCGTTCAAACCGTTTTTGTGCAAATTACACTGAGACCCCTACTGGTGTTATTGTGCCACTGCCCAGACACAGCAGTGTGTAAGACAAATGGGTTGTCAGACGTTCCAGTCATAAATCTTGAATCAAATTGAATCAAAAGCAGATAATAAATATAGGATAAAAATGCATCATTTAAAACACGACTAGAGACAATGTAGAGGACCAGATATGTGATATTTAAGTTGTAATATCTTCCAGCAGCTTGAACATGAAATTGTTAGTGTTAAGCAATGCGTTTTATCACGAGGTCTGTGGTGTAACAGGAATGATGTAGAGCAAATTACTACACATGCAAACACACATAAGGCTGCTTTCTGTTATGATTCCATGATTGCAGTTCTTCCTGTGCTTGGCTCAATCCATTTGTTCTTTTTATTTATTTTTTATTTTTGGTTTCATGTGTGCTTAATCTATCTAGTGTTTAGTGTTTATCTATGAAAAGTATGAGAGTAAAAATATCTATCTCATTTCTGTTAATGAAACCCATCACATATGCGCATTTTCTTTTATAAAACTGTTGATTGTGTTTTGACTGTGTCATAAAAGCATGCTGTGAAAACCAAATGGATAGCTTGGGTATCTTTTTAATCAATCTAAAGTGTAAAAAAATAAATGCATGTTTACTCATTCATTCATTTATTCATTCAATTATTTGTAAATTTATTCGATTATTTATTTATTCATAGCCATTGGTGGTGGTGTTTTTTATACGGTCCCTGCTAGCCCATTTAAACTGCTTCTAAAGAGAACATCTATCAGAAAAACATTTAGCCTGACTAAACTAAGTAACAATTGTTCAAATCGATTTTGGATGATATTCAATTTATCCGATTTAAAGATTAATAGCTAAATTTGTGAGATATTGAGGATTTAATTTTTACTAGACAGAATTTGAAATAATACAATTTAGCAATTATACAATAATGCAATTTTATGTTTTTATGTGCATAATTTATGCAATGTTTATGTATTCTATAAAAAAACAATATATGTACTACAAATATGTGACATCACATACACAGTACCGCGCACACATTTCACACACCTGTTAGTGAATCTAATGAAATGTCTCTATTTCAACATTTTACTGACTAAAGTGATTGTCATTTTACATTAGTAACCAAAATTTTATAAAAAAAAAAAAATTGAGGTAAAAGATAATCTCTGCTCCCATGAAATCTCTTACAGCCAGCAAAATTAGATTACCTCTGTTTTTGTGGATTATCATTTTGCTGGGTTTCATTTTTAAGCAGAATTATATATGGGTGTAAATATGTAACAACTATAACTGTATCCATCCCCCTGGTGTTCCCTCACCCCCATATACAATTCATTCAAAGCCTGATAATATGCTTTTCTCTCAGTAGCTAGTGCTGGCTGGACTTATGTCACTTTGATGAGAATTAATTAATGAATTATATTAATGCTTTTGTCCCCAAAACATAAATTTTGTCTAAAATATTAAACATTTCAAACCACATTATAATAATAATTAAAAAGAAACGATTGTAGCTCTATAAATGATTTATTTTATACCACATTGCCCTGTGTTATACATTTTAAATATTGAAAATGTCCAAATGATGACATTTTCATGCTTAATTATTGTCCCTAAATAACTATTTAATTATCCGGTGTATGTGATCAGTAACAGTGCTCAGATGTTAAAGAAGAATCTGAATGCATAGACTGCAGATGTGCTGTAATTAGCTCCATGCTCAATGGAAAACTGGGAACAGGTTAATATAACCATCTGTTGTCATAGATATAGTACAGTAAAATATGGTGTGAAATGCAGAACTTTGCCGCACACACACACACACACACACACACACACACACACACACATACACACACACACGCACACACTTGCAAAAACTTTAATTGCTTTCACTGCTTATGAACTAGCAGACAGTTGGTGTTTGTAACAAGGCAATTGCACCTGGTGGCAAAAACAACTGGCTAGTCCTGCTGCTGAGACCTGCATGCACCAGCTGCCTCTTAGAACCTACAGATTGAGGCTGGGACTTTAGAAACGTATAATATGATATAATAGAAATAAATCTAAAATTAATTAAAACCAATTAACAGTGAATTGGAGAAAAGTGTACTTTAAAAAAAATTCATTTTGAAACAGCTGAGGGTCCAGAGGGTCATTATATTCTTCATTATGTTCAAAGTAAAGTGAATCGTTTCTCGCTTTGAATCTGTAGTTGGAGATAAAGCCTCATGATTGCTTATTGTGTTTTCTGCATCTCCCAGGGGTCCTTTTATGGAAGATTAAGACATTTCCTGGATGTGATTGACCCTCGCACTCTCTTTGTGTCAGAAGTATGTGAGAATTGTGTTTATATTCTGGGTATAAAAAAGAAAATGTAGGTCGTGATAAGTGAGAGGAAAATACGCACCGAATCACTGGACTCAGTGATCATGTAGAAGTGTGTGTTATAAGCAGACACTTTGTTTAGAGTTTGTTAATACAAATAAATGGTTGCTCCGCTTCTTAAATACAAATTATTAAAAAAAAAAATCGATTATGTAGCTATGAAGCAAATTCGTGTTCAAACTAAAATGACTTTTATGGCAAAGTTGACGCTTTTGGGATGGCTAATGGTAAGGGGTTTGTTTTGGGTATGGTTAGTGTTTCAGCGTTTGAGTTCTCCGAAAATGTGTCAAACTGTTCAAAATGGAGATATTGTTTGTATTTAAATGGGTATATTTTTCCCCATCTTAGAGACATCTAAATGAATGTGTGAAACTCTTAGAACACTTTAAAGATGGCACTCTACCCTCAGTTGTAACAAATGCCCAGGTAAGACTGTCATATGTACATTTGTGTATTCGTTTAGTACACACATACACACGCCCTGAAAAGAAATTATTATTATTTAGATACTTTGCAAATCTGGATTTATGTTTAGTTTGCAATTATTGGCTATTTCAGTTAACAAATGTCAAAGTTCACTTAGAGAGGTGGTGTATTTTGTGAAAACAGGTTCAGTATCTGAATGCATCTAGCCTATTTGTTCTATACACTTAACTTTTTTTTTGTGGTTCACTGTTTCTTAAAGTTTGTAAATTAAATATCATCCTTTTATATTTTCTAGCTTTGGGAGGCTCAGAAGATAAAACAGGTGAATACAAGTATGAATATTTCTATTTCTTCCTGAAATAAGAGGCTAGATCTTAGGCCCTTTTTAAATGATCTAATGCATTGTACAGTCATGTGTGCATAAAGACTCACCTAAAACACTTATTTTATTTATAAGTACTATAATCAACTGCTCATAAGTTATGTTTGTCTTTTTTTTTTTTTTTTTACCCTCCTTCCATTTTCACTTCCCCTCTGTTTTTTCTGTGTGGCCATTACACCCGCAGGCCATCATCCATCCAGACACCGGAGAGAAGATCCCCATGCCCTTTCGCATGTCAGGTGAGGGTGTCAGCATGCATCCAACATGTGCGAGTGTATGTCGGGTGGCTGTTTGCTCCTTGTTACCAGCAGAGGAGACCTGGCTGAATGGCAGGTGAACTGTGTGGACTGAGCGATTGGGAAAGGTCACACTCAGCTGGATTCTGATTAAAGTCTTCGCCCCCTGCTGCCTGGAACTGCTGTTGGGCCCCTCAGAAATAGGAGTGTTTTAGCCTGGTGTTAACACAGCTATTTAAAGACAAGAGAGCGCGAGAAAAACAAGAAGAAGACCTGTTTGCTGGAAAAGGGTGATGGCTACTTCAGGAATGAAGGCTGGAGACTTTTTAGACTAATCACAGTGACACTACCAAGTGAAAGGTCAATGATAATAACATGTGGAAATCTGCCTATTGTATTTTTTCCCCCTCTGTTTTCCTTCACATAGTTTTGTTGTCAAATGTTCAGCATCTATTCAGCATTTGTCATCTTTTTTTTTGTTTTGTTCCCTCAGGTTATATCCCCTTCGGTACACCAGTGGTAAGATGTTTATTACAGAAAATGAAAAGTATGAGTGTAGTCATTTCATAATTTTTTATTATTAACTAAAGTACTGTATGTTTTATCACATGAAAGGTTTAATCAGATGGAATGTACTATAAAAATCTATTGTTTTTCTTAACTGTTTTCTACTTTAATAGGTCGTGGGTCTCCTTCTTCCCAATCAGACCTTGGCCTCTACTATATTCTGGCAGGTACAGTTCCTTCCATGTTACAGTTAAGAGTTCATAAATGAAAATTTTAATTATTTTTTTGATGAATCTCTCTCTTGTTCTGTTTTGTTTCCTCCGTCTGGATCTCTCAGTGGTTGAACCAGAGCCATAATGCTTGCGTGAATTACTGCAATCGCAACGCATCTAAGGTGCAGTATAAGAAGACCAGTCTCCTCCAGGGTGCAGTAGATATGGTACAACTGGTGTTAAAGTTAGTCTAACTCGAAAAGCACTTTTGGTGGTCTTAATGACTCGATTAGGTCAGATATATTGGATACCTAAATGTTTAGGGCCTCACAGTAGTTTTACTGGAGAGCTAGAACTGTGGGTAAACACTTTAAATTTAAATAAATTAAAACCATTGTATTTATAATTTAAATATAATTTTTTTTGCGCTTATGGTTTTCTCTGCAATTTCATAAATATTGATTCTGTTTTGTAGTCTACAGGGATGTCAAAATTCTTCCAGGGGTACCTGGGAGCAGTCACCAGTGCAGTTACCATTGCTGTGAGTTTAACACATACATGAAACACAGGACAACAACCACTAGATTTAAATTGTGCCACACAAAATATTTAGAATATATTAGACCCTAGATGCCAGGCACAAATTTTGCACTTCCTCTGTGTGCCAGTTACGAACTCAAATCTCAGCACATGTGTCCATATAACCACACCCCCCTGTGTCCTCCAGAGCCAATTAGCTGCCCTGCTGGGCGGCGGTTTGATGCCCTGGGGCACGACAGCCATAACCACGGTGACGGCAACTACAAATGGCCCCATGCCTGTGGGAAGTGAAGGGAGGGGTTACTAATTAAAACCCGAGTCCTGACGAGGCCTCCTGCTAGGGAGGGGAAAAGGGGAAGGGCTGTTATATGGCAGTTAGACAGGCTTGTAACAGGAGCTGCTGGAAATGACCAGAGACTCCCAAAAACAGGCAAGAAGCAACTTCACACAGCCTGTCATGACCTGTCACCAGGCTTAATGGGTCCTTCGGGGACCTGTTGTCCTTGTGCACAGGAAAACACATTTATGTATTAAATGTCAGAGTTTTTATCAGAAGAGTACACCTTAAGGACATGTTTGCTGTGTTTTTGACATGACTACAAGTCTAATAGGAACCTAAATCAATATGCAACTAAAGCTCTTTTACAGAGCATTTAGGTAATAGTTATTTACCTGTGATGTGGTACGGTGACTTATAACCACTGTTTCTGATAATGATGCTTTTATTTTGTTTCTGACCAGTGATAAAATATCATCAGAACTGTGATAAAAATGGCCATAAATGAGCTTTGAGCCTTAATGGTATAGGTTTCGGATAGTACTATTAAAGGTAGCTTTATAGATTTCTTAAAAATGTTTTTGTATGTACAGTATATGTGTGTACTGTTTAGGTGGGACTGAATGTTCTGATTCAGAGAGCTGAGCGTTTTATCCCAGCCACACGACTTCTGGTACAAAGATTCATCCCCTTTCCTGCTGTTGGTATGTATTTGTGTGTGTGTGTGTGTGTGTGTGTGTGTGTGTGTGTGTGTGTGTGTGTGTGTGTGTGTATTTAAAGCCTTAAAGCATCAATATATTCATTTATCTTTATTTCCTATGTCTCTCCTCTCTCTCTCTCTCTCTCTCTCTCTCTCTCTCTCACACACACACACACACACACACACACACACACACACACATACATATATATATATATATATATATATATATATATATATATATATATATATATATATATATATATATATATATAAACATATGTTTGTGTGTATGTATGTATGTATGTATGTATGTATGTGTGTGTGAGAGAGAGAGAGAGAGAGAGAGAGAGAGAGAGAGACATAGGAAATAAAGATAAATGAATATATTGATGCTTTAAGGCTTTAGTCTATTTCTAGCCAAAGGTACCCACCTCCGTGTCTCGCAGGCTTTATGAATACCTAATGATTGGAAACAAGAAGTAATTAAACAATTGAATCAGTAGAGCGCTTTATTAATTCATTAAGATCATGTGAGTGAATGTCATCTTCTTTTTGAATGCTCATTGCCCCATGTTTGTAATTGTAATGACATTTGTGTGCGCTAACCTTTAACCACCAATACATTAAGTGTTTGTTTATTTTTGTTTATTGGTTTGTTTTATTTTGACTAGTGTCAGGGGGGAATTGCTGGAACACTATCTCACTGTTCCATTAGCATTCTGCGGCTCTAACAAGGCCAGAGGGGCTCTGAGAGACGGTCCCAGGATGCCGTAGGGACACTTGGCTGTAATTAAATTGTTTTTGTCCCCTCACCGCACCCCTTTAATTAAATCAGCCAGTCCCCCCTTACCTTTTGGCTTGGGTAAGAGAGCCTCGTTAACTCTTGGTTGCTGCTCTCTAATTGGTTAATTAGGCCCAAAGTGCTCTCTGTGTCAGCACCAGGATATGTGTCTCCAGGCCACCATATCAATTGTTGTTGCTGTTGTTTTTTTCAGTGCTAATGTATAAACGCTTATTAAATTGAGCTAATTGGACACAATAGGGATGATTTGTTTGAAATACTGCCATAATTTAAATTCTTTTGTCCTTTTTTGTTGTTTTTTTGGCCTTATTGCAAAAGTCCAGCTCAGAGCTGGAATCCTGTTAATGTCTGAAGACGTGCTTCAGGCATTCAGAAGCTTGTTTTGTCAGTTTCATTTATCTGCCCTGTGTATGATTTTTCTAGTCTATTGACACATCTAGTAGAATAAAGTAGAGCTCATTTACGGTTTGTAGTCTGTTTGTGAAGTGTTTTGATCCACATGTTAATGCATGGGTGTGTATGTGCTTTTGTGTGTGCGTGTTTGCCCATGTGTATGGTTAATTGATCTGGTCTAAACCCCTCAGAGGTGAATAGCTATTTACTCAGCCAATTAACTCATCCCTACAACACTGCAGCACCAAACACTGATAACTCACAACACAAGGCCTGCAAATTAAAAATGCTTCAGGCTTTCTCTCGCCGCTCGCTCGCTCGCTCTCTCTCTCTCTCTCTCACACACACACACACACACACACACACACACACACACACACACACACACACACACACTAAATCAGTGTCCTGTTTTAATGTTATTGTGATTTGTGTAATGTGTGGAGCTACTTAAATCTTTTAATCATATTACTTTGTTAATTAAATCACCAAACACATCCTTTAACTTTAATTATAACACTGTTTCTTCAATGTTGTTTAGTACAGCGCTGTTGCTGACGATTTCTTACTCATATTTTGAATCATTTTATCTGCTCCATTCAGCATTATAAATAAAAGCATATGTAAGTCATCTTAATTAAGAGGATCCCTACATCCACAAGATGTCCAGAGAACATTTATTTATTTACAGCTTCTGTTCTTACCATCTTTTCTGTCCTTTTTGTTCTTCATAGCAAGTGCCAATGTGTGCAATGTGTTGCTGATGCGCCACAGTGAGCTGTCTGAAGGCATCAGTGTGCTGGATGAGCATGGCAACGTTGTGGCCACGTCTAAGCTGGCAGCCAGACGCGTGAATGGACCCTGCGAGCATCTCATATACATACACATATACACTATAAATACAACACATATGGCAACAAATAAATTCAGTCCATAGATGCTTTTTACTTTAGTGATAGGCTTGGTGTTTAATTTTATTCAGGGATACTGGTTAAAAACTGTAATTTCATTTTAAACCAAGTTTATTAATGTGACTTTCTTTTCAGCGTTTTTAATGTAAAACAAACAAAAAAAATTTAGTTGGACAATGATAATAAAAACAATTTTTATTTACTCAGTAATGCAGTCCTGATATAAACAAGACAAAATGTGTATTTAAAAATTAAAGGGTTTTAGCTTACTCTTGCTCTTATATCTCTTATATTACTAAATTATTATTCAATTATAATATTTTTGTGTTATCACATTTTTATTGGCATCTAAAATGACAGTTATGACTTTATTTTGTGCAGAGTTCTTATTTATTATGTTTTTCTTGATTATGAGCTAGAGTGATTAATGGATAGGTTTGTGTGCAGGCTGTGCTGGAGACAGCTGTGACTCGAGTAGTCCTCCCCATGCCTATCCTGGTGTTGCCACCCATGCTCATGGCCATGCTAGAGAGGTCAGCTCTTTTTGTTATTTTTTTCTGTTCTGTGTACAGTTCAAGAATTCTTCATGCCTCTGTAACTATTTAACTATTTTGAGAGTATTAACTCCTTATGTAGTCTTAGATTGTAGTAGATAAATATGTTTTACTGTGCATGTGCTGACAGGCAGAAATAGAAAAAAAGGAATATATTTATAAAAAAAACCCCTTATCTGTCTAAATATTTCACTAGAAGATAAAGAGGATAAAATGCATTAAAAAATTTTGTTTACACTCTGATATTTTTGCAGTGTTGAATGTGTGATATAACTGTCTAAGTAATAGTTTATTCCTTGAATTGGACAGGATCTTTGGGACAGTTTGGTAGGAATAATGTTTTCTGTTTCACCTACTCTTTAGTTTTCATAAATTATCTCACAGGTGTCTGTGTGTGTGTGTGTGTGTGTGTGTGTGTGTGCGTGTGTTAGCAAAATCTGAGCTGTTCTATGTGATACTGCCAGTCCGCTCACCCTCACTGGCTTTCAATAGAGCGCGAACATGAGAGAAGAAGGGTCAGCATAACATGGGGTTTTGAAAGAGAAGAGTGTTTGATGGATTAGCCTGCTGAAAGAAGTCTGTGAGTTACATGTGTGTGGTGGTTGAACCTTTAACATACATTTCTACCTGCAGGTCTCTCAATGTCTTCCAATTCCATTAACTGCTAGCATTCATGTGCTCGTCTCCTCTTCTCTCAGCCATTCTCTGGCCAAATTAAGAGTGACTGATGATCATGATGATATATCTTAAGCAGCTGATGGACATGATTAAAGATCTCTGATATATTATACTTTTCATGCCCCCCTTTCTCTCCCTCCTGATATATATACACACATATACTTTGCACACATGTAGAGCGCCTGGTCGTGTCTGTTGGCCAATTAAAGCTCATCACGGGTATGTGTTGATGAAGTCGTCATTAAGCAGCCGTTGCCTTCATTAAACCAGGACTGCTATGGAGGACTCCTGCTGTGCACGCTATCCCACAAGCCCCCATGCGGCCGAGAGTGAGGGCTGGGGGAGGTGTCAGAATAGAGTGATCTCACACCACACATAGGAAGTGTCAGAGAAAGAGGGATTTTAATGATGATTACAGGAATGCCCATGATGCCGAGAGTTTTCATTTTGTTGTGGAATTGTGTGTGTATGTGTGTGTGTTTGTATGTGTGTTAGATTCCCCTTACTGCAGACACATCCTCGTCTTGTGCTGCCCATCCATAGCTTGGTGTGTCTCTGTTCATTTGGTCTGGCTTTGCCCCTTGCCATCAGTCTGTTCCCCCAGAACAGCCAGGTAAGCACACTAAACACTATTTATCTACAAAGCACGATAATGTCTAATACAATACAATATGCGCGAATAAACTGCATAACACAACAAATCTCAACAAAACACATACCACATTACACCTTAACGCTTAACGCAACACATAAAACAAAAAACACAGCAGCTCTACAGGACGCTTACATGACACAACACAAAACCACTATTCTGTCTGATCTCTCTCTCTCCCTCTGTCTTTGTCTCTTGTGAAGAGGGTTATGATTTAAAATGGTCTGTAATAAGCTGTTCATCCATATGGTTACTGAACTGCAGACATATGTGCTGCCAACTTCTTCCATTCCTCTCTCTCTTCTCCCCCTCCTTCTCTCCTCTCACTTTCTCGCTCCCTCTTTACACGTTTTAGAGGGTTCCAGACGAGTGCGTTCCCAAAAATCCGCCACTCCTGTACCCCCACCTTTTCACACCCCATGGCACGTCTGTTTCAGATTCTGCCTCACAAACTCGCACACTCCTTGCCATCTGTTTCTGAGCAAAATATTGCACGTTTTAGCTTTGCCTTGGACGTTTACCAACTCATCTCTTTATTTTTGCATTTATTTTTTTTTTTTAGGCGTCAGTTTTGCCTGCGAAAAATGCCTGTGAAAACTGCTTGAGGCTCTCGTAGAAGAGATGCACTTCTCTTAATTCACGTTTGATTAAACATTTTAAACATCTTAATGAGTGAATGTTTACGGTTAATGAATGTAATTTTTATCTTAGAGATCAGCTCCTTAACATGGATATATAAAACGAGGTACACACAACTCTTAATATTGTAGAACTCTAGGTAATTTAAGATGATTGTGAGAGGCTTTGAGTTGAACAGGCTAATGATGACCCTGGCCATGTGTACACATTACATCTTCACCAAAAGGAATTAGGATTAACGGATGATTATGCTTGAGTCAAATATTAGTTCAGATTTATAGTTTTGTTGTGTCTGTCGAGTCACTAAATAGTGTGTGTTGCTTCTCTATTTGTTTATTTTGTCTTCCTCTCTCTCCTTCTCTCAGATTCATGTGTCTAAGCTTGAGCCAGAGATCTCTGCAGCAACTGGATGCAAGTTCCTGACCTACAACAAAGGCCTTTAACCAAGTCATCCGCTTTGCATCCAGTGCTGTATACCAATCAGAAGATCTTTATAACATGACTTGGCTGTTTGGATATTATAATCATTTGCTTACCGTGAAAGGTGCAGTTACACACTTGTGCTAATTATGTCTTACCTATTTTTAATCAAGTACTCCATTGGATAGTCCAGGATATTTTTGCCAAATCACCAGGAAATCTGAATGCAAATGATGGAACGAATGCCTTCAATTTTTCTATTGCTGATGTTTTTACAATGCCAGATCATGTAAATTTATTTCAGTCAATGCATAATCAATAAACTATCAGATAAATAAAACAATTTGATGAAGGAGAATGAATTCAAAGATCTTTTTGACAGTTTAGTAAATTATATATTTTTTCTTGGAGTGCAGGCATTCAGCTTGGCTACACAAAAAGATATTGGTAATAACTGAACTGCTATATCAGTCTCACAACAGTGACACTGCATTGTAGTAAAGAGTGTATTATAATAGTTGCCTAAGATGAATCTATTTCCATATCGAAACTAACATTGTAACCTATTGTATAAATCACTCTCTATTACCTACATGGCATACCACCTGTGTCTCCACTGATGCAAAAAATTGGTACTTATAATTTGCTTCGTCAAGAGTTTTCTGACTTAGAAGAGTCCTGATGAACAGAGCAGCTACAAAATCTCAGACCATTAACCAATAAATATAGACACAATACAGCATAGTAATACTGTAATTAATTTAATTCTGTTGTAATAAGCTTATGTCATTTGTATACATAGAACAAAAGTTTTATTTGTATAATTGTCTTGCTTTTGATGTTTGTTTGGGACTGTTAACTTTTGTCTTATCATTAGAGCGATTTACAGATCTGGAGGGAGGAGCCCTTTGTTTTTATACCTGGATGCCATAGAAACGTGTCACGGTGGGCCATGGTAATAGAGGGTGGGACATGAAGCTGCATGCACAATCATTAACCATATACAACATCCTTCAGGATCACATGCCCAATGTATTACATTAAACCCTTAAACCAAGCTTAAAGCCTTCAAATATTTTAAAA
Organism: Silurus meridionalis; assembly: GCF_014805685.1. Classification (NCBI taxonomy): domain Eukaryota; kingdom Metazoa; phylum Chordata; class Actinopteri; order Siluriformes; family Siluridae; genus Silurus; species Silurus meridionalis. Next base: position 20,692,457 of record NC_060885.1, read on the forward strand.
TGCCACTTCTTCTACTGTAAAAAAAATGTCCCCATGGTAGTAAGCTGTATTGTCAAATTAACATTTGCTAAAAGTTCATGCTTTATTAAAATTTTTCAAGATGCTTGTTATTTATTTTAATAAATGCCAAAATGAATAATATAAAGCCAAATTCCATTCTGTTGCCATTTTGACATATGAACAGTCTTGGTAAAGTGACAGTGACACTCACACTATACATGAATTTCTATTTATATACATGTATACACACACACACACACACACACGTGTGTGTGTGTGTGTGTGTGTGTGTGTGTGTGTGTATATGTATATATATATATATATATATATATATATATATATATATATATATATATATATATATATATATACATATGTTCATGAAAATATATAACATTGACCAAGTGGTATTTAAAACTTAAACGTACATAAATCTTATCATTTCAAGCAAGACGTTTTTTTATACCTTTTAAATATATGCTGCCTGGCCTATAATGACTATAATGTTGGCAACACTTGATAATAAATCTTTGCTCACGCCATGTCCACTTCAGTTCAGGACACAGGTTTCCAATATTGTTCAAATCCAGAGACTGAGCTAGGCAATGCAGATTTTGCAGATTCTGTGCTTTTTGTTGTATGCAGTCTATTATTTATTCACTAAAGGTACCGATGGCACGCATGACCAAAAGGTCTGTTCTCATCTGACCACAAGATACAAGGCCAAGTGTAATTCTATAGACAATATATTTAGTTGCTGCACGTTATAAGGAAAGGCTTCTTTCTGGCAACGATTCCAAACAGCTTGTTTTTACGAAAGTGTTATTTAACAGTTTATTTTGAAACTTGACAACTGCTAAATTAAATAAACTGTTCAATTCTAAAACTGGTTATCTCTGGGTATTTCCTCTTCCTTTACCTACATGCACAATGGGCACGGTACAGCATGCAACTAGGTCCTGTTTCAGCAGGTTTGGTCATGTATTTTTATTTTTCATTATGGCTCTATTGTGTTTTATTTTTAAAAATAACTACATTTTAGAGCCATTTTTTTATTATTATTCCTCCTGCCCCATTGGATGGCAAGGGCCTGATGGCTTACTTGCTGTTTCTGTAGCAGTATTTCTATGGGTTCAGGTTTCTAGCCCAACGCCCATCCTCCTCCTTTTGCAGCCGAGCTTGGGACCGTCCATGGCAGAGTAATTTTTCTCCATTCCCACAACTGTGTACCCATGGGGGTTTAGGGCTTTGCTTAGCGGCCCAAGAGTGGCAGCCCGGTATGGCAAGGACTCAGACCCCCAACCCCCAGATCTAAAGTCCAATTGCTTAACCCCTAGGCTACCAGGGGAGCCCAATATATCCATTGCCTACAGGCAAACACATAAAATGGCTGTTGACTCAATAATGGAAAAAGAAAAAAATTTTGCATTTGTTTAAAATAATAAAAGTGGTGTTCATTATTTTATTTAAAAAAGTAGTTAAAATTTGTCTAATTGCGTGAATGGAACATTTGCATTATTGTTTACACTGTTTGTTTAATACATTTGTTTTGCATTTTTTTATTTTTTATTTTGATAAGCATCATCTTGATCTCTCATCTAGGTAAAAGTGATTCTTGGTTAATATTTCATTAATGAATTGGTGTGAGAACTGTCTCTCTCTGGGCAAGCAGCCAGAAATACACACAAGTGTGGTATTGTGTATATGTGTATGTGTGTTTCAAATCTTTGAACCCTGAACTCTTGATATGTTAATAGATCAAGCATGACTGAACATACCATAATGGTTCAGCACATTAATCTGTCTCTCCTTCATATATACATTTGTGAATTAATTAACAATACTTTTGTTACATTTATTTCCTTAACTGTTCCTTAATGTACTTAGATGTTGTTTTTTTTCCCGTCCTTTCTTTTCATTGTTGCACATGTGAGCAGACAGTGATCTTTAGGAATGAATGGTATGTGTGATGAAATGGTGAGCTGTTGAGGATGCAGTATTTGTGTGCACCTGTGTGCGGGATAAGGTGTCCTGTAAACTCATAACAAACCTATAGACAGTTTTTTTTCCCTGCTACCTCTTTCTTTTTCTGTCTAGCATGTGCCACTGACCATTTTTCTTAAGTGTCATTGTACTTGCCTGAAACTCAGCTGCACACTTGGGGTCAGATGCTGGGGTGAAAGGTCACGTGCAGGTTTGTTTAATACAGATTCCTTTCCTTTTTTTAAGACTATTGATGCATGATAAAATACACAGCATCAGCAGATGGTATTCTGTAAAAGTGTACAGTGCAGCACTTTTGAACTTAAATAAAGTTTACTTGTTGAGCTCTAGTAATGTAATTTGGTAATGATGGAGTGTGTGTGTGTGTGTGTGTGTGTGTGTGTGTGTGTGTGTGTGTGTGTGTGTGTGTGTGTGTGTGTGTGTGTGTAAGTTTATGCAAGAAACATACAGCTGCATTAAACTACAAAAAGAAATACTGCAGAGAAATATAGCCAAGAGTTGTTTCTAAAACATATTTATTATTATGGTCCCTTTCTGTGGGAGAAAAATTATATTTTAAATGTACTGTACATTATACAGGCATTAATGTGACAGTTGGCAAGTAGTCAGTAGTTTCTGTTTATGAATCAGAGAAGTATTCACACTTTAACCTGCATCCAGCAGCCTGCATTACCATGACTGAACAAGAACCGAGCATTCAGATCATCACACACACACACACACACACACACACACACACACACACACACACACACACACACATATGCAGGCTCTTACTCCTACACTGTGGGTAAGTCATGTCTAAACTGGCCTGTAAAATGATCCCTTGCATCACAATTTGTTTGTTTTGCCACCCATGCCAAGTGCTACCGGAAAACCTTAATGAAAATATTTTTTTCAAATCATGGACTCAGGGATGGAAGTCTTTAATGAAAATTGACTGTTACCTGCGAGTACAAGATAGCAATTTACATTAGTAAATTAGGTTAAATGCACTGGTATGACAATTGTGTCATGTTGAAAAATCGTATATTTAGTGCCAGTTTTAGTTTTCTGATGCAGATTTTGGAGAAAGAGCGCAAAATCATACTTTGGGGTACATTTACAAATAGAGAAAAATAACATTGTACAATTTACATGCCAATGAATCTCTCTCTCTCTCTCTCTCTCTCAACACACACACACAGCAGCCAAGTTTAGACTCATATGCAGTCATTCCTTAAAACATAAATAAATAGAGCTTTTCTTGGCCCTGTTTGGGTTCTAGGTGTCAGATGTGACATCTATATCCTCAGATCCAGCCTGTTTGGTGGCGAGTCTCCATCGGCTGATGTGATGATTCCCCTTCTTCTTTTGTGTACTCTCTGGACCTTCCTCTTCCAGTTTCTGTCTTTTGTATTTGGTCCTGCGGTTCTGAAACCACACCTTCACCTTTTGAAAATTTGAACACAGGGCACAGTATGAGTGCATCGCTCTCTTTTGCTGAATATATATATATTTTTAATACAAAAATAATTTGTATTAATACATATTTTAACCTAGCCTTATACAACCTGATCACATTGTGTCAAACTTTAAGTAAACAGCATTAAATTTACATAATAAAACATATAATAGATTTAGATATTATGATAAAAAATTCTAATAAAACATTATTTTATTATCCAATCCGATTAATTTAATTCATATTATTTGTGATAATTTCGTTTTTTTCAGACTGTATGTGCGTTTTAAATATTTAAGAGATGCGATTTTAGACATGTCCTTACTTTTAAGACAAATACTTTTAATCAAATCCGCATCAACTCTCAGTCAAAATCACTGTATAATTTTTTTTAAATAATGTTTACAAATATTTCAATTACGCTTTATTCCCGTTATAAGTTTTTTACTTCAGAATCCGCACTAGTTCTGATTAATCAATGCGACAATTTCCAGAAAACATTTTGGTTTTTAAAGGTTATTTAAAGTGATGTCAATAATTTATTTAGAAAAGTTTAAATATACATTGATTATAATGTTTATCATTTAGATAAATTTACTACACTATCACATAGTCACATTTGATATAAACACCATTAGTTTATAATGTCAGCCACGGAACCACACTTACAGTCATAAATACAGTTTCTGACATTTAATTCTTTTTTACTAATCGATTGGGGAGAAATATTGAAAGGTTTATTTATTTTTTTTGTGTTTTGTTCAGTCCTGCTATCGGCATTTTAAGACACGCCATTAGTAAAAAAATAATACTAAATCAAATTCTAGACTATTTCAAAATGTTCGTTTGTTTTTCTTAAATAGCATCTGAATCTTTTATATGCGACATATTCTTGAATCTATTTTACAGTTTTTGCTTTTGTTGCTTATTAAAACAAAACTATACTCTTACTACTACTACTACCTATAACAACAACAACAACAATTAAACATTAACAACAACAATAATAATAATATTAATAATAATAACAATAATAATAATGAGTATTATTATTATTATTATTATTATTATTATTATTATTATTATTATTATTATTATTATTATTATTGTGTCTCATTTATCAGCACTTCCATTTCATTATTAGTTATGAACTTGTTATTTAGCGAGCCACTTTATACTTGTTCTCTCTATAGATTTCTGAGCAGTGAGTGTGTGTGTGTGTGTGTGTGTGTGTGTGTGTGTGTGTGTTCACCTGGGTTTCGGACAGGCTGAGACTATTGGCGAGCTGTTTGCGTTCAGCTCCCACCACATAATGGTTCTTGTCGAAGGCTCGCTCGAGGCGCAGGAGCTGTGAGGGGGAAAAGGCTGTGCGGATCCGCTTGGGCTTCCGCGCGAAAGGCCCGTGCAGTAACAACGAGTCATGTGAGACTTCGTTTCCTTAAAACAAAACAAACAAACAAAAATGTTCAACAGAAGGATTAAAAAAAAAGAGCAACAAATGAGAGCTGCAGTAAACCAAATAAGATCAATTGTGCCCACCCTATAAAAAAGTTTAATGATCCCTATAGTGTGTGTGTGTGTGTGTGTGTGTGTGTGTGTGTGTGTGTGTGTGTGTGTGTGTGTGTGTGTGTGTGTGTGTTTTAATAACAGTTAACTAAACTGAACGTAAACTGACATTAAATCTTTCAATCATTCAATGATTCGTATTATATGTGATCTATTTAAGTGTCTAATTATTTAAATTGTCACTTTGTATAGGCTCTTGTAAATTTAATTATTGATTATTATTATTATTATTATTATTATTATTATTATTATTATTATTATTATTCATGCAAAATCATAACAGATTGAAAAAACTGTTTAAGTAGTGAACAACTTAACAGTCGGTTAAAAGACTGATTGATTAAATGTTAAGTGTTACATTAAGTTACATGTTGTTTTTGATCCTGTTGATTGTTTTTCGTTTCGTCAAATCAAACTATTAATTAGACCCGGTTAATCACTATTACCTCGTTCGCTATTCTAGTATTTATGTTTATATTAGTTTATCTCATACAACAAATTAGTCATTGTGATATAAAAGTCAAATCACAAGTTAGATTAGATTATAGTGAATGAAAGGAAAATTCAGGAGTGCTATGTTCCACATTCCAGATGATAAATAAAACGCGTTTACTAGAAATCTGAAAAAATAAAATAATGTACCCAAAAGAATCTGAACAACTTGATGTAGACGAACAGCCTTGATTTTAAACTTTCGTCCAAAGTTCTGTGAAAAACCACAGTCTGTATATATTTCATCCAAACGACTTTACTGTTTATTGTTACATTTAAAAAAAAATATTTAAATGAATTGTATAATTTTTTGAGAAAAAGCAGCCTGTGTTTCTGTGCATTGCCCAAGTGTGAGCTGAACGGATCTCTAGTTGTCTGTAAAATGACAGTTTAACTGGCGATAAGACAACAAACAAACAAACAAAAACAAAACAAAAACTATTTGACGTGTGTATGAAGCATTAATAGCATCACTGATCTTGCTCAGAAGAATGTTTCAAATATTACTGCACAGCAATGCAAAGTACTACCTTAAGGCCTTATGCAGCCACAACTTTCACTGTGCATTAAATCATCTGCATGAAATAATTGCTATTATTATTATTATTATTATTATTATTATTATTATTATTATTATTGGGACACCTTAGCCCTAATGAGCCAACACATTAACGTCGGTCTAATTATTATGAAACTGATACAACATGTCTTGATCCTCGACATTTACCTTGAAACCGATGACCAAAAAATCGGTTTCGCAAGACCCATGGGTAGAAATTGAGAGGCTCGCGGTGTTGCGTGCTGAAGAAGTGCGGGTGCTGGAGGTGCGCGCCGCCGAGCTGGTGCGGGTGCACGCCGATGGGCGCGTGCTGCACGGACTCCGGGAAAACGAGCTCGGGGTTGGGATAAAGCGCGCGACCTGCTGGGCTGGGATAAGCGTTCAGAAAACTGTCTGTGGGGGTCGTGTAGCTTAACGCGGTCGGGCGGATAGGGTCTTCCCCCGGTAATGGGCTCTCCTTGGCTACCAAAGACTCAATAGTGAAACCGCGCTTCCCTGCTGTGGAGAACATAGTCCCTGTCCGTCCCGCCAGAGTTCGGCAGCTGAAGCACGCCTTTACTTCCTTCTCGAGACCTTTAGAGTGAGACCTCTTTCAGAAAGCAGCCTTTCCTCACAAAGACATTATAAAAGGAAAGCTGCAGGAGAACAACACGTTCTGATCACAACTTCACTAACGCAAACAGTGGTTCAGCGAACATCCATGAATCCAACAGCGTCTGTGCGTTAAGGAACAAGTGAGGAGAGAGAGAGGGGCTGCAGCTTGGCGAGACGCAGTATCACGACTGGCTCGATCTGATTGGACAGAGGCTGCTGGAGCTCGGCGCTTATTGGTGGGAGAGCTTTACATTAATTTGGGCCACATGATGCACTATTAGTTTGATTATTCATTTACTTCCTCTAACATGTTAGTTTTTTTCGCAATGCATAATAAACTCCAATTCTTTTAGCAAAACTAATACAAAGGGTAATTTTCATCATCACCATCAGCAGCAAAATCATAATAATAATAATAATAATAATAATAATAATAATAATGATACTACTATTACTAATAATAATAATAATAGTAAGAGCTTCAAACGCGAAAATGAAAACAAAAAAACATCAAATCTTTTTCCCATTTTTAAAAAATTTTTTATTTAATTACAATAGACCTTCTAAACGTTCTTTATTTGACCATGAATTTGCTTCTTGTCACGCATTCATCTGTAAGCTATATACACTTTTTTTTTAGGTTATCATTCAATTATCTTATTGGAGAATCATTCTCTAGAAAGTCAAAAATTATGAGGCAGCTTATCAGTATTGCAGATCCATATTTTAGAATACTCATATCAGTTTAGTCAATATAACTGTTGCAGTTCAGAGAGTTCTCGCTCAACCACATCTGCTTTTATTTTATTTTTTTCAGAGCTTTTTTAATGAAAAAGCCATGACCCGTCTTATATACAGTAACGTATTAACACCGAGTTTCCAGAGCTGGACATTGATAAGAATCTGAGAGAAAGCCAGGCGGCACCTGTTTCTCCAGCTCACACGGATCACCTATTAAAGCTGTGGGCTACAGGCTGGAGTTTCAGTTAGGGCCGCAATTACATGAGAAAATGTAGTATGAATAGGTTTCCCTGGTTTAAGATATGGAAGATATGAAAAACACACGTTATTCATTTTTGTGCAAGTTCATGAACTTCTGATGTGCTATTAATTTCCAGGCCATCCAGCTATTCCTGAGGGGTCGGTCAACGTGCGTTTCATCTGGTAGTTTTAAAGGTAATGATTAGCCGCTTCATAGGCTCGTTAGCTTCAGTGCACATTAGAAAATCATTAGAGTTGAGCATTAGTCTGCAGAACAACATGTTGAGCGCCTATTTAGAAAGCAAAAAGCCCGTGAACATGCACACTAGGCATTCGCAGGGGATCTATTCCTCAAGTAAAGACGTGTCTCAATCTTAATGTTTCATATCATATCATATATATATATATATATATATATATATATATATATATATATATATATATACAAACAAACAAACCAATATTAACAGAAATTATTAATATAAATAATATTAATTATTAAATATAAATAATAATTGACAAGTGAATTCTGTCAGACATTGTGAATTTTCATTAGGACTTTTTTTATTTGAAATTATTTTTAATATGCGGTTAAGTTGCCTAAAATCATCGTCCAAACAATCAATCAATTAATCAATCAATCAATCAATCAATCAGTCAACCAACCAGTCAATCATTCAAATAAACAAACAAACGAATTTTGTTTTGAAGTTTAGACTACCTGTGCACATTGTTCTTTTTATTATTTTATACTTTCTTGTTATTCTTATTATAATATAATTTATAAGAAATGAATTTTTATTAATAACAAATAATTGTATAATAATAATAATAATAATAATAATAATAATAATAATAATAATAATAATAATAATAATAATAATAATAATAATACCCATGTCCTTACTACAATTGTCCTGATTGTCATTTACTGGCTACAAATATAGGTTACAACTATTATATAACTATTTTTCTGGGATAATTTAACAGGTTTTTTTTCCAAATCTTTTTTGTATAGAGATAAATAGTTAATAGTTAAATGCACCACTTTTGAGTGACTTGACTTTTTTAGAAAATCGTATAAAAGGTCGAGTCACTGCACTTAGTTTGAATGGCAGATACATTTCCAATATTCCTAATCACTGTGTCCCTGAGCAGTGAAAAAGGCCGTGGCATCCCCAAATTAAAAAGAAGGGACGAGAGAGAGAGAGAGAGAGAGAGAGAGAGAGAGAGAGAGAGAGAGAGAAATAAAGAGAGATGGGGAAGCACCTGTAAACTCCATGCAAGGTCTAAAGGTACGCGTTTCAGTCACTTACAGGCATTTTAATACACATCTACATAGTTTATAATTGGCTTTCTTCCATTAAAAAATGCCTTGGTGGGGGCTGGTTGGGGTAGAGATGGAGAGAGCAAGTCTCACCCAATGTTTCTGTCTGCCACTTTTCTCTCTCGTTCCGTAATTAAGAGCTCATGGAATCTGTAATGAATACTAATGGAGCAACCAGCCATCTGCACAAACACAGAATTAAAATCTACCATGCTGAGAGGGAAAGATAGATTGTGGGAGAGAGAAAGAGGGACAGAGAGGCAGAGATGGGAGGATGGGTGAGAGATTTAACCTTGCAGCAAACTCAGGCGTGAGGAAATGGAGCTATGTGGAGATTTTAAACACGAACACACACACACACACACACACACACACACACACACACACACACACACACACACACACACACACAAACACAGTATTTGGACCCCCTACTGAGGAAAGTAGAAGTGGGATAACTACATTACAGCTGTTGATTCATAAACGCTATAAAAACAAAATACTTCATTTTATTATTTATTAAAGTTTGCATAGGATCTCCACTCCATTCGTTTTTTAAAGTGTTGCCAAGGAACGTTTGGTTACAGACCTGCGCTCATTAACTATCTGACTTCATGGCCCTCCCATGTGGCTTAATGATTACCTGAATTTTACAACGCATTAGTAGAACAAGCACAGCCGGAGAACTGCTGAGCTTCAGTGCAGTGGCATGAAACACGGCATGTTAATCTGAGAGAACGTTCTCCCTAAATGAACTGTGAAGTGGCATTCTTTCTGTCTACTGCTGCCCTCTAGAGGTCAATAGGTTCATTGTAACTGCCTGAAAAATTCGGACGTCATAATTTCTGTAAATACGAAGTTATTTATGCTATTTAGTTAACTTTACGGCGTTATTTACTCCGTGTTTTGAATAAACATTACCCATATTAATGTCAAACAAATCAAACAAATATACCTTTGCACAAAGCATATGTTGAGTGCCATTTACACCTTACTGAATATTTGAATTAAAAGCAAATTGTCATTCTTAAAAAAAACGTATATTTTAATACATGAAAATATGCAAATCCAAAGAAATGTCAATAAATTGATCAGTACATTAGAGGAGAAATAGAAAAATAATTAATTAATTATACATTAAATAAGCATAGTTGTTTAAGTGCTGCTCAGAGGATAGGACTGGGCGGCTGAACAGAAGGTTCTTGATTCAAGCTTGAGCGCCACCAAGCTGCCAGTGTTGAGTCTTTGAGCAAAGCCTGAACCTTCCCTGTTTCAGTGGCATGTATCATATCTGGCTCCTGCTTCCTTACATTTTATTTTTTCTTTCCTATTTTTTTCCCACTTTATTCTTTCTTTAATTTGCCAAGAAATGGGTGAATAAACATCAGCCAAATAACAACACAAAAAACAGTTTCATAAATGCTGATAAATTTATTCTTGTGCTGTCTAATTTCTAGCTCTCTACCCAACAATTGGAACAGCATTCGCAAGAAAAACATCTCTGAAAGCACAATTTTGGAAATTCCAGCTGAAATTACATACATTGTGGTCAAAGTTTTTGCAATGGAAATTGTTCCATGGAGTTTACAGAATTGATATTTTGATGCTGTTTGGCAACTGGTGTTCAGGGGTCTTTTGTCAATATTAATGCAATCATTATTTCCCCGCAGTGGCAGGATAGTTTAGTCTAAAATCTGGTTGTCTCTGCCAGGAAGTAATGACCTAAAATTTGCAACCAAATTAAAACTCAAATTGTTTGCACAAGCACAAAATCAGAGTTTAGTATTTGCCACTAAGGCTCTAGATATGAACCCAAAATAAAATATAGCATTTAACAACAATTTTTGTTGTGGAATTTTGTAACTGGTTGCTCTGAGATCATAATGGGATTGTAAATGAGTATATGTAAATGAGTAATATGTAAATTAATGGCAGGCACATTTGGAGTAGAAGCATAATATATGGTGTAAAAGCTGTAAAAGTAATTTTTTGCGTTTGTCTTTTTCCTCAAGAAATCAGATTACCAACTCTAAATTGTAAAAATAAATAAATAAATAAATAAATAAAAGTAATATCTAACATTTGTCAGTTCAACCCTTTCCCTGCTCAGGTTTAAATATTTTGAGTATTTAAAATATATATTTTAAATAAAATTTAAAAATATAGGCTGTTGAAAAACGCCTGGTCATGGATGTGTGAACTGACGTGCTATTCAATTTATTTAATTCTTCTTCTTCTTTTTCTTCTTTCGGTTTCTCCCATTAGGGGTCGCCACAGCGGATCATCCGTCTCCATACATCTGTCCTCTACATCTGCCTCTTTCAACCCAACTCCCTGCATGTCTTCCCTCACCACATCCATAAACAAAATGTATTTGATTCAGTTTTGTTATTTGTTATCCTCCTAATCATTCTGGAGTTCACGCGTTTCTATGCTGTATGCTCCGATCAAGTCTATGAGTGGGTGATTATGTAATACCTGTGCACATGTGCAGGTGTCCTAGAATTACTTGTGTTTCGAGACCATGGCCTTATTTCCAATGAAAACTGAATGGTAATTATATATGCTGCAATGCCCCCGTGTGGACCACTTTGCCACAGCAGAATCTAAAGTCAAGGCTCGTCTTTAAATTATAGATGGGTGCAGGTGTGTTGTGAACATGAGAAAAGGTGTATTATTTTGATGAGACAAGATTTGGAATGCAAATGTATGCATATACATCGAAATATACATAAATAAACATATGAAATATATCAAAATATGTATTTATTTATAAACATTGCAGTTATTGAATGCAAAACATATGGTGTGCTAAAAATGATTAAATAAAACTATAAAAAATTGTGAATAAAAAAAATTTATTAGATCTAGATTGTGCCAGACAAGTAATTTCTAATATTTTTAATAATAATAATAGTGACCATTTTTGCATCATTTTCATGACAATTACTTGGTTAGCTTTCTTAAGTTTTGGAATTGGCTGCTTAAAATAATGTCAAATAGATCATGTTCAAAAACTTCCTACCCTGTTTTGTACAAACATTGAAGGCGAAACCCATAATAATCACAGACTTTGCCACAGTACTGCGTGGCACTACCCACCCTGGCAGGTAAAATAAGTGCTCTAAGTGTCTTTAAAGAAATATGCAATATCAGGAGTTGAATGTCAGGAACTTTTACTTTTACTTTAACAAACTGTTTTAGCCATAAAAGTTTGTTCTTCAAAAATACTTACTATAGTAACATGTTTATATATACATATGTAAAAAAGCCGTAAGGCAACTGGGTTGCAAAAGATGGTTTGCAAGCACAATTTATCAATTAATAGTTGCAATAAGTAAAGAAAAAGAAAAGAGCATTTTATTCTGGGGAATGAGAATGTTAAGGCAGGACATTAAAAAAACTGCCAGCAAGAATCATTTATTCGTCTTTAGTGAACAGGACAGCAGGGAATTGTCAGTTAATCAAAACTCTCTCTTTCTTACACACACACACACACACACACACACACACACACACACACACACACACAGATCACACCAGAAATATAAAAATTAAATATAGATTTAACATTTCTGTAAGAGGATATTCTTTGTATATTAATGGGTTCTGTGCTTCCAAAAAGTTCTTCTTGGGTTCCTATAGGGTCCACACAGAACATGTTAGTCTGTAAGTTGAGACAGCTGAAGCATTTGAGGTTTTAGAGTATAACTTGCATGTTTACAATTAACCTAAACGCTAAGGTACAAAATAACTCTATTGTCGTAAGAGGCACCATTTACGCGCAGCTGGATACCTGGTACGCGGCTGGGCTTGTTAGTCATCACACTAATACATGGATACTCTGTTATTGACAGCAAACAGAGAAGAGACAGAAAGCGAGAAGATGCGGTAGGTCCTGTTAAAAACCGTTCAAAAAAAGAGGTGTCCGGTGACGCGCTCGCACCTCGATCCATTAATAAACTAATTGACCACATTGTTTCACATTAACTCTGTGTGTTCAGCTAATCTGTTCTCTTCAGCTAGCTGCTGTTTTTCACTCGCGCTGAACGAGCTGGGAAAAGTCACTAACATCTGTACTGCTGACATCTGTGTGTCAAATGAAGCAGCTTCCACCTGCGCACGCACGCACACACACACACACACACACACACACACACACACACACACACACACGTACACAAACACACATAATGCACTATGCAAAATATACTATAGTAACGTTATATTATTCATCTTATAGCATACATATACCCTTTTTACTGCATTATTTATATATTTTTTATTTTAGCTCCCCTGGAATCCCCGTCTCTCTCTCTCTCTCTCTCTCTCTCTCTCTCTCTCTCTCTTAAACACACGAGAAAACAGGAATGACTCAATTTCCTGAGAGTAAAAAAAAAGAAGAGGCTTCGTTGAAAAGTTACATGTGGCATTAGCATAAAGTGCTCGTTTAGAACAGGGTCTCTCTCCTTGTGCTCTTTTCAGCCGCCTTAGCGCGCGTTAGAAGTCATTGTGCGCTCCATACGAAACCCTTCACAAAGACACAATGACCCTCTTCTACTTCAAACGTTAGTAATGAATGCTAATGACCGCCAGATTGAGTGGCAGGGCAGTGCTCTACAAATAAAATGCAAACACCAGACTTTTACAATCGCCTAAGTCGGTTTCAAACGTAAGATCATAAGAGGTTATGTTTTTTTTTGGGTTTTTTTTTTTTTATTATGAATGAAAGAATGCCTCTTGCCTCTTGGGAAAGGCAAATTTTTTTGGCATTCCATAAAGCATGATGTTGAATAAAATGTGAATATAGTGTGTGATTTGTTATGTGTTCCATACAAATTAGTCAGTATAGTCAAATAGTACACACTGGTCATATGCAAGTCATAAGCGGTTTTTTGTGTATATGTGTGCACCTTTAAATCTAAGATTTTGAACAATTGCGAAGATTAAGCTGGACCCCTAAAGGAAAAAATATATCAACTGAAGTTCAATATATGGTTGGAATTTAGTGGTAATTAGTTTATTAAGGATTTTGTCAATGGAGAGTCTCCACAAGTATGATATGGTGTGTGAGAGGTTGTGTGGGCGCTTGTGTGTGTTAGAGAGAGAGAGAGAGAGAGAGAGAGAGAGAGAGAGAGAGAGAGAGAGAGAGAGAGAGAGAGAGAGAGAGAGAGAGAGAGAGAGAGAGAGAGAGAGAGAGATAATGTTGTAGTAAATCTTTGCACTTCATCTGTACATCTGACTGCATTTTCCAGAGTGTTCAAGATAGCCAAGGCAAATTTCTCACAATAGAATATGATGCAGTGGAGAAATGATGAGCCATAGTGCTAATGCTGACTGTGGGGGTGCAGACTGAAGCACATTGGGGGAAGTGGAGAGGAACAACAACTAATTGGACTGGTGAGCTCCACTCCCCTTTCTTGTTGTTCCTGTGGCTTTTCTACCCCCCAATCTCTCAGTCTGCTGTGGATTACACTACAACACTTCAGAGATGCTTTGTTTGTACACACACACACACACACACACACACACACACACACACACACACACTCACTCACACACAAATTTCAAGTTTTGTAGAGGGACACGGAGATGTAAATGGGCTCAACGAACATGTAGTAGAATATGAATAGCTTATTAATGTCTAATTAATATGTCTAATTCCCTTTATAGTCATTTTAACACCCTCTACCCCTCTTATCCTCTCCCTTTCTCTCTCTCTGTGCCTGTTTTACAGAGCTGTTACAAGTACCTGCTGAAAAGACAGATTAATGAAACTATGAAGGCTTTTCCTGACAGTGCTCCCTTATTAGGCTTTTTCATCTTTATAGCCAGTAATCATGTGAAATCTAGCCCACAGACTGGTAAGTTCCAGGAAAACATAAATCACTCTTTAGGTAACTAAATTTTCTGCATTTACACACACGTCTTAAGAATTCTGTATTGTGTTACTTTTTTTTTTTTTTTTTGAGAAAGAATATATTCGTGCTTATTAAGAGATAAGATAAGATAAGATAAGATAAGATAAGATAAGATAAGATAAGATGAGATAAGATAAGATAAAATAAGATAAGATATACTTTTATTCGACCCACAGCTGGTACATTTCTGTTACAGCAGCATGCAAATATATAAAAGATACTATAGCATACACAACACAATGTATAAATACAAATAAGAAAAAGAAAAAGAAAAAGAGTCCACTAGTAATTAGTTATGCTAACAGACATATTCCACACATCATTTTAAAACAAAAATTATAAGCCTAAATAAAAATTATGATTAAACTATTAATATATTAAGTATCATTATTTATTTAAATGTGTAACTTATTATTCAGAATAGTTATTGGAACTTTAAAAACCTAACAGCTTACACTGACATAAGACATCAAATTAATGCCTTAAGGAAACTGTTGAGTATTAAAAGTGAATCTTTGAACTTCTGAATTACTTTTTTTATTTTTTTTTATTAAATTCATACAATGCATGTGTTTGGTCAAAGATAATAATATTATTATAATAGAAATGAATTTACAAACTCCCTTGGGTATCTGTAATCCTACTTTCATAACTACTGTTCTATGTTATAAGATAAGTGGTGTTTCAGGACGTATTAGCAAGTATGTTTTACTGTCAAATGTTGGTTAGGTATTAATAAAGGCTGGATGGTCAGTTGATGTCTTTTGGAATGTACACTCTTGAAAACAAAGGTGAAATCTAAATGAATTTAGGACCTTTGTTTGCCCTTCTGGACATAATCTACAGCAGAGTGCTTCCCTATCAGCAAAATACAAAGTGAAACCTTTGTAGTACCTTTCCTTTTAAATATATAACCCTAGGTTAACCAGAAAGATAAAAATGCTAATAAATCCTATTAATTCGGTTAAATCATTCTCACAATTGGTTATTTCATTGTTCTGTACCTGTAATTCACTATTATTGGATGGTTTAGTATATCTGTAGGCTTTCCTTTAAGGATTAACTGGATTAAGAGAGGAGAAAAGAAACATTGTGACAAGTGTGTTAACTAATAATGCCTGTGTTCTCAGTGAAGGATTACTAATCCAAACTAATCACGATCGTCAGGCCTATGGCTGCACAAAGCCACCATGCTAACGGGCTTTAGCGTCCTTCAGTGTTCTACAGAGAAAACACAAGAGGAGGACAGTACCATGCCTAAAAGGCTCTGTCTCTGAAAGGTAGACACATGTTATTTCTCTATAAAATGAATCAGTCTGCTTGGTGCCAGAGAGGCAGCATATTTCTCTGACTCCTGAAGCTTAGATTATCTCTGGTTTTCTCTGCTCAAAAGGCTACTAGAAAGCTACTCGTCCCATAAATTAGTGCTGAAATGATGGAGACCTTACACTACCTCAATTTACTTTAAGGTTAAAATAAAGAGAAAGGGGCTTTATACTATACAAACGTACATTACAGCACAGTGAAATTCTCTCTTCTCATATTCTAGTGATGTTAGAAAGCTGGGGTCAGAGCACAGAGTAAGTCATGATACAACATCCCTGGAGCACAGAGGGTCAAGGGCCTTGTTTAAGGGCCCAACTCTCTACATACAATTCCATAGCTATATTCACTAACTTTAATCTGCATGTCATTCCAAAGCTTTCCACAAAAAAGTAGATGGATATTAAACCAAACACAGTGGAAAGAAGTAACATAAGATTGCTTCAAAGCATTGCTTCACTTTGTGGAGACACAGTCATCTGCTAAAGTTTTAGTCTTGTTTCTGGTCTTAATAATTGCTTTCATTGTAAATATTTATCAGATGCCAACTTATTTCTCATATATGTTTCTTTAATGTGAGTTGTTTAGCTGAGACAATTTACATGCTATAATCTAGTTTGCTGCTTTTTTTTATTTTTTATTTTTTTGCTTTTTCCAGACGAACTTCTTTAAGAATCTTATTTCCAGTAAACTTTATATCATTCTAAAAAACTGAAGTCTTTTAACAGGTATAATCAAATATAATGATAATCTATTATGTTTCAGTTATAATTTAGAAATAAGATGAGTTACCATTTTAATTATTTAAAAGCACAATATATTGCATCATTTTATCCATTCATGTTTAGTAACATTTTTCTGATCATATTTCAGTTTTTTTTTTTTTTTTGTGCAACATTTGAACACTGTGATTGGTTGTTTTAGTTCTTTAGATCTTTCTAAAATACATCTAGTTCTTTATAATAAGGTTAAGGTTGAAGTTTGTAGCTCAGTGGTTAAGGTGTTGGACACTGGATCAGAAGGTCATGCGTTTAAATCCAGCACCATTAGGCTGCTACTGTTGGGCCCTTGAGCAAGATCAATAACGCTTCAAGAGCAAGATCAACTGCTCAGTTGAAAGTCGCTCTGAATAAGGGTGTATGCCAAATGCCATTAAATGTGTATAATATTATTATTTACTATTTCATGTATTTTCAAAGCCCCAGGTTGACAACAAAAGACGTCTACGACTTGTTCAAATATATAAAATATATATATTCAGTTTATTTCATGCATACAAATGTGTACTAAGGAAGCAATTGTACTCTAATAAGAGCAATAATACAGAAAGGTCTTAAATATATAGGTATCTATTATTTAAATATATTGTTTTTTTTTCTTTTCTTTTTTTATACAAAAGGTGATACTACAAAATGTGTAGCAATCCAAGTATGTACAAAAGGCAGTGTTGGCTGGTAAAGTCATTGTAAGGCTTAATTCTCAGGCGTGCAGGGAGTCGTCGATGTCAACATCAGAGTCTTCTGTGAAATCGTGCTCGTCTTCGTCTCCTTCATCCTCACGGCCTTGAGATCCGGGGCTTTTTGGAGGAACCGCGAGTCCAAGTTTGGCAAGTTTGGCCTGCTGTTGCTCAAGACTCTGTTTTCTCCATTTAATGCGCCTGTTCTGGAACCAAACTTTGACCTGGAAATAGAACAAGGGATTTTTTTTAGTATATTGATTTTTGCTTTATCGTGTAGGTATGTTTATGTGATGAACTTGAAAACATAAGAGTTCTCGCTATTTACCTGTGCCTCGGTGAGCTGGAGTGAGGATGCGAGCAGGAAGCGCTCTGATCCCACCATGTACTGCTGGCGCGCAAACTCCTTCTCCAAGCAGGACAGCTGCTCGTTGGTGAAGCTTGTGCGCATCCGCTTTGACTTCCCCGCTTTGTGCTTGTAGTGCGAGTGAACTCCTGCTTTAGATAGTGTGGGACCTAAGAGAACAACAGAAGATTTTAGATGTGTGTCTCACAATAACATTTTGGTGTAGTGAATCATATTAAAGAGCTCTTACCTTGTGTGTAAACTGATCCAGCACATGTTGTCTGGTACCCGTAGGGTGGACAGCAGTAGACTGGGTAGCTGGATTGCGTGTGCATCATAGCCGGGGTGTACAGGTATTGAGGAAGTGGAGGACACATTTGTCCTGCGTGTAGAAAGAGACCTGGTGGTGTTGGCGCAGGGTTCAGTGAGCCGTGAAATGGACTCGTCTTCGTGTTTTCGGTGTGGTCCGGCTTGGCGAGAAGAGCGTCAATAGTGAACGATTTGCCCACGTTGGGTTTTGCAGCAGTGGCCAGGCACGCACTGCTGGCATAGTCCGGGTGAAGGGTGGCGAGTGGACGCATTGAAAATCCGTAGGGTCCGTGAGGCCGTGCAGGGATCTGCATGGTTCTCCTCTTTTGGTTTTTTGAAGGTGTAGGGTAAAAGCAAAAGAACGAATAAAGCAGCAGGTTATCCGTGCCTCTGTGTTGCTCAGGCTTCCTGTAAGAGGAGTGGAATGATAACCAGGAGAGGCCACGGCTCTTTTATACACGCCCTGGAGTGCGAGGTGTCAACGACCCCCCCTTTCGCGCTTTTGTCTTTCAAAGTAGCAGATGAGTCAAACGAGCGGCGCTACAAGGGATCCAATTAACTGATGGAGTTGTAACAAGCTGAGATTGTCAAATATCCTAATGGCTCTTTCCACTATGTGTCTCCGGAGGTAACCCGGGAACACAGAAAAGGGGTCGGAGACGAGGAGCGGGGGGTCCAGATTTAGTACAAATTCCTGCAATCCTTGGTGAGTCAGAAGCGCCAGGCGCAACTCAGTGAAACCATTGATGTTCCCAAATCATCTTATTTCGGCTCTCGGGAATCAAAGCGCGCCGCCAAATGCGCCACACCGCGGAACAAATACCCTCACATTCAGTGGTCAACTAGGAATAAAAACACACACACCAGAACCTTCTAATCACATTTCAGTTCAGGCCCAAATCCTGTATCTCACTAGAACTTCAATCTAACAGATCCAGACAACTTTCAGACCGATGTTGCATTAGAAATGTGGTTCATACATTTGAAGCTTTGACGTGTGGGCAGTGACAGTGCATTATCTCAGTTTCAGTCTCAAGGTGTCAAATGAAAGTTGCAGGTCTGTCCTGAGCCATCGTGTCAGCACACTAAGCAGATCTCCTCCCTCGAGATTATGGCTGGTCAAGACACCTTTTAGACGAGGTGTGTGTTTTTGCAGTTTTGAAATGGCCTCTTTCGGTAGTTTTGTCCGGGCGTGAGTTTCTTCACGGCGGCCAAGGTGATGTTTCTACTATTTGGGTAAATACGAAGAGAGTACTAATCCGGGATCTGATCACTTAATAATGCGGGAGAAATTTGGAGTCATATTAATCTTGAAAGAAGTAACACGATGAAGTTAGAACAGAAGAGTGCGATCTAAAAACTAAAACATTTTGTATAATTCTAATGTTATTGTGTTTTCTTTGTTCATTTTAATGTTACTGTTTTGTCTTTTCATTTTTAATTATATTCCACCTGTTCTGCGTTATCTTTTGCTGCGCTGGCAACACACAACTGTCTGTTATGCCAATAAAACATACAAAATAAGACCGAGAGACAGATAAAGAGAAAGAAAGAAAAAGAAAGAAAGAAAGAAAGAAAGAAAGAAATGGAGAGCGAGGACGGGAGAGAGAGAGAGGACGAGAGAGAGAGAGCGAGAGGACGTGGGGAGAGAGAGAGAGAGAGAGAGAGAGAGAGAGAGAGAGAGAGAGAGAGAGAGAGAGAGAGAGAGGAGGGAGGACGGGATAGATAGATAGATAGATAGATAGATAGATAGATAGATAGATAGATAGATAGATAGATAGAGAGAGAGAGAGAGAGATGTGTGTTTAGAGACTGATTTGTTTAATAGAAATTAGTGTTGGGAAGCCTGAAGGACTTTCTCATTGCTGAATGTCAATTAGGAGATGAAACGCTGCAGATGAAAAGGTCCGGTTTCACTAAAGGAAGTGATTCACTTTCTTACACCGCGTTAGTACAAACAATGTCTCTTTTAACCGAGGATTATAGCCAGCTCTGCAAACTCCTCGGCCTCATTGGCGTGAGCCGAAAGCGCTCGAAAGGACTCGCTAAAACGCACTCAAACACGACTCTGCCTTTGACCTGCGCGTTTTCTAATTACAGCGCAGCGCCTGACACCAACGCGCTTAATGAAGCAGGCAAACAGCAGCCAACAGCACATCTGGGCGCCTCTGCACTGCCGCTGGTCCACCACCTCTTCCAAGGCTCCGTTGTTAAAACGCGTTTTCTGAACAGTTTCTGGAAAACAGGAATCAAGCGGAGAGAGAATATTTACTTATTACCGTTTAGTTCTCACTTCATCCCCCCACTAAACATTCAATCACTTGCCCCATCAGAGACAACACTGTCTACATGGTGTGCCTTTAAAGAAGAAACCAACTCTTTTGGTTAATTCTGTATCATATCATACTTAAATAATTTGTAGCTTATCCATCCTTTCTTGCCTGTTCTGCTTGTTAATGAAACTCCCAACTTTGCACAATAAGCAAATGTTATGCAATTCACTTTAGGGCATGTAGAGTATATTAGATAAACATATCCTCTGTAGACTAATGAAAGAGAAATAATAGAAAGCTGTTTATGTTTTTTAATGCATATCTAAATCATGAATCATTAGCCCAGGCCAAGTTGATGTGACCACCCAAAATCAAGGCTAGGTCTGGATTTGTGTATTGGAGCCAGACAAAGAATACACTTTGGTCATGAAGGTCTTTTCATAGGCATATAGGAGAACAGTAGCTGTCCCTCCTACAATAAAACATCCTTCTTGTAAAACTCTGAAACTCAAAGCCTATACACTTCTTTTTTTATCACAAGTTTTCCTTAAAACCAATCCAAGTTGAATACATGTAAAATGCTCTTAAAAAAAAAAAAAAAAAAGGTATATGCTGATGTATGATAACACACATGAACAGGACAGAAGGACATAAGACATAAGAACATTAAACTATTCTTTATTTTAGAAATTATATATAATTGTTTTGTTCTGACTCTTTAGAAGAGATAAAAATTGAGAGTAGCACACACTTTTAAAGTCAATACTACAATCATCCTTTTTGCTTTGTGCTCGAGTTCATGAACATGCTTATCATCATCATTATTACTCAGGTGAAAATGGACCAATATTCTCACCTAAAACCTATTCAACAGACATCAAACCATCTTTTCTCAGCTCCATTAATGTGTGCACTAAGCGAGCACAGTGAGCATGAATGGGCCATCTCATTGCAGAGGCTCATTCTTCGCTCTTGCACAAGCTGTCAGGGTCATTGGGGCAAAACAATAATGAGTCATTGGCCCTTTTCTCTTGCCTTGACTGTTGAGAGTGGTTTGGGCGGATGACCTGGCAAACCACGTCTGGCTCCAATACACACCTGATCTCAAAAAGAAAGCTACAAGGTTTAGGCATGTTTTTGGGGATAATTAGAGTGTGAAACTGACATGAAACCAAAATGGATAGTTATTACTATAGCGTATAAGACACAGTATATATAAACGCTTCTGAGAAATAACTATGATTGTGTCACTGAGTGTCTCTGTTTAGCCGATAGGATGATCTTAAATTTTATTTGCTTATTTCATGTGAGTCTTTAAATGTATATTTTCCATTCACTTCACTTACTGTTCAATCAAGAAACTGATTTACATTGCATGTATACATATATCTCAGACAGACAGATAGATAGATAGATAGATAGATAGATAGATAGATAGATAGATAGATAGATAGATAGATAGATAGATAGATAGATAGATAGATAGATAGATAGATAGATAGAAGAATATTGAGGGAATTTAATGAGAAGTTGAATGCAAAATAAAAAAATTTTTGTGAGCATCAGGTGAAATGACTTTTAAATGTTACTTACAAATTAGATGTCCATGCCTTCATTTATAAAAGATGTTTTTTAAAAACAATAAATAAATCAAAATGTACAAATATGTAAAATTGATCAAAATGTTTATGCTTTATGCAGTCTGTCTATCAGTTTCATCCCTAATGCTGATGAATTGCTATGTATTTGGAATGTAAATCAGTACATGAGTTTTTAAGATTTGTCTGCTTTGTCCTCAAGAGGTTAAATGCAAATTGACTCACTGATCCTAAGGTTGTCTTTGCTGTGAGACATTTTGTTAGCCAAAATGTTACATTCATAATGCTGAAAGGTTTACTGGTGGAAGCCAAAAAAAAATCAACCTCAAATCTTGATATTTGCCCTTGGGCTCTTTTGGTTTACATGATATGCAAATGTATCAGCATTTGTCCCTTCTATCATTAGTTTGCCCTGCGTACACCTTTTCCAGACAAATGAAAGTCACTTTTGCATTTTCAAGATCACAAAATTTACAAAAGCATTTGTTTGAGAGATTAAAGCTGACACTGCAAACACCCTTGAAGTGACTTTTTTTTTACTGATGACTTATGATAGTTAAGGCATAAAAATTAAGTTCCATGGAAATGTGTACATGTTTATGGAGAATCTGAGCTGTGAAAATATAAAAGATAAATTAAGCTAAAATAAGCTAAACTGTGTGTGTATTCAGGCTGTCTGACACTGGTGGACCACACCTTGTCCTTCTTGATAGTCCAACCATGGATTCCATGACAGAGTTTCTCCTTCAGCATGAAGCATCATTTATGCATCTTGAAGAATGCAGGCTTTAAAACCTTGCTCCATTCTCACACTCATTCTGTAGGTGTGACTAATGCTTCATTACCCCACAGGCCCATTGTTCAGTGACCTTCATAGGTGAAACAATACAACCAAGTGGAACTTAGATAGAGGCATTTAATAGGCTTCATTCTCCTCTCACTTGTAGTAATGACTTCAAGACAACAAATCACAAAATTAGCCACTGATTTAAAATCGCTTACACATATTAAAAATGAATAAAAATTAAAAATAGGACAAATCTATTTGTAGTAACTTGACTAGACATGCAATATTATACAATGATGAATCAGAAATATCCAGTGATATTAACAATCTAAAATATGTAATGTATGTAATAAATGTAATGCACCAACCAGAAATACACAACTTACACAACAACTACAAAGCTTTGTGTTACAATAGTGCTTGGCTATTATACTGTGGTATATGGACAGTTTGAGAAAATCACACAATGCACACAGCATGGGATTTATGGTGAAATCTTATAAAAAACCCATCATGGAATATGCAATGTATGAATATGTAATCTATTTCTCAAGTGCCACTATGCAGGTGGTCCAAAAGCAGAGGGGGGCTTTATATGGGGGGTGTTTTAGAGGCCTAAAGGTACTATAAGGGGTATTTGAGAAAGTTATGCATGAAGACACCCTTTAATGGAGGTGAGAAGTGGTGGGTTGGACTTTGACACTTCATCAGTGTTTACACTTCCTGTAAGTTTACAGGCGCCTGAGAGAAAGAAAGGAGAGAGAGTGGAGTAAACGTGGTACAGAAGACTGCAATCATCTAGTAGCTTAAAATTTCCCTGCAGATGCTGGCCATAGCAATGTCAATGGCTTGGACCTTTATACGTTCAACTTTTATCATCTAATTGAATTAAATTTCGGACTTTCTTTGTTTTGCATAAATTAGTATTTTATGTCAAGAAATTTACATGTCTGTCAAGTGTGATATTATCCTATTTTTTGCTGAATCTTATTTAATAATGTTAAATTTTTAAGTTGAGTCTCCTATTATACTTTTATTAGGAAGTTATTTTGGCCAAGTTCAGAAATTTGTAAATTTTATTCTATTGTGTTGTGTTTTACAGCGTCTTTCTCTGAAATTCTACATCAAAAGCTTGCATCCATGGAGATGTCCCATATAAACACACAATTTCCTGGGAGCAATGTGCTCATGCATTCTTTAATGGAGTCTTGAAGTCATTAGGGAACATTATTTCAGATTTTACTGTTTGGAAGTTCTACTGTCTACTACTTTATGATGCCATTTATTAATTTTTTCACCAGTGACATTATAGATGGTTATCATTTCTCATTGCTTAATTTTTGCTTTCTATGCTTTTGCCAGATACTACAGATGTAAATGCCTCAATGTAACATGTGTGAACAGAATTGTTATTTAAATAAGCAGTCACAATTATTATTTTATTAAAACTGTATTGAAGATGGGTTGGCACAGCAGGTAGCATTGCCCCCTCACAGCTTGATCCTTGAGGTTTGATCCTGAGCTCAAGTGTCTATGCAGTGTTTCTGTGATTGTTCTCCCAGTAAATGCATCCCCTTCTGATTTCTTCTCAAAAGCATGCAATTGGTCTACTGGGTGAAGATGAACTGGCCCTATAGGTAATATGTGTGAGCATGGTGTATAGCAATGCAGCTCATGCAGGTGCATTGCAGTCTCTTGTCTAGTGTCCTTGGAATATCCAGTCTCTTTTCCAGTGTTTCTGATTTACTGCAGTCCTGAGCAGGATAAAATATTTTCTGAAAGTGGCTGAGAGCGTATTGACAATTTGAATGAAAACCCTAGCTGCAATATTCAAGAAATATAATATTAAGAAAAATATAGAAATTCTTCAAAATTACATTACAAATTTGCTTTGCTATACACTGAAAACATTTAGATTTGAGGGGAAAGGCTGAAAATAAAGCAATAGATCAGAATCTCAGCAGTTTCTTTTTTAAATTCAGGGGGGTCTCTTTTCAGCATCCTATTCAAAATTTCAAATGCATGCTCAGTTTGGTTCAGGTTTTGTGACTGGTTTGGCCAGACTTTTTTTTCTTTATAACTCTCATGTTTTGTCATAAACTGATGTTGTTGTCTTTGGCTAACATGTTACATCTTAGGTTGTTAAACCGGTGCTTTCTTTCTTTTTCAGGACATCCAAATTGTTGGATTGGCTACTGGCTATTGTGGAATGGCTATGATTGATATTCCCTTCTTTTTAGCACTTCAAAATGCTTTTTGTTTTATAAAAATCTCTCTTGTCTTAATGTTGGTAAATAATTATCAACAAACACACTTTTTTCAGTGAAACCAAGGAATGAAACTAAGCTTAGCCAATCAGAGCTATTCATTATTTAAACAATTATAACACATTATATTATCACACACCTTGGCTACAAGAAACACCTGTCAGTCACATGCTCCAATATTTTTAGCACTTTGCAAATAAATGGGTTCAAACCCAAGTTAACACATCTAGGTGTATGAAAGCTGAAATCCTAATAAATTGTTTTATATTAAAACAATTATATTAGGCAATAAACCCGAACATTAATTTTAAATACAGACTTGATTTCCATTGATTCTATTCAGACATTTACTGTTAATCTCTTACTTTATATAATCATGTTATACTTAATCACTGCCAGCTGACACAGACTTTACCAATCATGAACTGAATGACATATTTTTTCAGTATGAAATAGTTTGAACTCTTAATCCTGTGTGTGTGTGTGTGTGTGTGTGTGTGTGTGTGTGTGTGTGTGTGTGTGTGTGTGTGTCCCAATCAGAAAACATAAATCATAGGTTTTAATTCAACAATCAGAGTCCTCTTGCATAGGTTACATACTGTAAGACTGAAACGCAAATACTACTACTACTACTACTACTACTACTACTAATAATAATAATAATAGGAGGAAGGTGAAGAAACGTTTGAAAACATTTGAAAATACTAAGCTGCAGTTGAAGGTTTCCAGAGTTTAAATATATTTTGTGTCTCGATGACGCAAGATCCAAGACTCCCTCAAGCCACTTAGGAGAACAAATTAAGTTTGGTTTTTAAATCTACTGCACCATCTGCTGGCCAAACCTCAGAATCATGATGCATGACTTGAAAAACACAGGCATGAAAGTCTGTAATTTATTTTATAAAAAGCATAATTTGAACTTAATCAACATTAATAATGTTTTTACTTCAAAATGTTATTTTTTTATATTTTATTTTCATTTGTTATAAAGTCTATTTCAGTGTTGTATCTTTCTGACATTTATTTTCATATAGAGAGTCTGTAATGATTTACTGAGATTTTAAAGTAAGGCATGAATATTGTAGAATTTATTGAAGGATTTTTTTTTTTTTTAGCTTTGTAAGGTAGCTGGTAAATATTTACAGCAGCCAGCATTTACATTTAATATAAAGCAGAGATGCCCAAACTTGGGTCTACATGCCAAAGCCACTGTGGTGAGACCTGCGATGTTGTATGGTTTAGGGACAGTGGCATTGAGTAAAAGACAGGAGGTGGAGCTGGAGGTAGCAGAGCTGAAGATGTTGAGGTTTTCGTTGGGAGTGACGAGGATGGACAGGATTAGAAATAAGTTTATTAGAGGGACAGCGCATGTAGGATGTTCTGGAGACGAGGTGAGGGAGGCGAGATTAAGATGGTTTGGACATGTGCAGAGGAGGGACATGGGGTATATCAGTAGGAGAATGCTGAGGGTGGAGCCTCCAGAAGGGAGGAAAAGTGGAAGGCAAAGGAGGAGGTTTATGGATGTGGTGAGGGAAGACATGCAGGTAGTTGGTTTGAAAGAGGCAGATGTAGAGGACAGGGGGTATGGAGACAGATGATCCACTGTGGTGACCCCTAACAGGAGCAGCTAAAATAAAAAGTTAATTAGATTACAGAGAAAAGTTGTTTATTTATTTAATTGTTAATGTATTTATGTAGTTATTTATTTATTAAATATAATAAAATCATAAATGAAAGTAACCATAGCAACTTTGTCTGAATATAATACAGTTTGGTACAATGCAACATTTACTTTTGGCCCACGGCCGATAATCAAGTTTGATTTTTGGTTCTGCATAGGAACAAGTTTGGGCTTCTCTTATATAAAGTATTATTAAAAAGTACACATGGTTGCGCTTCATGATTTTCATATAGAACTGACACCTGTATTATGAATGTGACTAATATATGCATAATGTTTTTGAATGGAGAAAAGTTTGTCACCTGCCCCATTCAGTAGCCTGGGGCCAGTTGTTCAAAGGTAAGATGATCGGATTTTGGTTATCGAATTGGATCAAATCTTGAAAATGGGTTGTTCAAAAGGGAAAAAAGAAATCTGAAATCGGACTAGATGACAGAATCCAATCCTACTTTAAATTTGTGTTGTTCAAAACTTTTCAGTAGGATTTGGATCCAAAAAAACAGGATTATCCTGATCCCAACAGGGGGTAGGATTTCAAGGTGGATTCCAGGAGGAAAATGTAGTAAAACTCTAAAATTGGTCAAATGATACATTTTTATCATTTGGTGTATATACTTTTATTTATATTTTGCACTTGTCTTGTGTAACTATTGTAACAGTGATAAAGTAGATATAGTAGACATAGGCTACCAATTAAGCTATTCAGTATAGTAAAGTAAAAATAATGAAATATGAAATAATCCTCCAAACAGATTTCAATAACAAACAAAAATAATATATTCCATTTTTCTGTCATTCATCACCGTATATTAATTTTAAAGAAACAATCATCAGAGATGAGCCTGTCAAAAATAATGTCTAACAATTGCATCCCTTACTATATGTCCAGTCAGTCCCTCATTCTGACAGAATGCCAGAGGTTGGTCTGGTTCTTCAACAGGCTCAGGTGCATTATAAACATCATCACAGAGAGGGGCATTGCACCTGGTAGCGATGTTGTGCAGGACGATACACGCTAGTATTATGTTGCATGCTCCCTGTGGTTCCACTCGCAAGTAGTTAAGGCATGCAAAGCATCTCTTCCGAACTCCAAAACACTTGTTTTGCAATTAGCAGTGTTACAGCGTGCCTGCGCAGGTGTGGTTGCTGCGAGAAAAGGAGTCATCAGCCATGGTAGGAGTGGATAGGCACTGTCTCCTAATATTATGCTATCCGGTCAGTTGGTTTGGAGCTCTCTGTATAAAGCACTCTCTCTCAGGATACGTGCATCATGAACAGATCCAGGCCACTTCACGGCAAGGTCTGCAATGTACTTAATATCAGCATTCCCAAAGCGAAAGCGAGCATACAGTTCTTCATTAGTGTATTGCTCCAGTGGTTGTGCACGCTCAACATACACCCTTTGATGGTATCCTCTTCCACCAAAGCGGTGGTAGTGATGGACAATACCTGCCATGTCAGTGCCTCTCTCCAAGTCCTCTGAGAAAGGCTGAATATAAGATGGCTGTCAAATACCCACACACCAATTGGCTGAAGTGCTGTGGCTTGTGTTCCATTAAATCAATCATGCCCAAGGCCTATAAATACTATGTTCACTGCAACAGATTAGGTGGAACCATGGACTCAAGGACCTAATTTCACTCTTGCAGAAACCCATGCACTGCTGGAGGGTGTTAAGTACCATTATGCCTCAATAGTAGGAAGCTCTGTTACGGATGGAATGGTGACTAACAAATGGAAGAAAGACATTTGGGTTGAAATCACCCAGAATGTGAATGCAATGGGGTCTGGCCAGAAGAGGACCTTGGAGCAAGTGAAATTTAGATGGAAGAATCTGAGGGCCAGAACAACAAAGGACCTTGCTGAAACAAAAAACACCCAAACAGGCAACACACCCTTTAAGAAAGGTGAATACACAGATGTGGTTCTGGGCATTATTGAAGGTGAGAACTCTAAAGCTCTGCATGGGATTCAGGGTGTTGTAGGGGATGGTGAGCCTACGATTGTAGAGGAAAGTGAGCCAGTTCCTCCTAATGCAGAGGAAACATTCATTCTGGATCTCAGCCCTATTATTGAAATACAACCTGTATTGAAGCTTCCGTTGCAGAATAATAATGATAATGCCTTTGAATTACTTTTAAAACGAGAGACTGAAAAAGCAGAAGCACAGACACTCCTGGCAGAGGAACAAATCAAGTTGACCAAACTGCAGCAAACCAAAGCAAAAGTTCAGATCCGCCTCCTAAAAGCAGAGCTTGAAAATGCTGGTCTCTCCTCCTCAGATGAAAAAGAACCCTGAACATTCTATATTTTGTTGACTATTGGACATTCAGCTATTTTTTTTAAAGACATTTTCAAAATATCCACAATGTTTTTGTTAATGTATATTTGTTTTTTTTATTTTTGTGACTCAGATGAGAGGTCATAAAAGAAATTGAGTGTAAGTGGATGTTTTTGTTATTTTTGTGTTTTGTCTCAAAATAAAAAACTCTTACAGTGACCCCATGTTGGCTCTTTTACCTGTTCTTTACATAGCTGATAGCCCACGTTGTGATATGTTGTCCTATTTAGAGCACAGGTAATCTGGATTTGGTAATCTTGAAAACTGTGTATCTGGATCAGGGTGATCCAGTCCAATGTTGCTTTGAAAAACAGGTATAAAAGTAAGACAGCTTACCTGATCCTGGATAGGAAAAATTGGGATTTCCAAATCCGGATAATTTTGATCCAAATTAAACTTTTTGAACAACTGGCCCATGATGGGAATGTGGGGGTTAGGATTATAGGAATTGTAAAGCAGCCAACCACTAGAGGGCCTCAGAGATATTATTTGGCTTCACGTTTGATTTTCTGTTACGACCTCCATTCACAGTCATTAAACTGCACATAACCTTTTTTATGATTTATTTTTATATTGTTATTATTACTATTATTATTATTATTATTATTATTATTATTATTATTATTATTATTGTTGTTGTTGTTGGTGGTGGTGTGTATGTCTATGTTGTATGGTTTAGAGACAGTGACATTAAGTAAAAGACAGGAGGTGGAGCTGGAGGTAGCAGAGCTGAAGATGTTGAGGTTTTCATTGGGAGTGACGAGGATGGACAGGATTAGAACCGAGTTTATTTGAGGGACAACGCATGTAGGACGTTTTGGAGACAAGGTGAGGGAGGCGAGATTGAGATGGTTTGGACATGTTCAGAGGGGGGACATGGGGTATATCAGTAGGAGAATGCTGAAGATGGAGCCGCCAGAAAGGAGAAAAAGAGGAAGACCAAGGAGGAGGTGTATGGATGTGGTGAGGGAAGACATGCAGGTAGTTGGGGTGAAAGAGGCAGATGTAGAGGACAGGGTGTTGGGGAGACGGATGAAAACTAAATTTTGTTTTAATTCTAATGGAGCCCTGCAGGAGTGATTTATTAAAAGCCAACTTATTGGGTATTTTTGTCAAGCATTGAGATAAAAAACAAAAAAGATAAAAAAAATAATTAATAAAAGAAAGTCAAACGTGAAGCCAAAAAATATCTCTGAGGCCCTCTAGTGGTTGACTGCTTTACAATCCCTTTAATCCTAACCCCCACATTCCATGTCATAAAATAGGCAGGTGCCAAACTTCCATTTGTTATTCCAATTACTGTATTCAAAAAACGTTTTTTTTCACTATTCAAAGGGCTGCCAAAAAATTTAAAGGAGGCAGGTCCAAATGGATGTAACTCATGAATGGAATGAGATGTCTTTACCCAGCTCGGTAGAGAAGTGTATGAGCTCTCTCTGTGGTCAAATACATACACAGAGCTTGACCACATGGTCATGCTATAAGATTGAAAATTCATACTAATGGCTGTAACTACACAACTGTTAGTCCGATCGACCTGAAACTTTTCTGGCAGTTTTTTTGTCCAATGAATGATAATAGGACATTTGCGTACTATGGCCGCCATCATTCAAAGAATTTGGACCGCCTGTTAGACAAGGATACCAAAGGCCTATTACAACAAAAAAATTCAGTGGACATGTTCTTAATGTCTATTTCCTTATGAGCCTCAGTACCTCGTTTGCTTGAACCCCACTAATCGATGCTTGCAGCAATATTAATTATCATTATATTTTTTATTTGTATTTTTTTTTAATTTAATGATTATTTCTTATTCACACTAATCTTTACCTAACATTATTCCTTTTTGTGGATTTTTATGGTGCAGTTTTAGTATACAGCTTCTGTTTGTAATCTACATTATAGGTGAACAAATTTTTACATTTATCATGCAGTACAATTTTGTATATCTGTTTGTAAATCTAGAAATATCTAGTTGAATAGCCCTTTAAGTGCTAACCATACACTAACTGTCAAAATGCAACCACCAAAAGGCCCACAACAGTTTAAGAAAACAGCAGTAAGAGATTGAGTGGTGTTCCAAAAAGTGCACTAGCTATTAATCCTAATCAGTTAACTTAACATTTTGGGAAACCTAATGCCTAAGTTCTACAGAGAAGTTTCCCTAGGAACTTTTGACGTCTTTCTGTGGATTCTGGGACTGCTTTGAAGGTTTAGAACATTGGCGAATATTCTTTGCTTGAAGCTTTGTTGTCACAGTTGAGAGTAAAGCAAAGCGAAACCATGTGAAAAAGTTTCTTTTTTTTTTAAGTTTCACTAAGCTTTCACCTTTGTTAGTGTTGGCTTGGGTGGCAGTTTAACAAAAAGCATATGTGTGAGAAAGTGTTACCAAAAAAAAAAAAAAAAAAAAAAGACTGTATGCAGCGTGCCGAATTAAGAAGCTTTCCATGTGCCTACACAAGTCCAATTGCAAAAACAGTTAATCTACCCAGAGATGGCATAACTTTTCTGACTATGGGTGATTTCCTCACACAGGAAATATCAGGCTTTGATCAAGGATTTTATATTGCTATATTCCCAACATGTCAAAATGTCTTCAAATCTTTCGGTTTTTTGTTTTTTTACTTTTGGGGTGAGCATTTGTTTTTGGATAAGTTAAGATTTAAAAAGACTCCACAATTAGGCACTGATGCAGTATGTGGTCTGGCATTGTCATGATGAAAAATTCAAGGTCTTCCCTTAAAGAGACAATGTCTGGATGGGAGCATTTGTTATTCTAGAACTTGGATATACCTTTCAGCATTGATGGTGCCTTTCCAAATGTGTAAGCTTTTCCAAAAAGAACTTCAAATTTTGATTCGTCTGACCACAGAACAGTTTTTCACTTTGCCACAGTTCATTTTAAATGAGCCTTGGCCCAGAGAAAACGCCTGCGCTTCTGGATCATGTTTAGATATGGCTTCTTTTTTTTACCTATAGAGTTTTAGCCGGCAATGGCGAATGGCACGGTGAATTGTGTCTCTGAATCTTTGGATGATATTATGCTCTGTAGATTATGATAACTTCAAACTCTTTGCAATTTTTCTCTGAGAAACTCCTTTCTTATATTGCTCCACTATTTTTCGCTGCAGCTTTGGGGGAATTGGTGATCCTCTGCCCATCTTGACTTCTGAGAGATACTGCCACTCTGAGAGGCTCTTTTTTTATACCTAATCATGTTGCCAATTGACCTAATAAGTTGCAAATTGGTCCTCCAGCTGCTCCTTACATGTACATTTAACTTTAACTTTAATTTAACTTTAATTGCTACCTGTCCCAACTTTTTTGGAATGTGTAGCTCTCATGAAATCCAAAATGAGCCAATATTTGCCATGACATTTCAAAATGTCTCACTTTCAACACATGATATTTTATCTATATTCTATTATGAACAATTTGTACAGTGTCCCAACTTTTTTGGAATTGGGTTTGTAAAACAATAGACATGGACTTTGTTCATGTTGTTAACAAACATCAACCAAACAAACAAAAAACCCACAGTTCAATTCCAGTATTAATTCCATAATACAAATTCCATAAACAGTATATATAAAATATTAAGTCTAAAAAAAGTTGGGAAGCTGTGTAAAATGTAAATAAAAGATGCAATTATTTGTTTGCTAATCTCAAAAACCCCTATTTTATTCATAATAAAACATAAAAATCATATCAAATGTTTGTAAACAAAGGAAATGCATTATTTTAAAGAAAATTTAATGTAATTATAATGAAAGACGTTGTTTAAAACTGTATAGCATCCACTTTTCTTTTAACAACAGTTTGTATGTCTTTGAAATGAGATCATTTCATGGTGTTTTGGGAGAGGAATGTTGGCTATTTTGTCTAAAACAGAATTCTAGTTATTTAACTTTATTGTCATGTTTTTTTGTTTGTTGATGTGCCAAAATCATTCTACCACAAAGCCATTCTGTTGTAATAGATGCACCATGCAATTTAGCATCATTTTGCTAAAATAAGGTGGTCTGAATGGAAGCATTTGTTGGTTTACAAAAAATGTAAAAGCTGCACATTCCATAACCTGTAATTGTCAGGAAATCACCTGCCACGCCTCCCTCGGTGGCTGTCATGCTGCCGCTCTCTCTGCAGGTCCCGGCTTTGATTACAGACACCTGACATTCGTTACCGATTCGTGGTCCTGTTCCGTAGATCCTACCTGTTCCGTGGATTACCCTTTCCATATCGGATTACATAAGCATTACAGACCCAACCCACATCACGGTTCGTAAAGCTCTCTGTCCTCTGTTTATCTACTGGCTTCTCCAATAAACATGATTGAGTTACTCCCGCTTCCGACTCGTCTTCCGTACCCTGACAGAAGGTCAGACCTTTAAAAAAAAGAGGAAAAATCGCTCTACAATAGTTGTGTTTCTAAATCAATGCAGTGATTTCCATAACAGAATCATGACTGTTTCTAACGCAGTGCCACCTGAGGACCTGAAGATCATGGGCATTCAATACTGATTGTCTCATGAGTGCAAAAATTTGCCAGATTGTCTAAAACTTTTGATGATATTAGGATAAAATTATCCCCAATTTTGAACCCCCTATTACTTATAAGATGAGAGGCTCTGCATAACTTTTTTCTATATGGGTAATAAAATATGGGTTTATAAGATTATGAGATGACACGCACACACGCACACACACACACACACACACACACACACTTAGTAAGAAAGGTGAACAAAAATCCTGATGGTCACTCCGACTGAGCTCTAGAAATTCTGTGTATAGATGGGACAAATTGAACAGATAAATTGAACAAATAAATGAAACAAAAGGACAACTATCACTGCGGTCCCTCACTGATCTGGACTTTTTGGCAGAGTGGCTAGAGGGAGGTCTCTTCCCAGTGCTTGGAGTTTGCCAACAGGCACCTAAGGACTCTTAGACTTTAAGAAATAAGACTATCTGGTGTGGTGAAACCAAGATTGAACTGTTTAGCCTTAATTCTAAACATTTTGTCTGGAGGAACACCGGACCTCAGGCTCAACTGCACAGAACCATCCTAATAATGAAGCATGGTGATGGCAGCATCATGCTGTGGGGGTGGGGGACCTGGCAACTGTCCCTGACTTGAACCCTATTTAACATATCCGGAGCCTAAAAGTGGCTATCCACCAATAGTCCCCATTCAACCAGACCCAGCTTGAGCGGATTTGTAATGAAGAATGGCAGAAAATCCCACAATTCATGTGTACAAACCTTGTTGCTTTAAACCTTAACCTAACTAAGTACTGAGGAAAGGGTCTGAATAATTATATACATGTGAAATTTCAGTTTCTTAAATACAATAAAAAATTACAGATATTTTCTAGAATTTTCTAGTTTTCACATTGTCATTTTGGGGTACTAAATGTAGATTAATGAGAAAGAAAATGCAGGTTTTCTTTTTATCTGTACTTTTCAAAATTTTAACACCCTAATCAATAGGCATAGGCATGAATGAATATGGATGCTTTATGCAAATGTATGTTTATTATTAGTGAAACCATACTCAACATAGAGCAAAAAGACAAAATATTTGTGTAAATGTTTTAAAGTTATTATGAAGTTTTAAATGATGTAACTCATCAGGACACCAAACGGGACCTTTGCTGTTTCCCTACGGAAGGTTTTAATTGCCAGATGTGTACATTAGCGGATTTTGGTGCTTTTGTGTGCTTATCTCTCTCTCTCTCTCTCTCTCTCTCTCTCTCTCTCTCTCTCTCTTTCTTGATAGATAGATAGATAGATAGATAGATAGATAGATAGATAGATAGATAGATAGATAGATAGATAGATAGATAGATAGATGTATATAATAGCTATTGTATTATGATTTATACTAAGATGTAACATTATATTTCTTTTATTCTAATTCATTCTATACAAGTTAGAATTTGAATCGGTCTGTGCACTTTCTCACCTAAGATGTGACAGTATGACCAATGTCACTTGGGGCTGAATTCGTTCAGTTGTCTTTATCACAAATTAATCTTACTAGCTTGTCTACAATCTCATTTTTTGAAATCAATGTGATTTTCCATGACTTTTTCATTATCTATGTTACTTTTATTATATATAATAAACTAAATAAGAATATCAGATCATCTTATAAAATTTGCCCAAATAGCTGTTCTGCAATTATTAATACTGTGTTTTCATGTGCATGTGGATTAAAAAATATATATTTTTTTAAGAGCCTTATATGGCTTTTATTCCGACAGATACATAAACGACATAGAGTAGCTCTTACATACGTAGATGTGTGTGCAATAAATAGCACCGCCGATACACAACACTGAAGACTGGTAGTGCAGTGTCACACATGAACACCAGATGGCGCTTTCATATAAGATGTGTTTTTGTTGTTTTTTTTTTTTTTTTTTTATTTTATTTTTAGAAAACAGCCTTTGATAAC
Source organism: Silurus meridionalis (assembly GCF_014805685.1). Classification (NCBI taxonomy): domain Eukaryota; kingdom Metazoa; phylum Chordata; class Actinopteri; order Siluriformes; family Siluridae; genus Silurus; species Silurus meridionalis. The sequence continues at coordinate 20,728,189 of NC_060885.1, forward strand.
TCATAGTTTGCATAGAAATGTACCACTTAACCAGGTTAGTATTTAGAAAGGAAAAGGGTGGAAATGAATGTTTATGGAGTCTAATGTACTGTTCTGCCTTGAGGACATGCCTACTGAGTAGATTAATCAATAAATAATTAACTTTTGTCTCCTTCCAAATTGCATCTGAGTCATACAGGACAGATGTACAGCAACAACTGCCCCCGGCCCACACTCTCTCTCTCTTTCACACACACACACACACACACACACACACACACACACACACACACACACACACACACACACGTCTTAAATTAAAAATGCATCTAGCTAAGAAATGATGTTTTTGTTTGTGCTATTAGGACGCACAGTAAGGACTAATATCTTCTGTCTACTTTTGTGAATTGCAAAAAAATATAATAATAATAATAATAATAATAATAATAATAATAACAATTATAATAATAATGTATTACAATTTTTGGAGCTAGCTCTTTACATTAAAATATTTGTTTGCTTGTTTGTTTTTCTTTGACCCATAACTATTTTTTTACGCTTCAGGGCCACCATACAAAAGGCCAAAAAGAAATGAGATATGATACATGTCTTTATTGTAGAGAAAATTGTCCACATAATAAATGAAGAAAGAGTGAGTTAGGATTGCGATTAGAGATCCCTGTTTGGACTGGCCGGCTTAATGATAAGAAAATGTAAACTCAGCTCTTCTGAGGTGCTTCTATTTACACCAAAACACCTCCTTTCAGGGAGCAGGTTTAAAATATATCTGTCTCTGTTCTCTTTAGTTGTACTGTCCCACCTTGGGTTTACTAATGATCTCTGTTGCAGAAATTGTAAATGCATTATTACTATTTTATTACTATTATTAGTGCCACTAAGAAATCCATTCAGCTGAATAAGTAAACCATATTCTTTTACAACACTCCTAACCAAATGTATATATTTAAATTTTAATTTCAGATTCAACAAAGGAAAACAGGTTATACTGTATCCCCCTTCAACCATATTTAATTACTCCTCTTTGGCAACTTTAAAAAAATAGTCTGAGTGAATTAAATTGTCAATGACTGTTATCACAAACATTAATGGGTGCATATATATGTGCATGTCAAGGTGTTAGACAGCTTTCTGAAACAGAATTTGAGTCAATGTGACCACACTAATGAAAAATTTAACACAACCATTGCGATATGGATTATTAATGACTATAAGGCACTGTGTATATCTATTCTGGCACGCTACATCAGAGGTGGTCCCCAGGAAGCACTTTGTCATCAGACAAGAGCTCTGGTCACATCAAAGACTAGCTTTTGGCACATCAGATCCTCACGAAAACACTCAACTGCCATCACACTCACTGTTGATGGTCTTTCTCACACTCTGTGTCAGTAAGCGACACAAGAATAATTAGACCCGAGTACTTGTAAATGTGTCGTTGGATTTTTCTTTTGAAATGCCAAGCATTTCTAACATTTGGACAGTCATGGACTTGCTATTGTAATCGAAACAAAGAAAAGATATTTGTCTTGTGCATGCTGAAATTATTTAATGTGTTTTAGATTTGTGTATATATGGTCTAGTTGAAGGTACATGGACACCTCTAGAAAGTTAAATGTTGGAAATTAAAAGTGTTGGGGAGGGTGATATTTTTTCTGTTCAAATATTAAGAATTTCCATTTATGGCTCTTACACAGTAACCCAACATTTTTATAATTCAAGAATTTAAGGCACTTACTGACTTCTTCTGCTTATAATTTACATTTATTGCACTACAGAGAAAATTATTTCATTTATAAATCTGTGAAGTTGAGGGTTAAGGACCTTGCCCTAAAGTGGGAGCTGTGGGGTGCTGGGATTTGAACTCATGACATTCCTATCAGAAGTCTGTCTACTAAGAAACCACTTCACAAATCTACAGATCAATTTATGATATATTTACTTATTCCTAATTTCTTATTTATTGAAGTATAAAATATAAGTATTTGTTTTAGAGAGCGATGCAAGGTTAGTTAATAGAATACATTTTGTACACAATAATGTGCTCTTAAATTAACTTTCCATTTCCTTTAAATAAGTTACCTGTCTTTAATGTGATATTGTGTTTGGGTTATCAGCCATAAAAGAGGAGATAATTGTTTTTATTACTGATGTTTATCACTGCCTGATAAAATTATCTTTGCTCATTACCACAACATACAAAACCTCAATTTCTATCTATCTGTCTGTCTGTCTGCCTACGTGCACGCGTGCGTGTGTGTACAGTATTTAAAATAGAATCCCAGTTTTGTTTTACGTCGGCAAATAAAAATAACTGGTTAAATTGTTTCCTTGCTTGTCATTCTATTATTTATTTATTTTATATAATTTCCATTTCCTTTCATTTCATTTAGCAGACACCAAAAAGTGACTCGCAATTATCTCATTTATACAACTAAGCAGTTGATGGTTAAGGGTCCCCCCTTGCTCAAGGGTCCAGGAGTATAATGATGCTCATGGGTGTATTTTTATAATGACATACTTGGTAAAAAATTATATTTGTGCATATATTCTCTATAATACTGAAACTGAAAGCATGAAATACATTAAGTTTTCAGTCGCCATTAATCGTATGATGTAGCATGCAAAAGTATATACATCTTTTATATTTTGGTCTCTTCTCCTCTTATATCTCCCAGTGTTTCTCCCCTTATTTCAATGTTTCTAAGATCTAAGTGCTTTTATTCTGTCTCAGTTCTTGGTCCTATTGGTGACTTTTCCTCCCTCTAAAGGCATCTCCTGTCTTCTTTCTTGTCATTGTCCTCCACCCCTTTTTCCTTTGTCTCTGTCATTCATGTTTCCCTCCAGAATTCTGGCCAGGGGCAGAGTTTTTCTTTCCCAGTCAGTCCATCTGTCCCTCAGGGCCTCTTGGACAGCTGTTCATCTTGTGTCCATTCTTTCTCTTTCCCTCACTCTGACCTCTAGACACTGCTAAGCAATGGGCACCCTGCTATTTTCAGAGTGCTGGCATGCAGTCATACTGCTGCCATGATGTGAATTATGAAATTAAAAACACAAATATTTGTTGAGTTTCTGGAATTAGAAAGTTGCCAGTTTTGTCATTTATACCAATTTACCTTTTTTCCAGTTTGCATTGAGAAAATTGCTACTGACAATTAAAACAAGTCTGAGTTAAACTGAATAATAAAAGAATAAAAGAAGAATAAGTACAACTGTATTTTTAAAGAGCTTGTGCATTTTTCTTCGACTTGGAACTTGGTTTACATTAACAATAGCACATGGTTGTTTTTGCAACTTACAACCTGGAGTTTTAATAATATGTTTAAATTACACTTCATTTGTTAAATATATTCCAGCCACCTTCCTTTGGTTTGTCTCAAATTTAACCAGTGGGATAAGCTGAAGATAAGATGTATTTATGGAAGTTTGATAACTTGATAGTAGGCAATTAAAGAGCAAAGGTCGTCTAGAAAACACAGATGTGTTAGATGCTAAATGCTGATCAATATTGCAAGTCTTCTTTAAGCTATAAGTTTGGAAAAAATTCTTCAACAAATAAAATATAATAAAACCTTCAATCGCTTCATTTCCAAAACGTTGGAAGGGGCATTGGTCAACAAGCAGTATACAAATAAGTATGATATACTGGCCAAAGGTATTTAGAAATTTTACTGTTTAGATGACGATAAGAAAAATGTAATTGCCTATAAATGTCATTATGGCCATTTATTTTTGAAATGTCTATTAATATACTTTGCGGTAGGATGTATTGTATTGTCTTCATTACATTTGTCGTTAATAAGGAAGGCATGTGTAAAAAATCATGTTAAAATGTATCTTCTCTTCAGCCCAAGAATTTTTCCTGTTCCTTTAGCCTTGGTTCTAAGCATGTGTTAATGAACTGCCCTTTGGACTCCCTGTTGTCTGAGGCCAATTGCTCAGGTTAATGGTGAAAAACTAAAGAATACAAACAAATTTTTGAAAAACTCACAAGCACAGACTAAGAAAAAATTTCACTTGCAATTTTGAAACAGCCACAAATGACAAAAAGTGGTGTGCATACACTTAAGTCTGAAGCAAAATGAAATCATATAAAGAATATTTACAACTGTCTATTAGAGTAATGGTTTGTTGTACTATGATGACCAAAATGTCAATTGCTATAATCAAAATTGTTCTAAAAATGTCATATAATAGATGTCCTAAATTGTTTAACATTTTAATTTAAAAGTATAAATGAAATTATGATGCATATCTATTATAGTGGTTTTAATCAACCATTCAAATGTGACTTGACCTTAACTGAAATAAACATTCTGGTGTGGCTGATATAATCTTGTCTGAGTGCGCATTTGTGATAGGGTGGGGGAGACGTGGCCTCAGCTTGGTGCTGCCGACTCGAGCTTCACTGCCATTTCATTGCTGCTTTGGATGGGGGTTTGTTTCCTTGTGCCCCACTTTACACCCCAGCCAGGAAGATCATTATTCCTTAGAGACACTCTTAACGGGTCAATGCACATACATAATGCATTCATAAGCTATTACTCTGAGACCACCCTAATGTATACAGGCTTAAATATTAGTCCAGTCGATATTAAATGCAATACATGAATAGAAGATTTCTTCTTGTTATTTGTTCTTGTTCTTTATTACATATGTTGAGACAGTATGCTAGACCTACTGCTAACAATACGTGAGCATGTGTGAGGTTGTCCCTACCCCGAACACTGTTTAGCTCACACACCCTGAACAACCCTGCCATCCTAGTGTAAACCCTCATGACACGTTTTTACATGTAAGCAAACAGCTGTCTATAGAAGTGCCTGAGCTTGCCTCCTGGAGCTCCTTTACAAAGGGCCAGTTTAACTAGTTTTTACTCCTAGATGAATTTGAATTTTTTTCACTCTCTATTGTTAAGTTCATAACAGAAAAACATGATATGTTCAATCACAATCTTTTTTAGTGAAAGGCGATTAAATGTGCTATCTACATTTTATTTTTAAATAAAATACTTTGTTAATTTGTTTTCCTACACCAATTTCACCATGAACTAAAAGCTTTTTGTTATGACACAAGTGGTTCAGACAAAAAATTAGGAGCTCAGTAAGATAAGTAATAGCAAAGGTAGCACGATAACCATTTTGTTTTGCTTTGAATTAAAGCTGAGAGGACCAACTGAAAGAAAAACTAGAAAAGCTCAGATCTGTGTAACTTGGAATATCTAATACTCTATACGCACTAAATAATTTTGATAAGCTATGATTTATATGTGAAAGACACACAAAAAAAGGGCTTTCGTAGGAGAATTAGGATTCAACAGCTTTAGGACAAAAAGCTCTTTTTTTTTTTGTCTCTTTTTAAATGGTCTGACCATATTCGTTGCATTTTACATCATCTAAATAGAAAAATGTTTTTGGTGAGATGGGTTTGACATTTCTACTGTCATTCTAAACATCTTAAATGCAGCAAAATCTGTTGTTTTAGCTATGCTTACAGCTTCCCCCAATGTTCTCACAGCTTCTTTGTACTGGATTTTGGAGGGATCCTGTTAAATAGGGGACCAGCTGCTTTCGGAGACCAACTGGTTGCTATGACATGCAGAAAGTAATGTCAGATCTGTTTGTAAAATAGAGAGAAAAAGGTTTTCACCAACCAATAAATATTTGTGTTCCCTAATGTGACACCCTGACGCTATTAAAATTGCCTACTGAAAAATGTGGGCTATTAGTAAGTGTAGTCCTGTGAACATTGCTGCCACATGTTCCAAGAACTATTGCAACAAAAATGATTCAGGCTTTTGTGACAAAAACTCCAGCTACATAAAATGGAGTTCAACATAGTAATAATAATACCTTTCAAGTATGTCGTTTTTTGTATTCTGTTTAAGTACAGATTTACTGAAACACAACAATGCATGTTTAGCCAATCTTTGCTTCTTTAAAAACTACATTTCCATTTGTGGTGTATATCATTTGATAGCAATTATAATATCAGTTCAAGTGCTAAAATTTAAACCTTTTTTCTTTCACATTGTGGTACAGTCCGAGCGTGGCTACTGCCTTGCGATTGGCTGAGTTCTTGTTGAGGGCGTGTCCAAGCTGGGCTTGAATCGTTCCGCGGGAAAAAAAAGAAAATCCTCCTCTTCCTATGCGGATATTTTTACTTACCGTCGCCCGTCAGTGTCAAAAACCGAACCTCATTGGATGACTTGACATGTGCGCTAATCGCTGATTGGCCACATAGTGTGCCTGTCATGCCTACATTTTTTAAAGAACACTACGGAGAAAAACGCAGACTCCTCTGATTGGTCAGATTCGATCTGTCGGGTTCGTTCATTGGCTGTTCCAATTGCCGCTCGTGGGCTGCATATTTTGAACATAAATAAGGGCTAAGCCGCGGCACTTCTTTTCTTACAGCGGAGTTTGGAGATGGTCAGAGAGAGTGCGCCTGACGCGGTAGCTCTCTGACAAGAAGGAACAAAGGAGATGAGTTTTAAAAAATACAAGGACTATTTATTTTAGCCGTCGGCGCCATGTGCGGTTCTGCAGCGCGTTTTTCTTAAAATCTACATTTTTTATGAAACCGCCTGCGAACGAGCTAGCCATCGAGCTAACTTTGGGCTAGCTTTTTTTTCCTTTGATAAGACCATCTGCCTCTTTCAGTTTTAAGACAGGTTGAAGTTTAGTTTTGAATTACCCTCAGCTATCATCGAGTGTAGAAATGGAGAAACCTGCAAGTGATTTCAGCCCTGTTAGCCTGGAGGTGAGTGGAGGCCCCGACTCAGTCCCCAGAGTTTCCAGGCCAACTCTGCCCGAATTCGAGCTGAAAGGCTCCCCATGCATCAAAAACCTCTTCTCCCCCGGAACTACCTCTCTGCTGTCTCCTGTGACTAACCTGACACTCAACATGGACAATCTCGCTTTTCTTGAAGGGTGAGCAATACTTATTTGCAGCAAGGCTCATTTATTCTTTAATCCTATGTGAGGATTGTATTATGTCTAGATAACTTGCTAACACTTGAGCCAGCTTGTGTATCTTACTTCCTGTTACACGGGCTGCGCTGTACAACTGGTATGCTGATGTATGTATTCATCAATCATTTAATGCCTTAATATAATGTGTCTTGTTAGGCAATGTGAGACCCCCAAAAGGAAGAAAATGGAAAAGAGTGTGCCCTTACTGAAGATTCCGTCATTCGCTTCCGACACTTCCTCAGATGCAGGTGAAATCCGCCGCCCTCTCCGCTCTCATATTAATCAGTTCCATGGTAATAATGACTGGGCCGGGGATTTTTTTTTTCAACTCAATTTTTGTAGGCATACGGTTTTTTGTGTCCGTGTATTATTTTTGTAGCATGCTAATGTCACATGCAGTTACACATGCGTAGGCTAATTAGCTTCCTCCAAATTGCAGGACTGGGCCTGGACTCTCCCAGCCCTGTGGATCCAGTGGATGCAGAACGCAAGTGAGTTATGGGGAGTTCTGGGGGAAATGTCTGCATAATGTGTTCATTATGCAAAAAATTCATAAACAAAAATCCATGTGGGTCATCCCATCGCTCTGTTAAGTTCTTTGTAATCGAACCATGTTCTCTCTTTCATCTTGTTTTTCAAGTAACAATCAGTACACGCTATTTGAAGAAACATTTAAAGCATTCTTTAACGAATCGTTCATCATCCATTCATTCCTGATAAAAAATTGCATTCAGCATCAGCTGTATACTATGCTATTATTCTGTGTATAGATACATTAATTGATTGCGGTTAATGTTTATTTTCAATTCTTATCCATGGTTACACCAAATAATTTTATATGAGCCGAGCATCTACTTCTGGCTTGTAACTTATTCGAATTTACGGATGGGGTGGTGAATAGTTTAGAGAAGAACGAAGGATATACACACTTGAGTGTTATTGATCTTATTCCATCTAATCCCTACTGGCTTGTGGACACTATATGGCAGGGTTTGATATCTTGTAGGGATTAGGTTGTGACGTTGCAACCGCCAGTAAATATTGGCCGCTTTTGTTTTTAGAATTGGGATCACCATGCACCACATGCTTAATTAAGAGGTGCTGGAAATTAGGCTTTTATTTGCTGATTACTTTTCCCTTTAGTGGCACAGCATGTGCCAGCTGAAAGTATGACTGCATGTGGTCGCTTGGTCTTTATCACTGTGTGATGTGTGGTAGCCCATCTTTGTGTAGGCGTCTGTTCCTGAAAATCTGGATATCTGAGGTGTGCTGCCTTTTTTTTCATCAATTGGCATTTGTGAAGAGCCCATTCATTCACAGCCTGCTTTCGACTAGCAGCTGTTTCTTACCCATGCAGTAGTGGTGGGTGCGTTTTCACACAAAGCACGAGGGGGTTGGGCGTATGGACCGGCACGCTTCCCAATCTTTTTGAATGGAGCGGCATGGATAGCGTGTGCTTGTCTGGGCCGGTGTAATGAAAGGTGGCCCCCCTACCAGCCTGGCTGCACCCGGCTTTGCTCAAAACACACACACCCTCTCCTCCCCCTTCAAAGCACCATTCATTCTATGCTCTGACAAAGGGGGGCTTGCATTAGGGGTTAGTGTGTGTGTGTGTGGGGGCATATGGTTGATTAGAAGACCCAATCTCCTTGTAGGAACTCTTTAGCATACAGGTGGGGATCTCAATATGTTTAAACTCCAGTATGTGGTAAGGGGCCCCCTCTTAATGCATAAATGCATTGTTCAGATCTTTTGTGGTCTAATTTTGTGTGTTCTGTAATTTGGCAATGTGTCTAACTGTCTCTTTTTACTCCTTCTTTAAGGTTTGAGCAGGCTATACAGAATGCTACCAGAGTGATAAACGAGTACGTTTTTTTCTTTTTAACGCTATAGCTAAATTGATCCCTGTATGTTTGCTCTAAAATGAATTAAATTGTGTATTTATTTATTTATTTTTTTTGTTTTTACAGAAGGATGCCTATTCGCAGGATAAATTCGTTACCGGTAAGTATATTCAGTCGTGCTGCTCGTTGTAAATTTAATGCTGTTAAGACAAGGGCCAAATGTTTAAGCTTTGCTTTAGTCATGATGTTATGGTTGTTCATTCTTTGGCTTTTTGTCTTCAGCTGCAGTTGCTTGGCCACAGTCCCAATTTAAAGAGTAGAGATTCTGATCTGCCTCGTTATGGAGTCTTTACTCAGGGCTGCACCATCAGCTTGGACAACAAGGAGAATCTGCATGATGTAAGTCTTGGGTATAAGTCACATTTATGAACATGTCCAGCAACACATGTTTGCTTCACCTGTCTAACGTTTGCGTTTTTTATCTAGACAAGTTTTGAATTTAAGAAGCCTACCAAGCCAGTTTCTCGCTGTCGACTGCGTTCAACTGGGGAGGCAAAGGAAGCGTTTGCAAGTCGGCCCAACTCTGCCCCTGCTCTTATGGTAACAGTGATTTTAAAATTCCGCCCTTCAGTGTGTTTATCGTTTTAGGCATTTTGATAATGAGCATCGTGACTGAATTTCTTCTTCTGTCCTCCCAACAGCTTTCTCCTACCTCATCTAATCCGCTAGCCTCACCGGACAGTGACAGTCCCTTCACACTGCGACGCACATCATTCTCCAGCTTTCCTAATGATGATGACGATGGTTTTTTAGATGTACTTGATGATGTAGAGGTGAGTGTTTTTCTTTTTTTTTTTTTTTTTTTAAGTTAATGTAATGGGGAAGGGGTAGGCTTCTATAGATTGAAGCATGCAAATAAACCAGGTAAATATTAATGTTTTGCTTTCCCTAAAACCGGTAGACTGACTCTGAGGTACCTTCTGCAATGGCTAGTTTGCTCACCGCACCTCTGGTTGCTGACCAAAGCATGGATGCTGCAAACTCTGTAAGTTTGAACCTCCTGACCTTTTGTATGCTTCTTACTGATTTGATGCACATGCCACACTGATTTTGCTCATAGCTGACTTGTTTTCATGTTTTGCAGCCCGTTCGATGTCGGCCACGAGGGCTCTTTCGCTCACCCTCCATGCCAACAGGAGGTCGTGCGCAGCTTAAAAGGCCCGATAGGCCCAGAGATGAGAACACGCCTGTACGTGTGAAGAGGAGGAGGAGTGTTGCTGGGTCACATGTCACAGCCATGGAGCAGGAGGAAGCTGTTCCTCAACAGGTTGGACCCACCACCTGTGTGACTTTACATTATTTAGTGATGTATCTGTTTCAGCCTCGGACCTTCTGACTTCTCCCTCTGTTACAGGTTCAGCGATCAAAATCCTTTAATCATGCAGAGATAGAGAAACTATTGGACACTGACCCTGGTAATGTCATCGGTGATTTTACCAAGGTAAGCTTGTGACATGTACTTCTCTGGCTTCAAATTTTCATTTTGGGAGTAGATATAATAATCAGAATTTTTTTTTACATTTATTTTTTGATAGCCACCCGCTTTGCCCACGGTAGATGGAAAACATCAAGACTTGAAATACATCACTCCAGAAATTGTAAGTAAACACTTCACTTTATTTAATCTGAGCATCCCTGAGTCCTATACCGTATCAAAGTATGTTCATGTTTCTTTCTCACTCCATTTGTGATATCAGATGTGTGCAGCAATGAATGGACAGTTCAGTGATGTGGTGGAGAGGCTGTTTATCATTGACTGTCGCTATCCATACGAGTATGAAGGAGGGCATATCAAGGTGAGGAAGGTTTGGTTTGTATAGACAGTGCCTCAATGTAACCGTTGAAGCTGTTATTTTAAATGTGTTTCTTTTTTTATTTACTGCTAAACATCACATCTGTTTATTTTTAGAAAACAGTTTGGGATTTAAGAATGCTCTTAATGTGAAAGATAGTAATGTTTAATTCTACTATTTCTACATAAATTGTGTAGAAACTTGACCAAAACAATGAACCTGGACCTTAAATGTTGTGTGGTTACACATGGCATTACTTACATTTTTGTCTTGAATCATTTTTCAGGGTGCCCTTAACTTGCATCAGGAGGACCAAGTGGAGGAGTGCTTTTTCAAACAACCCATCCTCTCCGAATCCCCCGAAAAGCGTGTGCTGCTGGTGTTCCATTGCGAATTTTCGTCTGAACGTGGCCCGCGTATGTGTCGCTTTGTTCGTGAAAGAGACCGCTTTCTCAACTATTATCCCAATCTCCATTACCCTGAACTCTACATACTAAAGGGAGGCTACAAGGACTTCTTTCCCCTACATAAGGTTAGTAAATGCTTCATCTTGGCTCGGAGCGGTTTTCCTATTTTATGGCAGGTATTATACAATTTTAGATTTCTACTGATTTTTGGGTATTTTTCTACAGATGCAATGTGAGCCTCAGAAGTACAGGCCAATGCATCATGAAGACTTTAAGGATGATTTAAAGAAATTTCGCCTGAAGAGCCGCACATGGGCTGGAGAGCGCAGCAAAAGAGACATGTACACCCGTCTTCAAAAGTTCTGAGACAAACGTTCTCAGGTTTACTGCCTAAACTCACTCACACTGTGTTCACATGATCAGTATGTGGCAGTGACCTAATGAAATTATATTTAATATTGTTCAGGTTACCTGCCTGTGGTCAAGCACATCCTACTGCCTTAACTCATCCACACACACACACACAAACACTGCCTGCTCCAGTGGATTACTGCTGGTGGGTTTGTTTTGACTCTCCCATTTTCTACTCCATTTCAGACCTCAAAGCACTTATATTTCTAGTGTTTATGGTGGAGCATGCTCCTTTATATTCTGATGCAAATCTTTGTCCCTGCCATTTTGGTTCTGAGCCATTTATACAGATATTGTAATTAGTTTTATCACAATCAGCCAGTGTTAACTTAATTATGTAAATTCCAGTAATATAGGTCAATATCAGTGGTAATTTTAAATAACTATTTTAATACTTTTAAAAATTTACTATAAATGACTGGTGCTGTTCAACTGTGTGAGAAGGCTGGAATTTTTGCATAATAGTGAATGCAGTGTGGGTCCTTAGCCATTTTGCACTGCCTTTTTTTTTTTTTTTTTCTCCCCCCCCTCCAATTTAAAAAGATTACATTGCTGATGCTGATTCCTGTGTTTTCAGATTTGACATGAAAGCACAAGTAGTATTTAGGTTTGTGGGAGTAACAAACTGTCATTGAACCAGTTTTTGACTGCACTCACTCAGGGGTACAGGCTTGGCTGATTGCTGCTGGTCAGCGTGAGATGACCTTAATGTTCACCAAAATACCCAGCAATAAACATGCATGTAACTTTTTTTTTTATTTTATTTTTTATATATATATATAACAAATTGTATTGTATTCCCCTTCCCTAAATTCTAATGATCTGTTTGTAAGCTGATTTGAGTGCTTTTGGCCGTATGTGGGCCTGTGTGTGAATGTAAGTTGTTAACTGCAATAACAATGTGATGTTTGGGGAATAAACTACTTTAATCTATTTTTGCACATAGTGAATTTTTCCTTGTGGGGTAATATGCTAGTCCAGGTTCTGTTGCTGTCCATGTCCACTTTTTAAAACTTTCTGCCATGCTGGTCCCCAAAGATGGTATGGGTTTTTTTTTTTTTTTTTTTTTTGCCCCCAAGCATCCCAAAAAGACCTCTAATGAGGATTGTCCAGTTTTTTCTTATGCACTGTAAGCTTCATCTGTGTCAGTATAAAATTTGGTGTTTGGGAAATTTTTATTTCTATGGTGTACTTAATTATTTAGTCTTGGAAACACCTAAATAGTTCTTATACTGGCTAAACAGGCTGAGACATCTTTTTCTCACTTGGGTAGGAAAGAGACTTAATTCAACTATTTGTGTCCAGAGGGTGCTGATGGCTGTGGTTTCAGTGTTTGATTTCTGATTTGCAGATCATTAGTTCAAATTCCACAAACACCTCAAAGCTGCTCTTCCTGGGGACCCCTGAGAAATCCCCTAAACCCTTACCCTATCAGTGTATATACTGAGCTGAATATTAGTTATTAAATGTAAATTTTAACTGAAATTAAACCATTGAATATGCAATGGTGTAGGAAAACCCACACAGTAGCTCAGTGGTTAAGATGTTTGTCCCAGTGCCACCAAGCTGCTACTGCTGGACCCTTGAGCAAGGCCCTTAACTTTCAACTGCCCAGTTGTATTAAAATGACAATGTAAATTGCCCTGGATAAGGGTCAGTGCCAAATGCCATAAGTGTTGGAGATGGATGAGACCAGTGCCCCTGTTGACAAGCTTTGATACAAGTATCACAGGGAGCACACAAGTGGAAACCTTAAAATGGCTTTGGATGACTGAACCAGATATATTTCATACGTTTAATGTCTTTTAAAATTGTGATTTTAAAGATTTAAATATTTTATAGCTTGGGCTTTAGTCACTTTATTGAACACTGATGGTCTCAATTAAATAAAAGCTAGTATACACTGCATGGGGAAAAAAGGTTAGTTTAACTAACATGCATTTTTGTGTACATGTAAATAGTCAAAACACAAGCTAAGAAATTAATATAAGTCTCTTTTGGCTTGTATATACATTTTTAACCAAAATCCACCAATGTTAAGCTATTTCATGCTTGTGGTTTGGCACAATCCCATAAGGGCCAAATGTCATAGTTGAGTAAAATAGAAACTTGCACACCAAGAGTTTCCATTCAGTGAAATAACACCGTCACAGTGCCTCTAAATATAAAACCATATCCTTTACTGTCAATGGCAGTTTTGGGCTGTAGCTGCTTTGACAGCCACATCCTGTTATTATGGCAACTTAGTTTTACGGATGTTTAACCCATTGTCTGATGATGAGTTTGCTTTTTAATAGCCTAAACATTGTTTGAATGCTTAGTGTATTATGTGGCCCAGTCCTTCTTTTTTTTTTTTTTTTTTTCTCAGAATCTGGAGAAGTATACTGCCCTTTTAAATCCAGCATTTGGGCGACCTACAAAAGCTGTGACACAAATTGCAGGTTTCATCTGTCTGCACCTGGGGCTTTGTTGCCTTTGTAAGGGCTTTCACAAATTGCATAGATAGTCACTAAATAAATGCACTTTTTTGACTGAGAAAAACACTTTGGAAATGCTGACAGGAAGAAGGATTTTTTTGTTGATGTTTGAATTTAATTTACATTCCATCAAGCTACTAATAAATTGACTTCATTGGGGGAAAAAGTGGGATGTTGAGTGAATACCATCAGTAAAACTATTCATTCGGCTACTTTACCCTGTTACACTTTTTTGATAAACACTTGTTAATTAGAAGTTTTTTTATAAGTTGGACAATGTCTCACTTTCTCATCCCTCAGTCACTGTGGAGGAATTTGACTGATATGTGCTTCTGCTGGATTGTTAACATAAATTTGACCCGGGGTTTGTTCCCCTGCAGGGTTAAGTGTATGTCTAGCAGTTGTTCTAACAGCTGCTCTGTGTGTTTGCACACACATTTCAAATACTGCAGATGATATTGTCAAGTCACCACCCAAAACCAAGAATGCAATCTTTCTAAAGAGGCTGGGGGACAGCATTTTGCAATTTGCTGTAATTCTCATCCAAGTTAGTTTTTTCCCTTACCCAATTTTCCTTTTTCCTCTTTGACTAAGGACCTCTTTGACCGGACCTGAACCCAATCGAGATGGTTTAGGGGTGAGCTGGACCGCAGAGTGAAGGCAAAAGGGCCAACAAGTGATCAGCATCTCTCGGGGAACTCCTTCAAGACTGTTGGAAGACCATTTCAGGTGACTACCTCTTGAAGCTTATCAAGAGAATGCCAAAAATGTGCAAAGCAGTAATCAAAGCAAAAGGTGGCTACTTCGAAGAACCTAGAATATGACATTTTTCAGTTGTTTCACACTTTTTTGTTATGTATATAATTCCACATGTGTTAATTCATAGTTTTGATGCCTTCAGTGTGAATCTACAAATTTCATAGTCATGAAAATAAAGAAAACTCTTTGAATGAGAAGGTGTGTCCAAACTTTTGGTCTGTACTGTAGAATGATTTCACTTTTAATACACTGCATTTCTGTAGTAAAATTTTATTTTTTTGCACTTAAGGCGAAGCTTGTTTTGTGTGTAAAACATGTTTTAGCTGAGTTAATCACAGATAAATGTTTTTATAACAGCTCTGTGCTTCTTAGTAATTTATTCAGTAATTGAATCAGCCTGAGGCGAGGCAGGCAAACTCTCCACAGACCAGCTGCTGACTTGCACCGTTCATTTCACTTAGTGTCCGATTTAATTAATTTATTTAGAGCTGGAATGTTTGCCGAAATTGAGAGTGATTAACAGGAAAACAGCCTTTGACTTTAACATCTGTCTCATACGTTGTATCATAATTTACGCATTGAGCTCGTGCCGCCACCTAGCGTTACCATGTGTGGAGTCCGACGTTTGTTCCCGGTCATGTGACTAAACCCGGAAGTGTTTTTACTGTTACAATACAGTGATCAGACAGTCTTCATTGACTATATTTTTTGGGGGAACTTTACCATAGAAATGTAGAAAATCTGGTAAGCGGTATGTTATCCTAGATAAATACTCGCATTTCTCTAATGTTTAAAATATATTTAAAGATGTATGTGCAGTTCAGTTTCTTCGGCAACATTGTTTAAGATGCATGTTAACACGATCATTACAAATAACACATGCTATTGCTTAGTAACTCTGTATATCTTTTTCTAGTTTGAAGAAAAAAAAAAAAAGAAGTCATGGTGGTCTGCTTTCTTATTCACACCGTGTGTCCGGTGAGCGCGCTCTCTGCCGGTGAGAGCCGCATTCTTTACTCTCGCTTGTTCGGGCCGGAAGAAGACACACAGCTCCAGAGAAGCGCCGAACAACAGCGCCTGACCCAGAAGGAGACCCTCGGGCTCATAGCCAGGTGATATTCTCTGGCCCATAATTAACATTACATTACACTATCACTGCGCGCTGAAGCGGAGAAATCTATACCCACCATCATTCAGATTTAGGAGTATGTTCCCATCAGCTGTCTCTTTTTACCCTTATCACAGCTGAACTATTTCCCTCTTAAATAGTCTCTTTGCAGTGCAGAACAGGGTCGGTTGTCACCAGGGGCGCTGGTATGCAGTAAATGGGCTAACAGAGCTCAATCCCCTTGTCTTCCAATGATAAAAGGACATCAGAACAAGGTTTTACCCAAATGTAGAGGTTAAAGACGGATTATTTTTGTGCAACAGCACCAAAAACGGTTGTAAGAAATATACACAAAGAAGTGTGAATGACATGATTTCATTCCAGCTTCTTATCAATTTCATCCATGTCAGGTATTGACAGGGCAACGAGGTTGTCTCGTCGTATTGACATTTGCCATCCCATTGGCTGATTAGAAATCTGCACGAATGAGTAAAGTGCTTTGGGTATACACCGATCAAGCATAACTTTATGGCCACAGATCCAGCATAACTTAATGACTGCCTGACTAATATTGTGTTGGTCCCACTTTTGCTGCCAAAACAGTTCTGACCCATTAAGCATTAACAGCATAAACTCCTTCAGCAATTTGAGCTACAGGAGCTCGTCTGTTGGACCACACGTGCCAGACTTCACTCTCCACAAGCATCAATGAGCCTTGGCCTCCCATGACCCATTTGCCAGTTCACCACTGTTCCATCTTTGCAGCAGTTTTGATAGATACTGTCCACTGCAGAACTGGAAACACCCCACAACAGCTGCAGTTTTGGAGAAGCTCTGACCCACTCATCTAGACATCACAATTGTCCCTTGTCAAATTCTTTCAAATCCTTACACTTGCCCATTTTTCCTGCTTTAAACACATCAACTTTGAGGACAAAATGTTCATTTGCTGCCTAATATACCCACCCACTAACAGGAGTCATGATGAAAAGATAATCAGTTTTATTCACCGATCATAATGTTATAATGTCATAATGTTATGCCTGATCGCTGTATATCATCATATGTAATAACTGTTTGGGTTACAACAGTTGTAACAATAGCATGGTCTTTTTTTAATGTTTAGAAGACTTCTCATATAAAATTTTTTCAAACAATACAGTCCATTTAACAGTAGTAGAAACATGATTTTAGTTGGTATAACAGATACTGAGGAATTCTAATAAGGGGGATTAAAATTAAATCTTTTTATTTTATATTTATCTTTAATGGGTAAGAGTATATATTTTTGATGTTGTGGGCATTGGGGTTGTCTCGTCGTATTGAATAAAAGGTACACAAGAAATATAATTATACATGTAATGAACACAAATATGTGACTTATAAGAATGCATTTGGATTAAAAACTGATAGATGAATTTGTTAGCCATGACTTAATTGTTGCACTTAAATATTCTGAATTTAAGATAATTACTATTGTCTGTGGAAGCCTTCAGGGTTTAGTTCTTGGGCCCTACTTTTCAATCTGTCTATGCTCTCAAATTTTAGAATGCAACAAAATCACTTGCTGTAGTTGCACAGATGATGCACAAATGTATGGTGGATTTGGAAGATATTTAGATACTAACCCTTTTTTAGTTATTTACACAATGTATTTCATTATACACTCACCGGCCACTTTATTAGGTACACCTGTCCAACTGCTCGTTAACGCAAATTTCTAATCAGCCAATCACATGGCAGCAACTCAATGCATTTAGGCATGTAGACATGGTCAAGTCGATCTACTGCAGTTCAAACCGAGCGTCAGAAAGGGGAAGAAAGGTGATTTAGGTGACTTTGAACGTGGCATGGTTGTTGTGCCAGACGGGCTGGTCTGAGTATTTAAGAAACTGCTGATCTACTGGGATTTTCACGCATAACCATCTCTAGGGTTTACAGAGAATGGCCCGAAAAAGAGAAAATATCCAGTAAGCGGCAGTTCTGTGGGCGCAAATGCCTTGTTGATGCCAGAGGTCAGAGGAGAATGGCCAGACTGGTTTGAGCTGATAGAAAGGCAACAGTAACTCAAATAACCACTTGTTACAACCGAGGTATGCAGAAGAGCATCTCTGAATGCACATCACTTCGAACCTTCGGCGGATGGGCTACAGCAGCAAAAGACCACACCGGGTGCCACTCCTGACAGCTAAGAAGAGGAAACTGCGGCTACAATTCACACAGGCTCACCAAAATTGGACAATAGAAGATTGGAAAAAACGTTGCCTGGTCTGATGAGTCTCGATTTCTGCTGCGACATTCGGATAATAGGGTCAGAATTTGGCGTCAACAACATGAAAGCATGGATCTGTCCTGCCTTGTATCAACGGTTCAGGCTGGTGGTGGTGGTGTAATGGTATTGGGAATATTTTCTTGGCACACTTTGGGCCCATTAGTACCAATTGAGCATCGAGTTAACGCCACAGCCTACCTGAGTATTGTTGCTGACCATGTCCATCCCTTTATGACCACAGTGTACCCATCTTCTGATGGCTACTTTCAGCAGGATAACGTGCCATGTCATAAAGCGCGAATCATCTCAGACTGGATTCTTGAACATGACAATGAGTTCACTGTACTCAAATGGCCTCCACAGTCACCAGATCTCAATCTAATAAAACACCTTTGGGATGTGGTGGAACGGGAGATTCGCATCATGGATGTGCAGCCGACAAATATGCAGCAACTGCATGATGCTATCATGTCAATATGGACCAAAATCTCTGAGGAATGTTTCCAGTACCTTGTTGAATCTATGCCACGAAGGATTAAGGCAGTTCTGAAGGCAAAAGGGGTCCAACCCGGTACTAGTACGGTGTACCTAATAAAGTGGCCGGTGAGTGTATATTTAATTGAAAATGACTGTTTTGGCCATCATTCTGCACATTTTTTTTATTTTATTTTTTTTAGAAAGTTTCAGATTTTTTAAATTATCTAAATAATTTGTAAATTAAGCCTTTGCTTTGAATATAGTAAGTTAATTCATTCTTAGTTTGTTTGCTATCCAGGCAATTTTCTTTTGATAAATGTCCTCTACATTGTTTGCTGTTTTTGCATGCTTTCAAAGTTTGTAAGGTATAATGACTTTGATAGCCAAAAAAGAATATAATTTTTTTTATCACTGTTTGTGCCCTCACAGTGAATAATAATGTTTTTCATTTTTGAAAAGGCTGCACTGTATTATATCAGAGCTGCATTATGTTATCACAATAGCTCCTCCAGAAGTCTATGCATCGCTATCTAAACTCAGGGAGCACTTTATTATGATCATTGTACTAATGCTGCGTAAGGCCTCCTTCTGATCTTGAAACAGATTCCAGATTTTTCAGGCTTTCATGCAGTCAGGTGACTGAGAAGGCTACTGAGGATTGTTCAGCTTGAAACCATTTTGGGCCAATTTTTACATTGTGACATGGTGCATTACCATGCTCAAAGTAGATGATGGTAAATTGTGGTCATGAAAGGCTGCACATGGATAGCAACAAAATTAAAAATAGTCTGTGGTATGCAACAATGATTGGCTGGTAATAAAGTCCATTGTGTGCTGAGAAAACATTCCCCACACCATTAGACCACCTCCATCAGCCTGAACTGGACACAAGGCAGATTGAGTCTGTCTCTACCATCTGTGTCTCTCAGCAGAACCTGAGATTCATCAGAGCAGTCAAGTTTAAGTGAGCACATGCCTACTGCAGCCTGAGCTCTCTGTTCTTTACTGATAGAAGTGGAAGCTGATTTGGTCTTCCACAGTTATAGAAATACTCAAACCAGTGGGTCTTGCGCAAAAGAATCATGTCACAGTCAAAATCACAGAGATTAAATTTTCCCCTTTCTGGTGTTTGATGTAAAACTACCCAAAGTTGGTGAAGAATGTTATGCATGATTCTATGCATTGCACTGATGCCATCCTATTGGCTGATTAGAAATCTACATGAATGAGTAAAGTGCTTTGTGTATACACCGATCAAGCATAAAATTATGGCCGCCTGCCTAATATTGTGTTGGTCCCCCTTTTGCTGCCAAAACAGTTCTGACCCATTAAGCATTACAGCATTACCTTCTTCAGCAATTTGAGCTACAGGAGCTCATCTGTTGGATCGGACCACAAGTGCCAGACTTCACTCCCCACATGCATCAATGAGCCTTGGCCTCCCATGAACCTTTTGCCAGTTCACCACTGTTCCATCCTTGGACCACTTTTGATAGATTCATTAATACTGCAGACCCGGAAACACCCCACAACAGCTGCAGTTTTGGAGAAGCTCTGACCCACTCATCTAGACATCACAATTGTCCCTTGTCAAATTTGCTCAAATACTTACGCTTGCCCATTTTTCCTGCTTGTAACATGTCAACCTTTGATTACAAAATGTCCACTTGCTGCCTGATATATTCAACCCACTAACTAACATGAGGAAGAGATAATCTGTGTTATTCACTTCACCGTTCTTAATGTTATAATGTCATAACGTTATGCCTGATCGCTGTACATCATCATACGTAATAACTGTTTGGGTTACAAACAGTAGTAACAATAGCATGGTCTTTTTTTTTTTTTTTTTTTTTTTAATGTTTAGTAGACTTCTCATATAAAATTATTTTAAACAATAATACAGTCTATATAACAGTAGTAGAAACATGATTTTAGTTGTATAAGTTAACTATTGATTGTACAGACTACATTTTTCCATATGCTAAATGCAGATCCTAAAAGGAAAGTCGAGTAAACAGATACTAAGGAATTCTGATAAGGGGGATTGAAATTAAATCTTTTTATTTCATATTTATCCTTAATGGGTAAGAGTATATTTTTCTTGAATCTACCCTTACTAAACACAGTGTTGACACATCTCCAGAATCACAAACAATCGTTAAATGTTTCAAACCATGTTTAAAGAGGCTTTAATGTTCATTAACTTAGGATGAAACTGTCAGCAGTTTCTTGCCCAGAAAGCTTTTAATTTTAAGTTTAATTTTCATATCAAACCATGTTTAAAAATGTAAGAGAAAATGAAGCTTACAAAACAATTATAGTCCCAAAGATAACTACTTGGCTGTAGTTGCTAAGAGCAAGTGCATTTTTATCTAAAATTGTTTCTTCCTTGGGCTGCAAGGGACTCACATGTAGGTGATGCACATCACTGTGCCATGTGGGGAAAGTTTGATAATAGTGCTTTGAACAATGTATTCCTCCTCCTGGAATCCTGAGTTTCTCTCTCTCTTTCTTTGTCTGTCTGTTTGTCTGTCAGGCAGGTGCGCAGTGCTGTGTCTGCAAGCCGGGAGGCGTCAGGCAGAGTGTTCGTGGAGGCTGGGCTCGGTGAAGAGGCCATGGCTTTGAATGATGCTGAATATGGCGTGTTATCTTTGGCTCACAGGGATCCTTTTGCAGATCGCTGTGTTGCTCTGTGGCTTGGGGTTCAGGCTCTGGCCTTCACATTGGTGTGTCAGCCACATGAGAACCTGCTGCTTGCTGAGGGATCTCTGCGCAACCTGACGCGTCATTGCCTGGAGGAACTGCGTCTGCTTGGACCTGGAAGTGAGGTGTGTGAGGATGATTTAGAGTGACCATTAAACAGTTTTCTAAAAAAATAATAATAATTATGCACAAACAAAAGTTGTTTTGAGTTGTTCGTATAACTCTCATCTCACATGCTGCTTCATTCAGAGATACAGGACATTTAATTTAACACTTGAACAAACTGGAGATTATTTTATTTAAACACGAGTTTGAAGCCGGTTAGATTTAAAACTTATTTAAAACATGCTGTATGAAAATTGAAGTTAATAGTGCACATGTTTGCTGCCCCACACTGATTTCAATGTGGGGTTTTGTCACACACACACACACACACACACACACACACACACGCAGAAAAAAAAATCAGGTTAGCTGAGCTCAACTTTATGTCTTCATGACCTATTGTATAAATTACAGCAATGCTCTTTTCACTGTTCTTTTTTCCAGACCACTCACCAGACTCCGAAACAGTCAGGCCAATAAATCTGGATATTTCAAATTACAGTTATTGTTATTTTTGCTGTTCACCACAGAATGTAGGAGTTGAAATTCTACTGTAGGAGATGCATCTTTTTTATATGCAAGAGACCCTCTTTAATAGTCCAAAAGTAATTAGGCAAACTGACATAATCATAATTAAATTGTCATTTTCAATACTTTGCCAAAAATCATGAGCATCAGTTACTGAAGTCTTGAACCTATAGAGATCACCATGTTCTGGATTTCTTTTCTGGTGATTCTCTGCCAGGTCTTTACTGCAGTTGTTATCAGTTAATGCTGGTTCTTGGGGCATTTTGCCTTCAGCAAGAGAAATGCATATTCATTTGGGTTCAGGCCTGGCGACGATTTGGCTGTTGCAGAGCAGTCAACTTCTTTACTTTGAAAAAAACGTTGTTTGCTTTCAGACTATACATTGCACCATTGTCCATCTGCACTGTTAAGCACCACCCAAATAGTCCATACCCATTTCATCCCAGCATTTTGGTACTAGATGATCTTCTGGATTTTGTTTTAGAAGTGTCTGGATTTTTTTTTCTTTCTGTTTATGAGGCTTTCCAATGGCATCTTGGGGTAAACCTTCTGTATTTACACCAATGGAAATTTCTCCTCATTGTTGATACAGAAATTCATACTCCCTTGATGGTGTTCTTGATCCGAACAGCTGTTCTAAAAGGGTTTTTCTGTCACCTTTTTTCATCTAACACGGGTGTTTTTTGCGCCCCATTGGGCATTTTGGTGTTCCTGAGCTTGAATGTATAATGTACAAAATAATTGATTTGTGATGGGTTTGCTTTAATTTCAGCTTAAACATGATACTTAAATGGCAATGACAAATATTTGGACTTCATAATTGAGATAGTAAAAGATTCCTAATGCAAATGCCACACTCTTGACCTTTTACCTCCTAAGTTACCTCCTACGTGTGAAGTAAAATAGGGAAATAATAATGCACTACTGGATTTATTTCCTATATTGTTTACCTGACATTTGTTGTAAATACGCTTCATTTCGAGGCTGTACCTTGAATATTCATTATTCCAGTATTATTTCAACTCCAGTATGTTGTCTTGGACAGCTAAATAAAATAACAACACAGGACCTAACCATCAATATTTGCTGCTCACACTGTCAGTAGAATGTATTGGTTTCTCATCCCTTACTGTATTTAAATCAAAATCCTGCTTTCCACATACTGTACATAGCCTTAAACAGGTGTGCGGTGGTTTACCTTGGTAAAGTATTATGGCCACATACTATCTTCTTCTCCCACTAGGTTTCTTGTCCACAGATATAGACTTTCTTTCACAGGAATCAGAATTTTCAGTGTCATAGCACCCACGTTTTGGAATTCAATCAGTCTTCAATCAGTCTTTCATCAGTAACAAGGCAGTTCTTCTGCTTTTATAAATCTATTCCTGTTTATATCATAGTGCATACCTTTATTCAACAAATCATATCTCCATTATATCTTGTTGTGAAAAAAGAGTATTATACTGTTTATTGATTCCTGAATGAATTTTGTTGTTCTTCTTCTTATTTAAAATAGACTGTCTGTCAGACACATGTTTTTTTTCCATTGGCTGACACTGTCATTATCCTCAGGTGCTGCTAAAAAGTGACCGGGTGGATGCAATGCTTCAGAGGCTTCTTCCCCATGGGCAGCTCCTGTTCCTTAATCATCGTTTTGCATATGCCTTGGACAAAGAATTATCCAGCTACACAGGCAAATAAAACATCTGGATTTGGCTGCAGGTATTAAGAAAATCTTCAGTTTGAAGACCGAATGAAACTAAGTGACAGTTTTACATACCATAGAGCCCATGGATGCTCTGCTAGAAGTGTTGCTTGTGTTTGGTTCTACAGTACATGTTTAAGACAGTAATATCAGCAGTATCAAGGAGAGAGTGTAAATGAGTATGGCAAATTCATATCTTAGTCAAATATGATTCATAACGAGTTCAAAATATAATAAACGTGATAATGAACGTTGTTCCTGTGTTTGCTTTTCACCGCTCCTCATTTCCATGAGGGGGCAGTGTTGTACCTCTGGATTTACTGACAATGATTGACAATCTGACATTCTTCATTGTCACGCTCTTACCTGAAATGCTGAACCTAAAAACAAAAGTGATGTGTGAATTGGCAAGAACTTTTGATAACATTGTGTCATCAATTCCAACTTGAAATCTTGGCTTTGTGAAGTTTATTGTGAGTATTGGAACGATAAGCTGTTTGTGATTGAGCTAATGAGGATAAGTAGCGATTGCAAAATCTGTCTTTAAATATGTGTGAAACAGGGCAGGTCTTTCCATTTCATTGGCATTTACCTAGTCTGGGTTTATTTGATTTGGCTTATACCTTCAGTTATTTAGCAACACATTTCTAATCTTTATTCAAACTTGGCCCCAAAAATGGCAGCACAGTGTAGATGTAAAAAAAAAGGATCTCTATTTGTGTTAGCAACATTTCATGTGGGAATATTTGAAGCTACAGTAAATATGAATTGTTGCAAGCAATTTGACTATTTGAATTAGTAATAATTTATAATCAGCCTGGCCTGTTGTGAGTTGCTCTAATAATCTTATTTCAGGTGGGAACTTGTGCCAAATTTGTACCCATACTGCAGAATATATTGCCATAGTTTTTCTACACACATGACCATCACCTTTGCATGTAGTTCATTCCCAAACTGTTCCTACAGCACACAATTATATAGAATGTCTTTGTAAGCTATAGCGTTTTTCCGTACATTTCAGTGGAACCTAAACACCTTCGGGATGAACTGAAACACCAACTGCACTGCAGGCCTTCTCGCCTGACCTCACTAATGCTGTTGTGGTTGAATGGCTATAAATTCCCAGAGTCATGCTTTCAAATCTAGTAAAATGCCTTTCTAGAAGAGTGTAGCTTATTATACCAGTAAATGTGGACTAAATTTGGAACATGATGCTCAAACATCACATTTGGGTGTGATGGTCAGGTGTTCACAAACTTTTGGCCATATTGTGGTTATCAAGCTCAGGTACTGTACATCGGATCAGGAGGGGAAATGTGAGAGTCATAAAAAACTATAAATTATAGATACAATATTACACTTTATTTGTGTTTTGCTAAAAAGGTATTTGTTAAAATAGTGAATGACAGTCAGCTGACTTATCCCTATTGTGGCGTTTTTATCATTACCTGGTTGATGTTGTTTAGCTAAAGAACTCATGATAACAAACGCCTAACGTGAAGTGCTTGCAAATTCTTGAATTTCAACCTTGGTTTCATCTGGTGATAGTGATTAATGAGGGTTCATACTAAACCTTTTTTCTCTCTTTCATACAATACTTAGTGGCTGTGGCTGTAACTGTGACTGCTGAAACCAATGAGCAGTCACATCACTATAAACTGCTACTACCATACAGAATAGTACATCAATACAGTAATCCCCCGCTTCACCGCGGTTCGAATCTTGCGCCCCCGGTTTATAATGGAATTGCATTTGCCAAAAAAACTTATGGGGAATTGTTTTTATGGAGTTTTATGTTGAAATAATGAAAGATATTAATACAAATATAACTATTAATTATAAAATTAAGTAAAATGTTAATACAGTACAGTACTGTATACAGTAAATAGCATTGGGCAGTTTTGGAAAGTAACCACTGCAGTAAACGGGGGATTACTGTACACCATTTTATGCATAATAGTTAGTGTACATTATGTTAGTAAGTCTGTATAGTAAGTGCATTACTATTTGGGACACAGCCTTCTATCTGAATGTGAGCCATGTTTAATGGAGGAAAGGCAATGTACAACCTACATTATCAAATATAATTTTTTTTTTGGAAGATAGGGCAAAATTCCAAAATCTTTCAGACTCTGCAGAGCCACGTTATGGAGTAAAAGCTGTTTGTGAAACAGCTGCTGCCGCTGAATGTCCGCCATAAAATCGCTTTGTTCTTTTCAGCATGATTATACATTGAGCAACTATAACATTAATACCACCTGAGTGATATTGTGTTGGTCTTCCTTGTGCTGCCAGAACAGCTTTGACTTGTCAAAGCATGGACCTGCAAGAGCTCTGAAAGTGTGCTGTGGTATCTGGCACCAAGACATTAGCACCAGATTTTTTAAGTTGTTTAAGATGCCATGACAAAACTGAACTGAACTCTTTAATGTGTCATGTTCCTCATCCCATTCCTGAATTTTGGACTTGCCTGTCAGGGTGCATTATCCTGCTAAAAGAGTCTACTACTATTATGGAATAATGTTGAGATACAGGGATGAATTGGTCTGTAACAATTGTGGTAGGTGCCAAAGTAAAATCCACATGAATGCCAGAATCCAAGTTTTCCCAGTAGAACATAGCCTACAGCATCACATTGCTTTCACCGACTTGCCTTCTCCACACACTGTATCATGGTGCCATTTAAGTCTCTCTCTCTATCTCACACACACACACACACACACACATACACATACAAAAATGTGATTCATCAGACAAGACCACCTTTGATGCTTATATCCCCTTTGTAGGAGCTTTAGGTGGTGGACAGAAGCCGGTCTTCAGCTATGCAGCTCCACACACAGCAAGATTGACACCTAACAATTTGGCCCTTGTCAAATTCTTTCAGATCTTTACACATATCCAATTTTTCTGCTTCCAAAAAATTTACTTTAGAGCTGATTGTTCACTTGCTGCCTAATATGTCCCACCCCTCGTATCACTATAATGAAATAACCAGTGCTATTTCACTTGGCCTCTAAGTGGATTTAATGTTCTGGTTGATCAGTGTCTATGTCTCTGTAGCACTGTGGTTCTGCCTTCCATGCACAGATTTGCATAAATGTCTTCAAAACATGATCAAGGTCACTTTGTCATTCTTTAATGTTCCAGATAGTTTCTTTACAAAGCTCCCGAGGCAAAATGTGACAAGACACAAGATTAAGGGCAGCATTAATATAGAGTTCATTACTGTAGAGAAAATAATTTCAAAATGCTACTGGGTAGTAATCCACAAACACAATTATTTCAAAAATCATAGAAAATCTCTCGCCATATTTACATCTGTCTCAACTGTGAAATTTGTCATTCAACCCAGTAATGATGCTTTACTAAATTAGAGCTATTTTCCCTTCCCTGACTGTAATAAATGGCAAGAGTAATCACATTTATATTGGTTTCTTAATAAGTTCCTATTTTATACCCGGGTATTTTGACTATTTAATATTTTGCCTAAATAATAAAAAATATCTACACTATTTACTGACTAAATTATTGGATTGTAGAATACAGTAACTACACATGATACATATATAAATAATGTATTTTCTTGGTACATATCTAAATATTGTTAAGAGCCTTCATTTGCTCTTCTGCTTTCTTTTTTATCAATTGTCTTAGATAACACTTAGTCACCAACAACTTCCCATTTCTCTGAAAATTTTTTTGAAAATATTTGGCCAACCATTGAAATTTGTCTTCTCCTTCTTTTAAAACAATTTACACACTTTTTTGTTTTTACCTCAACTGTCCTTTCTAATGAAAGACACAATAAACCTCGGAACGAATGGAACATCAAAAATTGGAGTTGGTGTGGATTTGAGGTTTGAACTGTCAGTTCGGGTCTAAAGCTGGACATCAAATATTGAAATTAATGTGAGTTTAAATTAAACTGCATTTGTATCCTTTAGTGTCTTCATACTGGCTGTGGGCGGCTTTGAATGCTTTCCCTTTCAGTTTTTATCATTGAGAAGCACTGAGGGCTTCACAAGACTGCTAAACCAATGTAGCTTTCTGCAACATCCATGGACTGGACAGAAGAAAAGGAAATAAAATACTTTTGCCTTTTGATCTTCTCCTGCCCTCTACTATAGATCATCCTAGCGCTTAGGTTTGAACGGAATAAAACTGCATGTTGGTAAGTTTGCTCAGTCTCTTTTTTATATTTGAGACTGGATGAAAGTTCAAGAATAACATCTCTGGCAAAAAAAAGGCCCCTCAACGATATCATTCGAATTTCATGGTGCAGATTATTATAGTACACACTGCAGTTTCTAAACAGTCCCGGTGCAGCCATGCTACAGTAAAATCCATGTTATTTTAACATCAGCAAATTATTCTGGTCCTCCTCAGCCCCAATGCACTGATGGCTGTAGAGAAACAATATCATGACAAGCTGTAATCACTACTCAAATACCTTTTAAAGGGGGCTTTGTATAATTATAATACCAACACCAATGTATAATTAAGCAATATTGCACAAGCAAAAGTGCGGTTATGCTGAATGTCAGCACAGCTGTGATTCGGACGTAGGCAGAAGCCCGCAGATAATCATATTCATCAGCATAAAGACCTGAGTATTTAAAGTTTGTTTAAATTTGGCACAATCACATCAACATGAAAAACAAAAGTCTCTACCTGCTTCCATAAACACTAAGGCTACAGTAATGTAAAATGCCACACTGTACATTTCATATGTTACATTAACACAGTTAACACGGACCTCTATATTGCAACCCTGCACCTGGGAATTATTAAGATAAAAATAATCATTGCACTGCCTCACTTCACAAACCCTGCACAAACTGTATAGTTAATTTCATAGCCTTTATATTATTATTTTATTTTCCTAGTGTTTATAGTTTTTCATATATTTATAGCACCAGCACAGCATGACAAATTCCTTGTACATGCAATCCATTATACTTGGCAATAAAGATTATTCTGATTCTGAATGTTAATATATAAATTGTGTTTAATATAGTACTGCACATGCACTCATAGGAGGAGTCTAGAGTGGATACAAGAGAATTCAATATGGTCAGTGTCACTGAGATAATGATTATCCTTATTTTGATGTTTGATGTGGAAATTCGACTGAACCCATTCACCTGAATCTAATTGTATCCAATGTAATAATAACAATAATTATTTAGTGTGTTATATAAATATTAAATGTTCATTATTGTCATTTTATTGACACAAATGTGAAAAATTTATTGGTACTACAATGGTAGTATTGTATTTTGTAGCAAAGTATTAACCAATTCGACCATTTTTCACAACTGAACACTGAAAGCCACCTACAGATTCATAAGTATTAAAAATAATAGTTTCTTTTTTTTTAGTTTGGAAACGTTTATTTAACACAAGCTTCCATGTTTTCATTTAATCAGGTGTAATAATTATTGTGAAACAAACACTAAATCAGACTCAGAAAAATTTCGGAGTAATAGACTGCAGTTTAACTAGGTTTTGTATATTTCTACGGGAGTTTATATCAATTATTTTACTTAAAATTACAAAATTCAGGCAAGAACAATATGCATAGAATTCTGCTTGGGTGTAGACAGATATCCCTCTGCTGTTCTGTTTGGGGATCCTAATTGTTTAGTATTTTTGGCAAAATCTGAGGGACTTGGGAGGGTAATCATCCCAAGTACCTCAGATTGTCTCAAAAGATCTCTAAAAAATGTTGTACAAACATTCTTTGACATAATAACACTTTATTATGTGGTATCTGGTCTATTATAACCAGATGTACGAATAGCGATAAATAGGACATCCAGGTTAAAAGTATTTACTGAGGTAGTAGTAGTATTTACTGAAATGCAAGATTACTGACAAATGGGAGCTATTTCTAAGCCAACTAGTAATATTACAAGCTCCTGTAGCGCCTCATTGAAGATAGGAAGGTAAACAGTAAACTGGGATGAGAGGGGTCCCTAATGATGCCTCTAACCCTCTGAAGGCAGTGCTTATTGTGAATTTCTTTTATTGATGTGTTGAGCAGTTTCCACCGCTCAATGCAGAAACTTCTTGTTAATACTGAGTAGTTGCTGTATGAATGCTGTCAGAATGCTCTCAAAAACTGAAAGTTCATCATTATTTGTGGAGAGAGGTGAGCCATTTCAGTCTCCTCAGAAAAAATGTGCCAATGGTGCCAAAGGTGAAATCATCAAAAATGTGACCTCACAAGAACTTGAAAATGTTTGGCCTTGCTGATTGGGAAGTTCAAATTCCAGCATTTAAGCTGCTGGTTCTTTCAGAAAGGCCATAATACCTCAACTGCTTAATTGTAAACATGAGCTAAATGAGCTAAGTTGCTTTGGATAAGTGTGTCTGCCAAATTCTATAAATGTAATGATATATACATGACTTTTCTTTTCGAAGTGTTCAATAAGTTTCTTGTTTTTAGGGGGTTTGGTTGGCCAGACTATTTTTGACACACCACTCTGTAAGGTTCAGAACCCTGTGTTTGTAAGCCATTTCTTATTTATTGTTGACAAGACGAACCTTTGCATGTCATCTGCAAAGCCTGATTATGGTGTTAGAGCAAGAAGAAGGACAGTTTTGTACAGGAAGTAGAGGAGATGGTTGAAAATCTTCTACTACACATTTTTCAAGCTTCACGGACTTTGGCATGTCTGTGAGAAAGTCTGTTATCCAATTGCAGATGGAAGTACTGATGCCAAGGTGAATGAGCTTGCTGATAAAACTGGCTGAAATGGCAATCTACATAATTACTTATTATAATTTAAAATGGCTTTTTACTTATTATGTTAGTATGAGTCAATAAAGAATATAACTCAGTGTCATGCAAGTGCATCCACCCCAAGCTATGTATATGTTTCAGATACTGTTCACACAAGCTCTGTTTGAACCACTGTAAAGTAAATGAAACGTCAAGGCAGGAAACATCAAGGCAGAAATACATGACTTCATACTTGTTTTACTATTAGACTCCAAAAGATTTAGCGTGATTTGATTTAACGTGTGCTTTTGTATTTTTTTTTTCATTACGCTGACATGTGTTCACACATCCTGTCATACTGTTTTGCAAATGAGTGTGCAGCTATAAACCCATAGAGATAGAAAGAAAAATATTATATTAATAACACAGAGACGTTTAAGTAAACGGTTGTAACGTGTTAACACAGTTTAGCAGTTTCACAGATTTGTGTGAATTTGCTTTGATTATGTTTGTGAAGGCTGGAGCAATGGGAACATGCAAATTTGCAGATATTTTTTATGCATAGGTCTGTGTTGGAACGTGAACAATAAAAGTGTTATATGACATTTTTTTTTAGAGTTATGATAATGTTATCCTTCTCCTTTCTCCTCTCTTCCTTTTTTTTTTTTAACATTACAAAGTTATAACAACTTATGCAAATTTACCCAGATCTGTGTGCTCTAAAATAATTCATTCCTGTTGATTCATCTCTCTTTACATGAAAACTACTCAGTAAGGCTGCAACTAATGATTATTTTGATAATCAATTAATCGGACGATGAATTTTTTCCCAGGAAAAAAAAAAAAAACGGATTCAAAATTGTTAAATAAATAAATTATATATAAAGAAATTAACAATGTATGTATAATATAATAATAACTGTCTTTAATTCTGACATTTTAAAGCTTATAGTGGCTGCTTGCATGGGAGATTTATACTTCTGAACAAATTCACTCATTTTCTCTCATTTTCTCACTCTTTTCTTCACTTGTTTCTTTCTGTAAAAAACAAAAAAACAAAAAACATTTGAGTATGCAAGTATGCACATGTAAATTGTGTAAGTCAACATTTGTATTGTTTTTAATAAAAATTGCAGATAGCAAACTGACAACCATGCGTTAAAACAATACAGACATTTTGTTTAGTTGTGAAGATATAAGCATCTGGAATATAAAAAAATTAATTTTGTATAATAAAGTGATATGTGCACACATTAAATATACAAACATTGAAAACAAGCATTTGAACTTAGTAAAGTCACAGTAAATTACTTTTGAAAAGATGTAAGTTAACTGTAGCAGACAAATGCTGGAAAAAGAGAATGAAACGGAGAAATGCAGCAAGATAACTGGCTTGAAAAGAAAGTAAAAACTATACATTGGTTTACAAATGCATAAGCATTCGCTGAAAACCACAACAGTGACTAAAAGATGTGATCGTTTACTGCTGCTGTTATTTGCTGCTTTTAGATTTGGTGTTTGTTCGCACTGTTTTAATTGAATCCATCACTATTTCGTGAGCAAGCTGATGCTCGCGAGTCACGACAATACAGATCCAGTGCGACTGTTCCGAAGTTACAAGCAGTTTACACAATAGCACCTTTTAACAAAATACCAATTTTACATGATGAGGATTATACAGTTTTTGCTTACTGTGCTGATGTTTCACCTTCATCCATGTTACCAGTGTTTTCTTTTTCTACTGCCGGTTGACCCTATACTCGCCGCCATTTTCGCAGGTGGCTGTGTTATCTTGCCAGGATGATTAGTCGTAGCAGCCATACTACTCAACAGTGAGTGGAAGTGAAGGGATGATATAAATAACAGATAAAAGTAAAAGAAGCAATGATACTTCAGTGGCACTTATATAATTTCCATAGGACATACAGTTAAACAATACATTCAAATGGCAGTTATGGTAACATAAATGCTCAATAAACAGCAGTTAATTGTAACAATAGCTATAGCTTCTATAAATGATAACAGCAACCTAACTTGTTTTGCAACATTAAATGCAACTATACCATAAACTCTGTAGTATTGTACATTTAATAACAACTGCAATTGTAGACAATACTGAAAATAAGTGGAATTAAACACTTCTAGAATAATAATAATAAACTTTAGCATAGCATCCTGTCATTGGTCATTTTTCTATATCAGCAAGCCCTGTTTTATTGGTTATATATACTGCTTTTTACAAAACCCCTGGTGGGTTGGTAGCATGAGACACAAAGCCATAAAGCATGTACAGTAAAAACTGATTTTATTCCGGGTTGGTAATTAACTATATTGCTGATTTAATTTGCCAGACTACAATAACAGTATATAATGTTGTCAAAGAATAAAGATGACCTTATATAATGTAGCTAATTGAGAAATAATTACTGTTACAGTTATTTTATACATTGAGAGATTACATTTTCTTGTTTCTCGTTTTTCTTATTCCTATACTTATTAATATGTATATATCATAATACTTTATAACAGACTAAATGTTTTGCGATTCCATTCATTCAAAAGGGGAAAGTGTGTGTGTGTGTGTCTGTGTGTCTGTGTGTGTCTGTGTGTGTCTGTGTGTGTTTAATGAATTTGATTAGTATTCAGTGTTTGCTATTTAATTACTCCAAGTGTGTCACTGTCAGAGCACACAATTACAGATAAGAAATTATTTCAGAGAATACTGCTGCCAGGCACTTGATGTGATGTGTGTTTTGAGATTCTCCCATGCTGACCATGATTATATTAGGAATCTGATCACCTTATGGGCACAGGACCACCCAAAATGGGCAGTTGAAGATAAGAAAAAAATCACCTGTTCCCCAATTTTTAACTGTCCAATTTCGGCTCAGATTTCTCTCTTGGCTGAGAGGAGTTGAACCAGATGTGGGCGTCTGCTGTTGAAGTTCATGCAACTCAATATTTGATGTGTTTCTGAGACGCTCAGCTGTCAGGCCATTCTGGTTATTCTAGTTTGATAATTTTCATTAACAACAAAGTATTTCAGTTTGCAGACCTTGCATTTACAGGACATTTTTAATGTTTTGCGCATCATTCTGTGTAAATTCTAGAGAAGCCTGTGTATGAAAATCCCTGGAGATCAGAAGTTTATGAAATACTCAAACCAGCCTATTGAGACCCAACAACTATGCCATGGTTAAAATAATAGATTTCTTTTTTACATTATTATGTTTGAAACAGTTTTTAAGTGATATTCCTCTGAAAATAACTCACCATGCAGCCATTATTGTCAAAATAGATGGCAACAAAAATGAATACACCCTAAGTGATAACAGCTGTATGTCGTGCAACTATGCAAAGCCATATGTCCTATTCATCATGTTCATGTTTTTGTCTGCTTGACATGACCATACAAATGTGTATATCTTCTATTAAAGCAGTTAAAATTTGGTGCTTTGAGTACAATTCTCTCATACTGACCACTGGATGTTCAACATGGCACATCATGGTAAAGAGGATTTTAGAGATTTAGATTTGTTGCTCTCCACAAAGATGGCCCAGGCTATAAGAAGATGGATAACACCATAAAACAGTTACATTTACAGTTACAGTGCAGTGGCCAGGGTCATACAGAAGTTTTCCAAGTCGGGTTCCACTTGGGTTCATGCCTTGCATGGGTCGAGCAAAGAAGTTGAGTCCTCATGCTGTGTGTCAGGTGCAGAAACTGGTTTCAAAATACATACACGAGTGCTGCCAGCATTGCTTTAGAGGTTGCAGAAGTGGAAGGTCTGCTTGTCAGTGCTCAGACCATACACAGCACACTGCAACAAGTTGGTTTGTGTGGCCGTTGTCCCAGAAGGAAGCCTTCTCTGAAGCTGACTCACAAGAAAGCCCACAAACAGTTTACCGAAAACAACCTGCATGAATTACTGGAACCATGTCCTGTGGTCTGATGAGACTAAGATATTTCAACTTGTTTGGCTCAGATGGTGTTCATCATGTGTGGAAACCGCCTGGTGAGCAGTACCAAGAAAATTGTGTCTTGAATGCAGTCAAGCATGGTGGTGGTCTGAGGTTCATTGAGGGAAACATGGATTCCGACCTGTACTGTGACATTCTAAAGCCAAACATAAAGCCCTCTCTTCAGAAACTGGGCCGATTTTCCAAAATGAAAACAACCCCAAAAACACCGCCAAGATGACAACTGTCTTACCAAGGAAACTGAAGGTGAAGGGGATGGATGTCATTATGGAGAAGTGGAAGAAGGACCCCAACAAGAACTACATGTCTGGTGCATTCCATGCCCAGGAGGATTAAGGCAGTGGTAGATAACAATGATGCTCACACAAAGTATTGACACTTTGGACACAGTTTTTCCTTAGGGTGTACTCAAATGGTCCCTGGTGGTCTAGTGGTTAGGATGCGGCGCTCTCACCGCTGCAGCCCATGTTCGATTAGGAAGGGCATCCAGCATAAAAACATGTGCCAAATCAAACATGTGGATGATCTGCTGTGGCGACCCCTGATGGGAGAAGCCGAAATAAAGTTAGGGTTGACTCACTTTTGTTGCCAGCTATTTAGACAATAATGCCTGTATGTTGAGTTATTTTCAGTAAATCAGTAAATCCGTACTGCTATAAGGTAACAACCTGCACAATGACTACTCGAAAAGTGAGATACTATACATACATACAGTACATACATACATGTTTTACTATCGTTGTGAGAACTGCCTATTGATGTAAATATTAATGAAGGTAATTAATGCTATGCCTACATCCCAAACATGCTCTCACAGAAGTGACTATACATTCATTTCATATAGGACAAACAGTTTTTTGATCTGAGAATTTGAGACCTGTACAGATCAAAGCAGGCAGTTAGTACATCCCCCAGACATTTAGCAGAACAAGAACCAATAAATTCTGACATCCGACAAATGCTACAAGGCTCTAACTGCATTGAATTGTTTGGTTATACTTATGTGATAGACAATTTTCCTTTCCTCCCTCATATAACTACCTTAAATCATGGATGATACTGTTTATATGGTATAACTATTTATTATTTTATTATGTGATCTGTGTCATAAATTATATTTATGTTTTAAGGTAACTTTATCTCAGTTGGTAAAACAGTAAGCCATTAGTATAGTTTTTCCATTACTCATGACCAGAACACATTGGGGTTATTTTTGGAACTACAGCATTGCACACATTTTTTTTTATTGTAGGTAAATATAAATGATTATTCATACATATCAAAAGTGATTTTTTCCCCCCTGTTTGACATTTGTAAAATCAAATTGTTTTAACTTATTTTGTTGGGCTTGTTTTTATTCATCTTTTTTTTATGCTTTCTTCATTTAGATACATCTATTTATTTTGTCTGCAAATGTCTGCAAAGATCTTGAAATTATTAAAGTGTGCTCTGGTTGCTACTTTGTAGAGCTCTTAAAAGTGTTAAACTTGGTTTCATTGTGAGATCTTTTATCATGGAGATCTCTGCAGTGCAAGTATGCTCCGAGTTATATTCTTGTCTTATATTTATTCTAGCTCCAATGGCTTTAGAAGAAAAGATAGACATACAGGTTATTCATCACTGTGTCTTCTTCCATCCAGAAAGACAGAAGGAGAGCGAGAGAAATGTTGGTCAATGGACTGAGAATTTTGTTCAGATGAAGATAGAAGACACAGCTCTTCCTCCCAGTCCATTTATGGCTCAGTAAGGTGGAGAGAAAATTCTGTGTGTGTGTGTGTATGTGTGTGTGTGTGTGTGTGTGTGTGTGTGTGTGAAGAGAAAGAGAGCGAGGGAGAGATGCTTATCTCTGAATACATAAATTAGACTCTGGCTCACAGATGGTTCACTGCAGCAATGAATTGGATGTGTGTGTTTGTGTGTGAGTAATGTCACATTATTCTGATTGATTTTGTTGTTGACGGGTGACACAAGGCCATCTGTGGACTTCTGGTTTCTGTACTGGAATGAAAAGGGGAGAAAGTGAGTTCTATGGCATTATGTTTAGATTATTTTCTACAGCCTGTAGTTCATATAAATACCACAATAGGTGCATATGAGCAGTGTAGAGATTTCTAAACTCTTCTATAATCAGAATTTAGAAATCTGTACACTCCTCAAGATAAAAAGAACCTTCCATATGTCCCCATCTCTCTCTCTCTCTCTCTCTCTCTCTCTCTCTCTCTCTCTCTCTCTCTCTCTCTCTCTCTATCCCTCATTTTTTGAATAATAAAAGTGCTGAAACTCTATATAGTGGCAAGGACTCTTATGTGCTGAAACATTGGTAGTTTGCAGTCTCTCAGACCTACATACTGCAGCATTTAAACAGGTTTTGTTCTTCTATTTACTACATTGCCCAATGTAAACGAATATGTGGTATTTGATTCCTGGATAAGGTGTACATATATATATTTTTGTCTTTATCCAGTATTGCAATTTTGTGTCTTTTTACATTTGGAATACTAACAGAAAGAAACAAATGCACTCACTAAATGCAATATTATATATTCTCTGAATACCAGGACTTTGGATTCTTTTCAAATAATACTCCAGTGTTTTTCAACCTAATCTCTATCTGCCACATCTAAATCATGCGTGTATTTACCACAGGCAATTATTTGACACATTTCACGTCTCAAAGATAAAGCTTCTTTTCCAGAGGGACAACTATGTGCATATGCATTACAAGTACTGAGACACAAACATTTATGTGCATATGTGTTTCCTCAGCTTGCACGTTTTGGAATCATTATTTATGAATACAACAATATTGGGAAAGCTTAATAACTGTATTAACTGAATTTGCTTATTTTTGTATTACTGATTGTAATGGTCTTGTTTTACCATTTATGATTATGATTTTTCTTGATGACATCCAACAATGCCACTAGAATTCAGTTACTAATAGGTAGTAAACAAGTAAACAAGATTTATTTCCTTTTTTCAGACACAAGATGTGCCAGTTTTTGTCATTAGAAGTCACACACTCTACAGATGCTGTATTAAGAGAAAAGATAAAAGAAATATTGTAGGCTTCTAAATAAGAGTCTGTTTAGATAGGTGGATTGCTAGTGCCATTAATAAACAGCTACATAAATCACACACATCTTTTTTCCTTTTTAAACTATAATTAATGTTAAAGGTTGCTAATTGATTCATAGTTGTGTAATGGCTGCTGTGAAGATGCATTTGACATAGCAGATAGACTGTGCTAGGGGGTGGGGGGTGGGCATAATATACTAATAAAATACCGTTGCTGTCTGGAGAGCTCTTCATTAGCATCAAGCACATTTTAATTTCAGACTTGACCACACATTGCCACTCAAGTGTGTAGTATCTCAGTATGTAATACCTCATCCTTCCTTTCAGAACTACCATGTAGGCGTTGACAATTTTTAGGGTTATTAATAGGGCTATTAATAATCGTTTAAAAGTATACCTGAGCTAACATGTTTACATAGCTATGCTCAAAATTCCCCAAAGTTTTAATAAGAGAGTGCATTGAACTAAAATCAAGGTGTTCAAGGTGTTTTTATCCTTGACGCTTGACCAGTTTTTCTGTGATACACTGAGGAGCCGTTGCCACCCTGACCAGCATTTACTATACACACCTCTGCTAACTAAAATAA
This sequence comes from Silurus meridionalis, assembly GCF_014805685.1. Lineage (NCBI taxonomy): Eukaryota > Metazoa > Chordata > Actinopteri > Siluriformes > Siluridae > Silurus > Silurus meridionalis. Next base: position 20,766,188 of record NC_060885.1, read on the forward strand.
TGTTTTAAATAAGAATTCACTTCTTTCGTGGAAATTTTTTTCCAAGAAAGGGAAAGGACACCATAGTTGAAGCAGAAGAAAATAATGATGTTGCTGTGTATAAATGGTCATTAATTAGCCAGTGTGAATGGGCTGGAGACATAGCAGATGGTGGATTATTCAAATATACCATTTGCCTCTAAAACAGGTGTTAGTATTCATGCCTCTGTAGATTTCATTGAGTGGTGTTAGTTTAATTATGAAACAATTAGGTTATTGCAGTTATATAAAAGGGTGTCCACACAATGCCTTCTGTGCATAGCCTTTTTGCGGTTGCTTACAGAAAAGTCACCATGACTGCTCTCTGAGACTGAGTGTAGCAGAATTATGCTGTAGGTAGGAACCATTATATGTCTGGCAAACTCATCTTTTAAAAATAGATTTTCCTCCCTCCTTTTTTGGCTGTATGTTGAAAATATTTTTTTCTTGTTTTACTGAAATCAGCTTTGACACATTGAAATACAGTGCCCTCCAGAATAATTGGCACCATTCGTAACAATGAACAAGTGATATTTTTTGCTCAAACAAGGAGGGACACTATATAATTGTATAACTTGTCATAAAAGCCTCTGTCATCCCCTTGGATTCCTGTACCCCCAATATAACTACCATTGATCCTCCTTTTCTTTTTGCCAGTATTTGTCCTATGTTCTTGAGAAAGACTAGTGTAATTTGTGCATGGTGGTTGTTTCCCCTTTGCTATACATGTGTCAAAACGGGTATACATTAAATGTTTGCTGAAAACTTTTTTTTTTTTTTTTTGCTATTCTCTGAGCATGTTTGGTTGTCTGTGACTTCAGACTGAAAAAAAATATTTGAGGAGGGAGACCTTGTAAAGGAATAGTGTTTTCAGCCCTACTTGAGTTTTCTTAATCGAACTGCCCAGGCAGTAGTCAATTTAAAAGGTTGGAAAAGTGTGAGAGGAACAGAAAACCAAGGAGCAGTGGTGGACAGTCACAATGTAATTTTTTACTTTTTATTTTCAAGTATCTGTACAGTGTATTCTTATTTTGGGGAACATTCACTTTAACAAATTTAATGCATAATTTAAAATGTATTTCTTTACTATACTTCAGCAAGACTACTTATTACTCTGAAGTGAACAAAAGTAAGGATTAAGGTTTCTCTCAATTTGTGCCTGTAGCAATAGAAAACCTTGTGCTTAAAAAGCTATAGGATATGCTGAAGAATTGCATAAATTATTAAAATATTGTTCTTATAGATTTGTACTTTTAATTTGGTTCCATTTCTTTCACTTTTGACACTTGAATAATTAAAACGTAATTTTGTAGTACTCAAAACAATATCTAAAGTACTTTTTATTTCATTTATTTATGGAGAAACATTTTAGAAGAATTTGTATTTTTACAGAAGTATATTTAAGGTATACTTCATGAAAAGGTAAATCATATATGTAAAAAATTATGTCAACTATGTTATCTCTATTAAAAAATTAAAAATACAAATATTTAACAATTGATTTTATTGATTTTTAAATCCCAGTACCACCAAACTGTCAACTTTAGGATAGAAATAAATAAATGTAAAATGCAAATATTTTTTAGAAACATTCTAAAAAAGGCAGTGTTCCCAAACTTTGGATCAAAATGATGAGGATGGGTATTGAGCATGACAAGGGCTTATATTTAATCTTTAAAATGAAAGCATCGGTCTTTTTAGTGTTGTAGGGCCTAATTATAAAAGCAGTGACTGTGTAAAATGCATGTGGATTGATGGGGAGCAGAAACACAATTATAGTAGTACTGTATTAGTTTAATATTCATTTGTCTTCTCTTACAATTTTATTCTGCCTGGGAACACTGGGCTCAAGCCAGGAATACACACTGGATTCACAAACCTAAGGATCATCCAGTTCATGTTCTGGCTTTTGACAAGTGGGTTGGAAGCAGAGAACAGGGAGGATACCTTGGAATAATTAGTAAAACTCTGTTCAGACTGTAACCCAGTGACACCCAGCTTTAATTGTATAATCTATTCTTCTTAAACTAAGTACTAGTTGTTGATCAAAATGACAAATTATTTTCTGTCAGCTAGTGTCTGTACAGCACCTTGTTTTTTCCCAATGAGACCTACCTGAAGGCTGGTAGTAGAGGATGTAGGAAAGCGTGTCCTTTAGCTGCGAGTTGTTTGCTGGATGGACAGAGTGATGGATAGGTCCTTACCCAGGGTCCTTTGCTGAGCTACGCATCATCAGCATGACGCTTTGATTGTGACTTATGGTGACTGATGTCAAGGACATGATCAGATGCCAACAGGATGTAGGCAGACACAGGAACAGGCAGAGAACGAGAAGGTGTGAGAGAGAGATGGAGAGAGAGAGAAAGAGAGAGAGAGAGATGGGGACATATAGAAGGTCGAATTGGATGGAGAAAGTGGTTCAATAAGAAATGTGTGGGCTGCAGTGGTGCTTGTGTGTATCTTGTCTGTCACATTTTTGCGTCACACTTATCATTACCAACTCTTCGCAAATGGTTTAAGGGGATATATAGATCAAACATCAGTATTTGTTTTGCCACAACACACGTGGCAACACAGTCTGAAACAACTGATCAGATACTCTCATCACAAAGTTTAAAAGAGCTGAAATGCAGTGATCACAGGACCAGAAAGTTGAATGCACTAGGCAGCTAGACAGCTGTCAGCTGAATTGCAATTCATTTCTCTCTTTGTCTCACTATGCTACTAACACTTGCTCTCCTCAGGACAGTGCTCACTTAGCCTCTAATGCTCTCCTCTCATTTGTGCTAATCATCATTAAGCCTAATGCCATTAACTCAGTGCTAATTGAAAATAATACAAGTCCTTCATAATTGGGCATAATAGCAGACTCACTCTCTGTTCTCGCTCTGTCTAATCCCCCAACACATGGAATCCAACACACACATCAATATCACTGTAAGGTGATGCCGTTTATGGGTTATTCGAGATTGCAGCCATTCATCAGGGCATTATGATTAACACTGGCTCAAACTCATGCTTATCTTCCTCAGAAATCCACTGTTGCTCAAAGCACTGTGGCTGTGTAACGGTTCTATTTTTAACAGCCACTCTCTCCTTACTCAGCTTATGTGTCAACATCAAAGCTCAGAGTCCACTGCCGCAGAGGAGAGTCTGAAGAAAGCCTGTTACATATTCTCTTTCTATTTTACCAAATGAATGATCGTTCATAAGAAACAAACAAAAACAACAAAACTACAACAACACCTACACCTGGTTTAGAGATGGATAGTTGTCATGGTCACATCAATGAAACATTAAACATCTAAGAGAAAAAAACACTTTCCCCATTATTTATGCTTTCTGTTGATGAGACTCAAACATGAAAGCCTGAGTGTGGGAGAGGGGCAAATGAAAGTAACTGTGTGTCATGGTGAGCTTACGAACGTCTGCCAGACTAATCGACAGAAAAAGTTCAAACATTCCATTCAGCTTCTGCATCCAAAGCCCTACTTGCAAAGACAAGCATACCCAAAGTGCAATGGGATCAGGATTGTGCATACTACAACATGCACATTACAAGAACATTTCACAAGCATAAAACTATAACTTAAACCATCAAACATTTCTAGAACTTTCAAGCATCTGTCTTAATTCTTCTCAAAATAACCAACAAACCTGCTTGCTTGATATATCATGAGCTAAACTATAAACTCCTAAACTGCTTTCTAAGTAATCTAGGGCCTCACTCCTGGGACTTTTTTCATTGTTAATATGCATATTGTAACTCTTCAGTGCCCTCTAAGTTCTTTTACCCTGTTTTCTCCCCAGGCAGCTGTCATAACTTGTATCAACCTATTTATATGTATACGTGTATATATGTGTGTATATATATATATATATATATATATATATATATATATATATATATATATATATATATATATATATATAAAGCCAATATCACACACAATTGAAGATATCTTACCTCTTTTTTTTTTTTACATTTCGGAGTGATATTTGATTTTGAACAATCCTAGACACCCCTCAAAGCTGCACAGGGCATGTTTGCAGAGGAAGAGGCAGCTCTCCCTGTAATGGAATGGCAGTCTTCCAAGCTTAACCCACTTGAGCTGCACAGGGAGGAATTGGATCAAAAGTTTCAAGTGAGGTGCCTAATCAGCTGCACAAACCTGTGGGAAGTTGTACAAAAGGCACAGCAGAACATCTGAGAAAAGGCTGGAAGAAAATTGTGTGAAGCAATTATAGCTGTTAAGAGGAATAGCTTTTTTTATGTAAGTGTAATTTAATTATTTTTTATTTTGTAGGTATTGCTACAAATAATTTCACAATCGTTTCCCAGCTGCATTTAACACCAAGGTCCATGCCATGCTCACAGAAATGTAAGTGTGGGGTTAGGGTTAGGGTTAATGACTGTGTGGATAATGCCCGGTTGCCATGTCATTGCTATGTTAGGCTACATATCACTACTCTGCTGAAGATAAAATTAACATGAAAGGCCTCAGATATGTTTTGCAGCATGCAGTGTGTTTGTTCAGGATAGATTGGGGTTCATAGACACACACACTAAGGAAGTGTTGGGTTTAGGTTCTGTAAAGTTACAGCTAACAGAGGTAGAAATAAAACCTGGCGAGAGATAGAGAGAGAGAGAGAGAGAGAGAGAGAGAGATAAGAAGATGAGCTGAAGCAGGTTTAGAATAAATTATATGAATGTATAAATTCTAAGTTTAAAATTATTTTAAAGTAGCAATGATAGGTGTAAGTGATAGTGTTTTATTTATTTATTTATTTATGTGTGTGTGTGTGTGTGTGTGTGTGTGTGTGTGTGTGTGTGTGTGTGTGTGTGCAAATGTGTTTGCATGTGGGTGGGTGGTGAAACGAGGTGAATCAGAAGCAAGGTGTGAACACTGAAAAAGGATAAGCTTGCCATAAATTGCAGCGCAAAACATCGTTCCTGTCATGATCGGTGACTCGATGGTGAAGTGATGTGATGTAACTGATCTCTTGCTCTGCTCTTTAATACAGATGTGAGCAGTTCTTGACAGGAACTGCATCATCTGCTCCTCTTCTGCTCCTTTCCTCACTTCCCACTATCGCACTCTTCTTATCAAACAGGTGCCATGCAGAACCCCAGTTCTCTCCATTTCTCAATCCAGTTACCTCAATCAGAGATTATTGTTTCCTTATACTATTACAACTCAGGTTACTCTACTACTCTACTACCATTACTCTCATGTGTCATGTCTCCCCTTACCCTCTCTCTACACACACACATATATAAAATTTTTTTTTAATATATATATATATTTGTGTGCGTGTGCAGAGAGAGAGAGAGAGAGAGAGAGAGAGAGAGAGAGAAATACTTTTGTGTTTGTGCCGTATTTGATCACAGTGTACATTATTAGACACACTGAAGGTGTTGGACTGAGCAGAGAAGAATATGTTCCATAGATAGATAGATAGATAGATAGAAAATGGAGAAGTGTAGGTGAGTGGATGTTAGAGTTGGTACTTTAAATGTTGGTACTATGACTGGTAAAGGGAGAGAGGTAGCTGATGTAATGGAGAGGAAAAAGGTAGATATGTTGTGTGTTCAGGAGACCAAGTGGAAAGGGATTAAGGCCAGGAGCATTGGAGGTGGGTTTAAACTTTTCTATCATGGTGTAGATGGAAAGAGAAATGGTGTAGGGGTGAACCAAAAGTACAGTAAGAGTGTAGTGGAGGTAAAGAGAGTTTCTGATAGGGTGATGAACGTGAAGCTGGACGTTGAAGGGGTGATGATAAATGTCATCAGCGCTTATGCTCCACAGGTGGGTTGTGAGATGGAGAAGAATAAAAAATTCTGGAGTGAGTTAGATGGAGTGGTAGATGGTGTACCTAGGAATGAACGATTGGTGATTGGGGCAGATTTAAATAGGCATGTAGGTGAAGGGAACAGAGGTGATGAGGAGCATTTTTGTATATATATATATATATATATATATATATATATATATATATATATATATATATATATATACACAGTATATATCTTTATATCTTTATATATTCTTATATTTTTTATACTTATTTATCTGCTTTCTTTTTCTTTGTTTTATTTTTTTCACCCCATTTTATTCCCTCATGCCGGACAGTCATAAAAAGCATTTCACTGCATGTCGTAACCTGTATGTATGTGTATGTGACAAATAAAATTTTATTTGATTTGATTTGAGGTGATGGGTAGGTAAGGTAAGGAGAGGAATGTGGAAGGGCAGATGGTGGTAGATTTTTGTAAAGGATGGAAATGGCAGTGGTAAACACTTATTTTAAGAAGGAGTAGCATAGGGTGACATAAGAGTGGAGGAAGGTGCACACAGTTGTTCTATGCAGGAGATCCAACCTGAAGGAGATTGGAGACTGTAAGGTGTTGGCGGGGGGCAGTGTAGCTAGACAGCATCGGATGGTAATCTGTAGGATGGTTTTTTTAGGTGAAGAAGAAGAGGAGGAGAGTGAGGACTGAAAGAAGAATAAGATGGTGAAAACTGAAGGAGGAAGACTGTAGTGTGAGATTCAGGGAAGGGGTCAGACAGGGGCTTGGTGGTGGTGAGGAGGTGCTGGAGGTGCTGGCAGCCAGAAAGGTACTTGGTGTGACATCTGGAAATAGAAAGGAATACAAAGAGACGGGGTGGTGGAATGAGGACGTGCAGGAGAGCATAATGAGAAAGAGGCAGTTGGGTACCAGTGATGCGTTGGGCGGTTTTGCCCACCCTTTGCAGGGCCTTGCGTTCACACACAGTGGAGCCTCCATTTTATACAGTGATGGAGTTGGTCAGGATGCTCTCGATGATGCAGCGGTAGAAACTCAGTTTGTTGAAAAACAATGAAAACAATATGAAATGAAAACAATATGTTCCTTATATACTGCAAAAAGCAATTTAAAGTGCAGAGTCGGTGATCATATGTACTCTGCATTGTGTCTTAACACGAGTACAATAGAGTGAGTCATATTTTCAAATAACTTTGCTGTTGGACAAACACACACACACACACACACACACACACACACACACACACACACACACACACACACTTGAAATTGCATAAAGTGATCAGTGGCTACTTTAATATACATGGTTAAAATGCATCAAGGGTGTGTGCTTACTGAAGAATACATGCTCCATCAGAATATTACAAATAAAAAAGAATATCTGATTTCTTTACATATGGACACTTAGTTAACATGGAAACATGACTCTTCTTGCAAAAATAACATTATTTATATCATTGTTTCTGTGCAGTTACTGAAGAGATAACAGGATGGCAATTTAAACACACCATGGAGCAAAGAGAATACCGATTTAAGCTTCCTTAAGATTAAATGGTACATAGTTGAGCTGCAACATTATTTTTTTAAATAATGTTACACACCACTGGCTTTGCATAATTTTAACATCATATCAGACATTTCTGTAATTGAGTTGTATTGTCTGAGTTATTCCTTCTGTTAGTTTTTAAGCATATTTTCAAATTCTGTTACACAAACAAATTTATGTGTTTTATATTAATGTATCGGTAGAATTGTAGAGTTTCAAGCACAAACACATTGTTTCAAACATTATATGAAACATATTCGAAAAACACAACAGTAGAAACAAAATCCAAAGTCTTTGCAACAATTACTAGTAATAGTAATAGCTTACTCACAGGTACATGTATGGTGGACACTTGAAATCTGTTTTTTTGTACTGTATTTTATTGGTTTGGATTAACCTGTGTTTGGACCAGTTTCTTGTAGCTTTTCTTGTAGTTTTTGTACCTGCCTACCTATGTCCTCTGTTTCGCTCCAGTCCACTGGTTCATTCACTCAGTCTTCAGAAATATATGACATGATGGCTCGCTGGGAGTTTTATAAAATGGGCATCCTTCTTCAGTGTCATTTGAAGATTTCACTTCACAGCATGATTCAAAGTATAGCTACGCAGAGCTTTGACAGGTTTGTTTCCTGGCCAACCTGGATAGAAGGATTCACAAAAGCAGGCTGATCAAAGAATTGTCACATATGTAGCACTATGTAAATATTCCATGTTATTCATCAATTTAATACATTTGCAGCCAGAACTAAAATTATTGTCAGCCTGGGAATAAAAAAAAAAATCTATTTTGGAATTTACTTTTATTCAGGATTAATGATTATACAGTGTTGTTAGTAGTTCCTTTATTGTTTAGAAAAACTGTATTCTTTTGGATTTAATCCATATAAAATATTGTCGGATTTATGCCTAGAAATGATCTCTTCAAAATAAGTCAGGCAGAGCATTTTAGCGATGTTTTTTTTTTTTTCAGAAAGACGGCTCACAATCAGTCTGTAAATTTTAGTGTGTAATAGCTGCACAACTGAGTTATTGTGTAAGACACCCACCTCAGATTCAACACTTCAGTTCCCGCTCTGGCAGATAAAACTTAAGACCATCTACTATTCTCACCATGTCTGCTGCAGCAGACATTTAAACCACTGTCATAAAGCCAGCCCAACTATCACTTTCATTAAAACCACTAGGTTCTACATTTCTGTGATCTTAAATGAACCCACTTTAAGTACAACTAAAGCAGTTCATTTTGTTCTTTTATATAATTAACAATTTTAAATAAACTGAATAGTTTCGTGTGCTGTACCGTCTTTTTTGTCCCAGCATGTCTGCTTCATGAGTCATAGAAATCGCAGCAGAAATTCAAACAGTATATGGATGATAGGAAGTTAAAAAAATGAACCCATGCTTATGGCCTATCCGAGTCCATTTTTAATAGTAATATAGAACTTGAGCAGACATTGCTTCTAATACAAACAAAGCATAGAAATAAGTATTCTCATGCAAAGCTTGTTTTTGCTCAAAACACATTTTCCTCCTCAGCATAAATGGGGATTTTCAGTTGGAATATTACTTTTGCATGGCTCACACCTTTTCTTCTTTTTGATTAAACTAGATTTTGTCAATAACCTAGATAGTGTCTTAAATCCTTCCCTCTGCTTCCCATGCCCAATAGCAGACCATTTGAAGGTATTCATTATCATGCTAAATATTCCTTAAGCATGCCTTTGCTCTAGCACTTAAAATCCGAATGATCCCATTATCCAGTACATCAAATTCATTTCCAAAGCTCCAAGCACAGTCATTTACAGCAATTGCATGCGATTAAACCTCACAACACTTTCTCATCATTGCCATACAGTTAGGGAGAGTTTCTGTTTTTATGTGTTTTGAGACACATGGTACATTTAAAATATATTGTCAGGTGTTTCTGCTGTGAATACATTCATGACTATTATTATGTTAGCCAAATTAACCATGACCCCAATTATACACTCATGTTCTGCAGATTTTATATTAATCAATTTCTGTCCTCTATAGCATTTCTCTATCTTTTTTTATCACCATGCTAATAATAATGCCACAGTGGTCATGACTGTTCCTAAATGAAAAAGAACAGAACCTGAACAAAAATGTCAATTGTTGAATAAAAAAATCCAATGCACTTGATTCATAACATATAAAACTTTAGTACATCAGTTTTATAAAACTATTATGTGTGAGACTTATGTATGAGACTCACTGCACTGCTTGTTGAAGATGTTCAGCTTAATACAATATATTTTAATGTGAATGCTGTATGTAGCAGATCGCAGAATCCCAGTGACCCCAAAAGTATTCTGCAATCAAATGTCATAACTTTAAAGTATGAAAATACTCTGAAATCTTAAATGCGAATTGACCTCCACACCTATTAGAGCACAGTGTTGGCTGGCTGGATTATTACTGTGACTGTAAAATGTTGCTGAAATTCAGTGATTTAGCTTTTCCCAGAAAAAATTATACAATTATGAGTCATGTTTAATTTGGGATGCCATGGGACATGCAAAAAGAAGTGCATGTTTTCTCAACTTTCCATTTCTGTGACTCATAAATTGTGCTGCATTGCTAATAAACTATTGGATTTATATATTGAAAACATACAGTATGTGTGTATCAGAGGGATATAGATTTCAGTACATTTAATCAGTGAATTAAACAATCTGTCCATAAGTATTTGGAAAGGGACCCAATTTTCGTAATATTGCCTCTGAAAACCAACACAATTGATTTGAAATGAAACAATCAAACTGTTATAAATGGATAACCATTCATCTTTAATTCAATACGTGTCAAAGATTTAGGAATTACAGCGATTTCTGACATAGTTCCTCTTTCTTGCACAGGTTCAAAAGCAATTATACAAACTAATAATAATTTTATTAGAATTATTAGTACTTGTATGCCAATTCTACTTGGATCCCATGGATATCACCAAAGGCTGAGTTTCCCCTTTCACAGGACTTTATTTGAACCACCTTCAGTTGTTACATGTATGTGTGTCTTTCTGTCTTCAGTTTTTTTTTATTTAGTAAGTGAAATGCATGCTCCACTGGGTAGAAGTCATGTGACTATGACATTTAGAAACCATTCCATTTATGTGACTTCAGAAGCTTTGGGTTGCTTTTGTGGCATGTTTTGGGTCATTATCTATCAGTCAGTGAAAAGCCGTCCTATCAGTTTGCAGCCATTGACTGATTCTGAGCTACAATTATATATCTGTACACTTCAGAATTCACCCTGTTACTTTTATCAGCAGCCACATCATCAACAACCCCCAGTAGCCTAGTTCCTTTAGCACTCATACATTCCCAGACAGTTAATATTGTATGCTTTAGATCATAAGCCCTTCCTTTTCTTTTCTATACTATTCTTTACAGCTTCTATACTCTGATAATCTTGGTTTAATCTGTCAACAGAATATTGTTCCAGAAGTGTGTAGGCTTTTAAAATGTTTTCCAGCTAAATTAAACCTGACCTTTCAGTTTTTAAGTGTTGCCTTTAGTTTGCATCTTGAGGTAAATCCGTTGTATTGATTGTGTACTTCACAGTAGTATGACTGCATCTTTCATTAGCGTTCTTGACTATTGGCTAGATGTTGTAGGGAATGAATTATCGGATAATTCATTAGGTTGTATTCTGTGGTTTTCCAGACCTTTTGGTTTTGCTTATCTCGCCAGTGCATTCCTTCATCTTTGAATGTATCAAATTGTTGATTTGGCCATTGCTAAAGTTTTATCTATTTTTCTTGGTTTTCCTTTTTTTTTCACCCCAATGATGGTGGCATTCAATTTGAACCATATATTGAGAGTTTCATTCTCTTCCATCTGTCAAAACATAAGTTTAATTCATCTAATTTATTTTGAGCCTGTGAAAATTTTGGACTAAGGAAAAGAAAGGCTGTAATGTTTTTAAAATAAAACCATTAAAATCTCAGATCCTTTAAAAATGGTGTAGCTGTCCAAATACTTATGGACCTCAATACATTTGCTCCATGCACTATACTTTGCAAGACACACACACACACACACACACACACACACACACACACACACACACACACACAAACACTTTGAAGAAGAATCTAAACACTGTGGCTAAATTTTCTTATCTTCCAGTTCCTAGATGCATTTCTTCCTCTGAGCTACTAAACCTGTTATTAATGCAGAACACAAACAGTGGTGTCTATGCATTTTTGTGTGTCTCTATGAGTGTGTATATGTGTGCTTTGGTATGCCCAACCTGTAGGTGTGTAAAACCTAGAATCCACATAGTTTAAAACACTGCATAATGTAGGTCAAAGGAGAAAAACATTTTTAAGGTTCAATCCAATAACTGTGCAGATGGAAGCAGTATGGGTATTAGAATGGTCAAATTATATTTTGCTTAAAATATTTAGCATATAAATGCATTTAAATAATAATGAGCTTATGGTTTTATTATGCCACAGACAGAACAAACATTTACAGGAGTGCTATACAATGCAATTGTTTAAATCACATAGGAAATTTATTAAACATTTGCAACAAAACATGACGAGACAAGGAATCAACATTAAGCCAGAGATCTTGAAACTGTGACGTGACAAGATATTTAAATCATTGTAAACATCTATTGTATAAATACCAATCATGCACCTCCAAAAAGAAAATTACCTACTAACTACCTGACAGTTTTAAGCTATCACCGAAGACAAAAAGAAAATATTGCATGAACTTAAACTCTTAAACATTTTTGTTTCGTAAGAGTATTTATACTAATATTAATATTTCTAAATTATATCAAAGGTCACTGTAAATAATACATATAGTCTGTAATTGTAGAAGCAGTTGTTATTGAGGAGAAGCAGAAAACATCTAAAATAAAAAAATTAATAGTACAATATATTGCCAATGGTTTGTGGAATACTGACCATCACACCCATGCTTGAAAATATTTATTCAAGAAATAAGCACAAGACAGGAATAATCACCTTCACCGTTCTGGGAAGGATTTTCATTAGATTTTCAATGGTGGTTGTGGGGATTTGCCTATTTAGTCTCAAGCACATTACTGAGTGTGAAGGTGTCAGGTGAGGAGGCCAAAGGCATTCCAGTTTATCCTAAAAGTGTTCAGCGGGGTTGTGTTCAGAACTCTATGCAGAATACTTGCTTTCCTCTACTTCCAACTACACATATTATATCTTCATGGGCCTTGATTGTGCACACAGGCACAGTTTAACAGAGCATTGCATCACAGACAGGTATTTCATGCTGCAAGAACGAATGCCATTACTAAAGCAAGAAATCCTTTCAAATTACATGAAGTTACAGTAAATATGAAACAATTTATCAGTTTTTTTAATATTTCCCTATTTTTCCCCACCTACTCATTGTGAAGCTCAGTTTCCCTGTGTACTTGTTCCTTGAGCTATATATCCACTCAGGTTTCCCAAAAAAGTATTTAAATGCACTGTTACTTGTAAGTGTCTGTCTGTGTTTTGGTGTCTTGCTGCTGCCTTGGACAGACAACTCAAGTTTGCAAACACAGTGTTTCCAAACACCAACTCAGTCAACTGCAAATAACAGCCATTCCCAAAAATACAATTTCCAGTGCTCCTCAGAGGCTGTTCGCCAAGGGTACCGCTCGTAGTTACTGAATTGAAAGTGGTGGACAACAAACCCATTCCCCAGCTGGGACAGGTTTACCAGCTTCAGGGTTAGCTGACCATTCCTCACGATGTCCAGCTTTTCTTGAAATGTTCATCTTGAAAATGGCCTTGTAAGTGTATTTGCGAAATCAATTTCTTCTACTCTGGCAGCCACTGTGGAATGAAAAAAAACAGCTATTATGTCTACATGTATATATCTTAGCTTGTGCAGTTTACTATTGACTGGGTTAGCTAGCCCTGAGTAGTATTCTGTTTGACCATCCATTCAAAAGGCGTGAAAATTCTGACATTATTGTTGGGCTGATCGATGGGGCTGATGTTGAAATCTGATTAGTCAAAGCAATCAAAGTTTCATTGTCTTGTATTTTATGCTACAGGATTCTGAAGGCTTCAGGGCAGATTTAATTGACGCTGGCAACACATGATGTTTGAAATATAATTGGATTGAAACATAGACATACACTACTGAAAGCAGCACACTCAAGAGAAAAGCTATGAAATAAAGAAATTAGACTATTAGGAATAATTTGATATGTTTTCATAGACAAAGTTCATATCACATGTAAAATAATCATAATCATATAAAATGCTAAATCATTAAAACATAAGTCAGTGATTTAGTATTTAGGCCAGTAGTGAAGGCTTTGCTGGCCCTAATGGCTCACCACTGCACAGCAGTATCACTCTTACCTACATGTAGAACATCCATGACTCACAGTGGCAGCTGTTACAAGTAAATCTTTTCATTCTCATTATGGTCGGACATAAGGAGTCACACCTGCAAGCACCATTTGCATTAAAGTGCTTAATCTGATTGGTTTGTACACAAAGCAAAGCTCTGTAGATGTGAGTAGATGAGCACACAGCTGCTCTCAGTGCTCTAGAAGAGTGTACATCCAGGTCAGCTACTACATCTATCACAGCCCTGTCTGCCGTTTCGAGACACTGGTTACACAGCACAATGCCTGTTATGGCAAAGTGTTTTAAAGCCTGTGTTTGCAGTAGTGATAGAATCTCTGATTTACAGTTGAAAAATAAAGAAACACTGGGTAAGAGGACATTGCAAAGTAAAGCTGTGAAGAAAAAAAAAAAAGAAAAGTGAACAGCATTGCTAAAACCTAATCATGCTAAAAAAATCCCCATAGAATGAGGCACGGTTGACTGTTTGTAGTTAAATGATTACCTAATTGCAGACCTGATAACGTTTATTTTATTATTGTGTTTCAACTTCACTGGCATGGTCACATTCACACACGGAACTCAATATTTTTTTTATTATGGCTGTATTTAGGCTGAGACTTCTCACATCCAGGCACTTAAATTTGCAATGCATCATACAAACAAATAAATCAATCAATGCTACAAAAGAATCAATACTCTATAATAGTGTGTGTATGTGTCTGTTTGCTAGACAGAGAGACTGAAAGGGGGGGCGTTGGAATGGTCAGAAAAGAAGGTGAAACCTAATTCTAAATATAGAGGTGAGGGGCCAGAAGGTATGAGAAGTCAGTGGCCTTTTTTATTTTGTGATATTAAAGAATATTGCAATGATGCAAATAGATGGTTGCCCTTTTTTTACCAGCTACTCTTTCTTAAAAAAAAAATGCTTGTTTCTTTCAATTCATTTAACATTTCCATGCCCATGCTTTGTTTGGAAATATCAAATAAAATCCATTTTCACAAACCAGAGGCCATATTCCTTAAAATGGTACAGCACTGCCATTCCTGCCTACTGTGACTGTCATTTCAACATATCTAAGTAAATTATACAATAACATCTCACGAAAGGGACGTAAACATGCAGTTATCCAGCAGGAAGTCTAGCAGCGCATTCTGAGCAATTATTGTACCTTTGTTCAACTGTATTTGAGGCATCATAAACCTGAGTTGAAATGGATTTAGCTAAATGTTTAAATTAAACCCAGCCATTAGGGAGGCACAAGCCAGTGCACTCTTAGTGCTGGTCCCAAGCCTGAATAAATGGGGAGGGTTGCGTAAGGAATGGCATTCAGTGTAAAACGTGCCAAATTGAATATGCGGATCACAAATAAGAATTTCATACCGGATCGGTCAAGGCCCGGGTTACCAACGACCACCACAGGTTTTGTTAGCCAACTGGGTACCGGTGGAAATTGGGCTACTGTTGGCCGAAGGAGGAGAAGGAGAGAAGGGAGACGTCTACAGAGACGGCAGGAAAAGGAGAAGTGTAGGAGAGTGGGGGTTCGGGTTGGTACTTTAAATGTTGGTACTATGGAGATGGAGAGACGAAAGGTATATATGTTGTGTGTTCATGAGACCAAGTGGAAATGGAGTAAGGCCAGGAACAGTGGAGGTGGGTTTAAACTGTTCTATCATGGTGTGGATGGAAAGAGAAATGGTGTAGGGGTGATTCTGAAGGAGGAATACAGAGTGTAGTGGAGGTGAAGAGAGTTTCTGATAGGGTGACAAACGTGAAGCTGGAAGTTGAAGGGATGATGATAAATGTCATCAGTGACTATGCTCCACAAGTCGGCTGTGAGATGGAGGAGAAGGAAAGATTCTGGAGTGAATTAGATAAAGTGGTAAATGGTGTACCAAGGAATGAACGATTGGTGATTGGGGCAGACTTTAATGGGCATGTAGGTGAAGGGAACAGAGGTGATGAGGAGCTGCTGGGTAGGTATGGTTTTAAAGAGAGGAATGTAGAAGGTCAGATGGTGGTAGATTTTGCTAAAAGGATAGAAATGGCAGTGGTGAATATGTATTTTTAGAAGAAGGATGATCATGGGGTGAGGGGGGATAAGAGTGGGGGAATTTGCACCCAGGTGGACTATGTTCTATGTAGGAGATACAACCTGAAGGAGATTGAAGACTGTAATGTGTTGGCGGGGGACAGTGTAGCTAGACAGCATTGGATGGTGGTCTGTAGGATGGTTTTGTAGTGTGAGGTCCAGGGAAGAGGTCAGACAGGGGCTCGGTGGTGGTGAAGAGGTGTCGGTGATTGGAAAACTACTGCAGGAGTGATGAGGGAGGCATCTAGAAAAGTACTTGGTGTGACATCTGGAAATAGAAAGGAAGACAAGGAGACGTGGTGGTGGAATGAGGAAGTGCAGGAGAGCATAAAGGGAAAGAGATTGGCAAAACAGAAGTGGGATCGACAGAGTGATGAGAAAAGTAGGCAGGAGTACAAAGAGATGCGGCAGCAGGTAAAGAGGGATGTGGTAAAAGCCAAGGAAAATGAATATGAGTAGCTGTATTAGAGGTTGGACACTAAGGAAGGAGACACAGATTTGAAACGATCGGCCAGGCAGAGGGACTGAGCTGGGAAGGATGTGCTGCAAGTTAGAGCAATAAAGGATGGAGATCGAAATGTGTTGACTAGTGAGGAGAATGTGTTGAGAAGGTGGAGGAAGTATTTTGAGCAGCTGATGAATGAGGAAAATCAGAAAACGAGAAGATTGGATGGACCAGATGACATACCGGTAGAAGCTGGTAAGGAAAAGAAGATGTTTAGGAGAGATGGCAGTGGAGTTTTTAACCAGATTGTTTAACAAGATTCTGGAGGGTGAGAGAATGACTGAATGGAATGGAAAAGGAGTGTGCTGGTACCGATCTTTAAGTAGTCACACCATGAAGTTATGGGAAAAAGTAGTGGAAGCCAGGCTGAGAGAACAGGTGACCATCTGTGAGCAAAAGTATGGTTTCATGCCAAGGAAGAGCACCACAGATGCCATATTTGCTTTGAGAATGTTGATGGAGAAGTATAGAGAAGGTCAGAAGGAATTGCATTATGTATTTGTGTATTAAGAGAAAGCCTACGACAGAGTGCCAAGAGAGGAGTTGTGATATTGTATGAGGAAGTCAGGTGTGTCAGAGAAGTATGTAAGGGTGGTGCAGGACATGTATGAGGACAGTGTGACAGCAGTGAAGTGTGCAGTAGGAACGACAGACTGGTTCAAGGTGAAGGTTGGACTGCATAAGGATCGGGCCTGAGCCCTTTCCTGTTTGCAGTGGTGATGGACAGGTTGACGGACGAGGTCAGACAGGAGTCTCCGTGGACTATGATGTTTGCAGATGATATTGTGATTTGTGTTGAGAGTAGTGAGCAGGTTGAGAAGAGCCTGGAGAGGTGGAGGTATGCGCTGGAGAGAAGAGGAATGAAAGTCAGTAGGAGTAAGACAGAGTTCATATGTCTGAATCTGAGGGAGGGCAGTGGAGTGGTGCGGTTGCAGGGAGAAGTGGTACTTTCAGGTACCTGGGGTCAACAGTGCAAAGTAATGGAGAGTGTGTTAGAGAAGTAAAGAAAAGAGTGCAGGCAGGGTGGAGTAGGTGGAGAAAAGTGACAGGGCTGATTTGTGATAGTAGGGTATCTGCAAGAATGAAAGGGAGAGTTTATAGGACTGTGGTAAGACCTGCGATGTTGTATGGTTTAGAGACAGTGGCATTGAGTAAAAGACATGAGGTGGAGCTGGAGGTAGCAGAGCTGAAGTTGTTAAGGTTTTCGTTGGGAGTGACGAGGATGGACAAGATTAGAAATGAGTTTATTAGAGGGACTGCCCATGTAGGACGTTTTGGTGACAAGGTGAAGGAGGCGAGATTGAGATGGTTTGGACATGTGCAGAGGAGGGACATGAGTTATATTGGTAGAAAAATGCTGAGGATGGAGCCACCAGGAAGGAGGAAAAGAGGAAGGCCAAGAAGGAGGTTCATGGATGTGGTGAGGGAAGACATGCAGGTAGTTGGTGTGAAAAAAGCAGATGTAGAGGACAGGGTGGTATGGAGACGGATGATCCCCTGTGGCGACCGCTAATGGGAGCAGCCGAAAGAAGAAGAAGGCGAAGAAGTTAAAAAAAAATCTTATAAATTATACAAAAAGCCCTAGAGTGGCTTGAAACATTTGGGAATCAAATTAAAAAGAGAAATGAATTTCACACATATTTCTTATGTATGGACATAAGGCTTCCATAATCCAACTTTTCTTTCACTCAGTCTTTGCTATAACTATTACAACAGAGATAATTATAGACCAAATTTGTCAACATAATCATTAACTGTCTGCCCACGCTACCTCCCATAAGCGTGTTAACCCAGGTTGCAGTTCCCATTTTTGGCCATTCGGAATATAATAATAAATATAGCTGCAAGCGATTAGCGGGGCTCAAGCAACTGAGGTACTGTAGGTCATAAGGAAAAAGACATTAGGAACATGACTTCAAGTTACACTGAGCTTAGCTGTAAAACGCCTCTGGTAACGTTGTCTAACAGATGCCCAAATATAATTGGCAGATGGCGGCCATGTTTTTTGAGATATGCATAAAACCTTGTGGCTAATTGGACAGAGACACTGCTTGGCAGTTATCATGTTGTGTAGTTATAGACGTTTAATAGTTTTTCTCTTTGTTTAGCGCCACCAAGTGGCAAAGCTATTCATTTTTTCTTATTTGACCAAAGATTGAGCTCATAGACAAATCTCAAATCTCAAAAAGTGACCCCACCTACTTCGAAACGATTTGGCGAGTCATTGCGATGGTGAGTTAAAAGTTCAATGTTTTATAATAATAATTAACAATCTCTGTCTACTAAACATTGCTACACTGGTTTCTTTTTTTTAATGGCACGAAAAACCTATGATTAGGTCACAAAAGTATATTCATAACATATATCTATTTTACGAAAAAAGCAAACTTCGTAGAGCAAATACGTCATTAGGCATATTCTTTGTTTTAAACCAAGGATTTCAAGCATCTGAAAATGTTTGGTCTACTATAAAGCATTTTATGCTTTAACCCCTAATAACTCAATAATAACTTTACCTTCTTTTTCTTCTTTTGGCTTTTCCAATTAGGGGTCGCGGATCATCAGTGTCCATACATCTGTCTCTTTCAAACCAACTACCTGCATGTCTTCCCTCACCACATCCATTAACCTCCTCCTTGGTCTTCCTCTTTCCCTCCTTCCTGGCGGCTCCATCCTCAGCAGTCTCCTACCAATATATCCCATGTCCCTCCTCTGCACATGTTCAAAGCATCTCAATCTCGCCTCCCTCACCTTGTCCCCAAAACATTCTACATGCGCTGTCCCTCTAATAAACGCAAACCTCAACATCTTCAGCTCTGCTACCTAGAGCTCCACCTTCTCTCTTTTAGTCAATGCCACTGTCTCAAAACCATACAACATAGCAGGTCTCACCACAGTCCTATAAACTTTCCCTTTCACTCTTACAGTTTTCCAACTATTACAAATCACTCCTGCCGCTGTTCTTCACCCACTCCACCCTGCCTGCACTCTTTTCTTTACTTCTCTAGCACACTCTCCATTACTTTGTACTGTTGACCCCAGGTACCTGAACTCCTCCACCTTTCTCATCTCTTCTCCCTGCAACTGCACCACTCCACTGCCCTCTCTCTCATTCACACACATGTACTCTGACTTACTCCTACTGACTTTCATTTCCCTCACATACTTCTCTGACACACCTGACTTCCTCATACAATACCACAAATCCTCTCTCGGCATCCTGTCATATGCTTTCTCTAAATCTACAAACACACAATGCAACTCCTTCTGACCTTCTCTATATTTCTCCATCAGGCGTCTCGGCATGAAACCATACTGTTGCTCACAGATGGTCACTTCTTCTCTCAGCCTGGCTTCCACTACTCTTTCCCATAAATTCATTGTATGACTAATCAACCTAATTCCCCTGTAATTACTGAAGGTCTGCACATCTCCCTTATTCTTAAAGATCGGTACCAGCATACTTCTTCTCCATTCCTGAGGCATCCTCTCACCTTTCAAAATCCTGTTAAACAATCTTGTTAAAAACTCCACTGCCATCTCTAAAAAACATCTCCATGACTGAGGTGTGATCTCCATATTTGTTTCGGCACTTTTTACGCTGGATGCCCTTCCTTATTCAACCCTCCCTATTTATCCAGGCTTGGGACTGTCACTAAGAGTGCACTGGCTTGTGAAACTCTAATGAATGGGTTAATAATAACTACCTATTTATGCTAAGTGGACCAGTAGACAGCCAGAGAGCCGAGGGCCTTAAGATTGTCCAGACAACTGCCATCTATACATCTATCAAATAGGTGCAAAAGAGGTATTACTATTTAACTAATTTATTCTATATTTACAATGCATTGGGTTGTGAATAAGGTATTATTATATTTATATCTGCTAATATAAATGATCAGGCTCTGCTCCACTTACCCCTGTGGATGAGCCACCACTAGAATTATAGTTCTCATTCTGTAAGGGAAACCTAGTTGCTTTGAGTTATGTGCTATTACTACATAGCAATATCTCAAGTCAGTGGCGGCTCAGTGGTTAATGTGGTGGTCAGTGTTCAAGGACCTCATGTCCCAATGTCCTAAGACCACCAAACAGGATCCTTGTGTGAGACCCTTAACTGCCTATTTGAAATCCTGTCTCAGTGGTAAGTAAATATTAAACAATATTTAAGTAATTGTAGTTCTATATTATATGTAGTTTAAAAGATGTATTTTGGGCTACAATAAATGAATGGTTATTTTTAATTATTGCTGATCTGTTAAGTGACCAAAAACAACAAAAAGAAATTATACAGTCTCTTGAGTTTAGGTGTAGAGAAAGCATTGGTTTGTATGTGTTTAATTCCATGTCTCTTTGTGTGTGTGTATGCGAGTGTGGAGACCTGCTGTGAGATAGATTGCTTCTAAATGGCTTTTCTGAGTTTTCGATGCTTTTCCATTTTGTGCAGGTCACAATCCTCTGCCTGAGAGACCATGTATGTTCCCAGGTGTGTGTATGTGTGTGTGTTTACTGTAAAGACAAACTGGGTTTCTGTTTATATCAGAACATGACAATGTTCCGTAACATTGAATGTAACACAAACACACATGCAATTCTATTTACCGCTCTGTATTTTTTGGATTGTTGTACTTTGCCAAATAAAGTGGCCTCTTTTGGTTGTGTGTTTTGTGTATGTGTTAGGAAAATTTAGAAAAGGGTATTTATTAACAGCGGGTGACTAAAAATTATTGTGTCTAAGAGACATGCAGTCCTGGAGAGAATGTTTTTTTTTGTGTGTATAAGTAAGCGAGTGCATATGAGTGTTATGACAGCAGAGAACCGTGAACAAGTGTTACACACAAGAGCAGTAATAGCCCTGGAATGCACTTTGAAACAGCACTATGAATTTTAAAAATTATCAGAATATGATGCAATTCCCTAAGCATTAAAAAAATACAACTTTCTGTCAACCTCACAAGTGCAATTCCCATGTAGCGGTAAATCAAGTGTGTAGTGGAGGGTATTACAATAGAATACGATTAGCATTTCATACATTTGTAATGAAATACTGAATCCTCGCTCACCATCATTCAACCAGAACTATACGTTTAACTGATTTGTTTTGCTTCCAGGTAAGTATCAACTTAAATCGAAATAATATCATCTATTAAATAATGTTTGTTCCACTTTTCTTGTCTAGGAGCCTCAGAATAGACCTTCAAAATGTTGCAAATACAACAACACATTCCTGTTATTACACATTCCTGTTATTATAGATAGCGTAGTGTTGGTAGAATTGCAAAAGTAGTTGAAGGTCTCAGTGATTTTCTAAAGCTATGATAGAAAAAATAATAGAGACTCTTTAATATTTGACATTGTGATACTTTAAAGACATGTCCATGCTTCCTCAGTTGTCAGGGTTATACAGTCATGTAAAAATCTTAAAATCAGGTAAATACAACCTCAAATAAACATCACAGGACATATTACACCAGGCCCAGACTAGCCAAAAACTATGTGTAAAAAACTAAGTATAAAATTAGTGCATCCTAAGTAGCAGTCAGGTGCTGCTAATCAAATAACCTTTATTAATTGATTATCAGCAAGTGTGACCACCTCTATAAAAGACCAGTGTTTTGCTGGAGCATTCGGGTGAGTATTAACACAATGTCAATGATTAAAGGCATCAGCAATGATCTTAATCAATTGTTGCTACCCATCAATCTGGAAAGGTTTATTAAGCTATTTTCAAACAATTTAATGAACATCTTTCTACAGCAAAAAAGTGAATGTCTCAACAAATTGCAGTGCTTATGGAAACTGCTAAATATTCAAATAAATTCTCAGACTCTACAGACCTTAGTTAAAAAGTTCAATTTCATGACAATGCAAATAAAAAAACAAACAAACAAAAAAAATGGTGTGTTTGGGAGGGTTGCCAGGAGAAAGCCTTTTCTCTCTAAAAAATACATGGCTCCTTGGTTTGGGTTTGCAAAGTTGCATCTGAACAAAGCAAAAGACTTCTGGAACAATTTCTATTTGATAGACAAGACAAAGTGGATGCATGTCTGGTGGACATATCATGGATGATTGCTCATCAGATGAAACTGTCCAATGGAAGGTGCAACCAGGAAGTTATAAAAAGTACATGTAGTGAAGTGTGGCAAGGGGACTTTTCTTTATGCTACACGCCCTCCGGCCACTTATTGGTCAAAGTCAAAGTTGAAGATGACAGTCCTCAGATCTCAGAACACGAGCACCGTGCCAGATCCCTGACAGGGGGAGTGCGCATCACAATGCTCTGTTTCTGGGTTGGTGCATGGGAGATACCGCTGGAATGCCGCAGATTGTTTCTTTAGCATAAAAATTAGCATAATTATCTGTGTAACAGATTAAGACTTCATGCTTAAAATGACAGAAAATTTGTAAACCCTAAAAATAGATTTAAACATTTAATATATGTATTTGGTTGTAGTCTTAAAATCAGATATAATACATTTTATATATTAAATATATTGCTAATATCTTGCTAATGTATCATTTTGTGCATCATAATACAATGTCATATGACAATGTTCTTGATTTAAGTCACAATGACAATCCTGTAATAGTGATTTTAGGTAGGTCTCAGTAAAGTTGGATCAGAATTAGCAGTCAATCAGGAAGAAAAATAAAACTTAGATCCACTTTTAAAAAAGGAATAACTGTACTTTTATTTATTTGATCAGCACAATATAAACATGCAAATACAGGTCGAGAGTTTAGGGTAATGTTCACATTAATCATCAGAATGAAGAAAGGTGTAACCTTTGTGACTTTTGACTGTAGCATGGATATTGGTATTAAATGGGCTAGTTTGAATATTTAAAAAAAATACTGATCTCCTGGGAAACCTGAGAAACTGCAGATTTTCACAGAGCAAAAAACATTTAAAACATTTAGTTAGTGTCAGTTCTGTGGGTGGAAATGTTTTTGATGATAAGAGAGGTCAGAGGAAAATGGACAGATTGAATCGAGCTGTCAGGAAGGATCTAATGACCTATATAATCAGTGGTGGCAAAAGTACAAACATCCTTCACTTAAAGTAGAAGTCTAGACACTTATGTTTTAAAAAAGACTCTGGTAAAAGTAAAAGTACTGATTATTTTTACTGATTTTTTTACTCAAGTTAAAGTAAAAAAGTTTGATCTCTGACATGTACTTAAGTAAAAAGTAGCCATTACTACTACCTGTTTTAGTGTCACGCTGGTAACTGGACGTCACATCATATTAATAGTAGGGCTATAAACCGATTAAAATATTTAATCGCAATTAATCACATGATTGTCATGTCATGTCATGCTCCACCACTTTTTTCTAACTCACTCCAGAATTTTCTCTTCTCCTTCATCTCACAACTCACTTCAGGGGCCACAGCCACAGCTTCCACAACTCGGGGCGGGTCTGAACTATTGCGCCCCTCGATTGAGAGAGGAGATCCATCCTTAGAGGAATTTCTCATGGAGGCTGCTTGAGGAGGGCCACCAGGTCTACCAGGAGGAGATGGATTCCGTCCTGATAAATTCTCTCCAGAACTCCCGGAAGCAGCACGTCGTACAACTGGAACGCCCCCGATTGTCTCTTGGACTCCTGGAACCTGTCGACTACCGCAAGAGGTGTCTCTCAGAGGCTTCTAGGGCGACCATAGACCGGCCGATGGCATTGGTGGACTTTGAGGCCCGTAGGGCGGATCTCAGAAAACCGAAGAATCTCCCAGATACAGCTCCTGCAGCAGGTAAGCTTGGTATGCCTGCAGTACCGACATGGTGTGTAGACATCCAGAAGCTTAAGCCTTACCCACAAGCGCCTAGGTAAAGCACAGGGGCTTGGTGGGTAATGTTGGGGGTTTTAGGGAAGATGCCACACCCGGGGAGAGATAGCATGCTAGCATCTCTTCAACCCGTGACATAACACCATAGCCATAATCCCTAAACCCTGAGACATTCGAATAAACCGCAGTCTTGGGGCTGAAGGGGCGGGATGAGTAAGGCCACGCCCAGGACCTGAACACCTCGGTGTGCAGGTCAGGGAAAATGAGAACCCCCGACTCAGAGGCCGTGATGCCAGGAGCAAAAAATGCTCCAGGCGCTCTCTCGAGAGCCGAAATCGCATGCTTCACTCCCAAACAAGCCACACACAGGCTGTGTGTATCCCTTCCTGTAATTAAATGTTTTTATAAATTCTTTGACAAACAGACAGACAAACATTAAATTTTCACACAGAGCGCTTCATGAACAAACAGAAGCTGAAGCCGTCTTCTCTCCAGGTGTGCTTTATACTCCCTTGTTGTGACATCACCCCGCCGGTTACAGCCTGTCTTCAATTTTGACTGATTAGACTCATTACTCAGAGCATGGACAACCAAAAGTTTGTTCCCAAAGAGTTCCGATGCAGCTCGAGTTACTGAAAGGAACCTTCACTACACTTTTACTGTACTTTTCCTTCAGGATCACCCCTCATCATTTCTCTTTCCATCCACAACATGAAAGAACAGTTTAACCCCCCCCTCCAAGGTTCCTGGTCTTACTCCCTTTCCACTTGTTCTCCTGAACACACAACATATCTACCTTTCTCCTCTTTATCATATCAGCTAACTCTCCCCCTTTACCAGTCATAGTACCACCATTTAAAGTACCAACCCTAACCTCCACTCTCCTCCACTTCTCCTTTCCTTGCTGTCCCTGTTAACATCATCCCCCTCTCCTTCTCTTCCTTCGGCCAACAGTAGCCCAATTCTCACCGGTACCCTGTTGGCTAACAATACCTGTGGTGGTCGTTGGTAACCCGGGCCTCGACCGATCTGCTATGAAATTCTGGTTCAGGATCCGCATATTTGATTTAGGACATGTTTATGCTAGATGCCTCTTATAATGCAACCCTCCTTAAGGCTGGGTTATCATTAGCAAAGTTACTGAAACTAGTTTCATATAAATTAAACCTCATACTCACACTTTTTATGATTCATCTCATTTATTGATGTCACTTTTTCATTTCTTCATTTTTTCTCGCTTTTATGAAAATTAAGTATGCAGACCTCCTTGATGGTTGATGTAGGAGACCACCGCAGTGTTGTCTGTACGTACCAAAACGTGGTGACTACTGAGGTGTGAGAGGAAATGTTTTAGTGCTAGAAGCATGGCCAGCATCTCTAGACAGTTTAGATGGGGCTGTCATCCATACAGTAAAAAGTACCCTACCCATGTGATCTGAAATCCCAATACTGACCATATTAATAGACTATGCAATTATCAGAAACAGATGTTACCTGTCACTCCCACTGTCATCCTTAATTGCCCTCTTTGCAAAAAACTGTAATTTTTCTATGGCTTTCATATTTTTTGTAAAATATGTGACGTCTTGTGAGTTTAGCCATTCATAAAAATTATCTGTTCAAATGAATCGAGTCACGAATCCGGCATTACGGATGTTGGCGTGTTCTGTGCTAATCTCGGTTGTTGGGACATTGTAAAAAAATCATGTCATCATGAAAAACACTGTATTACTGCAAAGGTTAAAATTTTTTTATTGAAGGTTATTGAATTTTTAGCACAATTTACCCCACTGGTGATTTAAGAAAACAAAAATCTCTGAATGTGCCACATGAAACATTGATTTGGTCTTCTGACCTTTTACTGTCATGTTATTTTGAGGAAGGGGGAGGAATGACAGTAGATGTGTTCGACTTCAAGTGGCACTGCACAGACCAATCAGTTTATGACATCAGTGCTGTAAGAGCAGTTTGAAAGCATGTCGAGCAGTTGGCAATCTAATAGTTCTTGCAGTACTTTGATGTCATACACCGATTAGTCTCCGCAGCTCCGCTTCAAGTCGAAAACACATACTCTCTCAGTTAACATGCATGCTACCACAAGCAGAGCAATCATTAACAAAACTCAAAAACCACATTAACTAATCAACAAAATCTTATGCCTAAGTCTATTCTTTAACATGATCTTATCTTCCTTATCTATTTTAACTCTATTTTAAGTATCTCAACTTGTTATGGAAAAATAATTTGTCCCTTATTTCATCTTTCATAAAATGTCTTTATTGCTGGGTTTTAGCAGTTCTTTTATCATGTAAATATAGCCTAATCCACCTTCATGAGGACGACATATACGCAGATATGAGCAAGACATTTTTTTATGTACTTACAATTAAAAACAAATTGTGCCACTGTAAAAAGTTAAGAAACAAGATACGCTTTTAGCTGTCTCAGTTTCTGTGAACATGAGACAAGTGAAAATGAAATAAATAAAATTGAAGTGAAACATGTTTTATGTATAGGGATTTTTGTGTCAATTTTGAAGTGTAACTCATGCTTGATTCACGATGGGGCGCGTACTTCAAGGTGTCTGCAATCCACTTTATAGCACCTTTACAGCACTCCAATGAGACTCAGGTGATGAACCTACAATAAAGAATATATATATATATATATATATATATATATATATATATATATATATATATATATATATATATATATATATATATATATATAATAAAATGCTTTGTTAAAACTGATGGCTAATTTACATACCTAATATATGTATTACTGTTGAGACCTGCAATTAAAAATGTTAAAAAGTAACTGTTGATAAGTGATACATTAATTCATTAAACATAGAATTTGTAACATTGAACATGTTACATTGATTCATTAAAAGAAATTGGTCTAAATCTGGGCTATTCGATTGGCCGGCCAAATCCTGTCAGAAAGTTCAGGTTTTAGGATCCAAGGGGGATGCGAAGAGAGCAGGGGAGAAGCAAGTGTGCAGAGCTGATTCGGGAAGCAGATTCTGGAAGCCTATTCAGAGAGCCGATTCAGAGAGCCGATTCAGGGAGCCAAATTCGGAGAGCCGAAGTGTGGGGAGGGTGAGGATGTCAGAGCGCTTTGAGTGTGTCCAGGGCAGAGCCGAGCCGGGAACCGGAGCGTGTTGAGCGCGAGCAGAACCGAGTCAGGAGTCGGAGCACATTCAGCGTGAGCAGAGCAGAGAAGCGCCGTTAAGATGAGGGGAGAGTCGGGAAAACAGCCGCGGTCGGGAAACCAGAGGACAGAAAGGTACGAACAGAACAAAACAAAGTTACTCAGGAGAGTGATCAGGGCAAGCCTAAAGAACATTCTGGCACCGACTGGAGGATTCTGGATGGTCTCGGGGCATGGCTCCTCCTCCTCCAGGGCATGAACCTTCGAGAGCGCATCATGCTTGACATTTTGGCTCCCAGGCCAGTACGAAAGAGAGAACCGGAAGCGGCCAAAGAAAAGGCAACATATAGCCTGTCGGGGGTTGATTCGTTTAGCCGATTGAAGGTACTCAAGGTTGCGTTGATCTGTCCAGACCAGAAAGGGGACCTCCGCACCCTCCAACCAATGGCGCCATTCCTCCAAGGCCAGTTTGACAGCAAGGAGCTCCTGCTTGCCCACCGGGTACTTACGTTCCGAGGAGCTAAAGTGCCTGGGAAAAAAGGCGCAAGAAAAAAGGCAGACCTGGGAGAGCACCGCCCCCACCCCTACGTTGGAGGCGTCGACTTAAACAACGAATTACAGGGCCAGGTCGGGAAAGATGAGGATTGGTGCCTCCGTGAATCGCCGCTTAAGCTCAAGAAATGCCTCCTCAGCCTCGGGGCCCCAAAAGAACAAGCGGGCAAACGAACTATAGCCTTTGATGAAGCGGCGAAAAAATTGCAGAAGCCCAAGATCCTTTGTAGTTGGCGGCGGGAGGCGGGGGCTGGCCAGTCCCGGATTGCCTGGATCCTAGCAGGGTCCAGTAAAAGAGTTTCACACCTGGTTTGCGAGGTGTGAAACTCACATTTCTCAGGCTTTACGTAGAGCCCGTTCCTGAGGAGTCTCTCCAAGACCTGACGCACCTGCCGGACGTGTTTGTCCATGGAATGGGAGAAGATCAGGATATCATCTAGGTAGACAAACACGAACGCGTTGAGCATGTCGCGGAGGACCTCGTTGCCTAGTGCCTGAAAGACGGCCGGGGCTTTGGTTAGGCCAAACAACATGACGAGGTAATGACCGGCTGGGGTATTGAAGGCTCGTAATGACCGGCTGGGGTATTGAAGGCAGTCTTCCATTCATCCCCCTCCCTTGATACGCACCAGATAGTATGGGTTGCGTAGATCCAGCTTAGTGAAGATCATGGCACCATGCAGGAGCTTGAATGCCGAGGCTATAAGCGGCAAGGGGTAACGTTTCCAGACAGTGATCGCATTAAGACCCCGATAGTCGATACATGGGCGTAGGGATTTATCCTTCTTTTCTACAAAGAAGAAACCTGCCGCAGCTGGGGAGGAGGATGGCCGGATGATACCTGCTGCAAGGGACTCCTGGATATACTGGTTCATGGCAGCTCTCTCTGTGGCGGATAACTGATACAGGCGGTCGCTTGGGGGACTGGTTCCAGGAAGCAGTTTAATAGCACAGTGGAAGTGTTAGTGGGGAGGCAGGGAGGTAGCCAAGGCCCTACTGAACACGCGCGCAAGGTCATTATAGATTTCAGGAACCGATGCTAAATCCGAGCGCTCGGGAGTGACAACCGGCAGTGGTTTGGGTGGGGAGAGGGCGAGGCAGTGGCCGAAGCAATGCACACCCTAATCCAGAATACGCCCTGTCTTGGGGAGAGGAGATGACCAGGAAGGAAAGCCACTCCTGATGTCGTGCCCCCACTGACATGAGTAGAGGCTTAGTGCGGTGTGTGGCCCGGCCTAAAAGGCTCCCATCTAGGGCTCTGATCAGCAAAGCTTCAGGTAGGGGTTCCATGGGGACCAGTAGTTGCTGGGCAAGCTTGAGGTTGATGAATTCAGCATCAGCCCCAGAGCCGATGAAGGCAGCCAATTTCGTGCCTCCGGGGCCAACCTAATGGTGGACCAAGATAGGGGATTTGGAGGGAGCAGGGAAGGAAAGGCTCATGGGTGCTCCTCCCTTTACCGACAAGCCTTGCCTTTAAATGGGCAGGATGCGGCCATGTGCCCTTTACCTCCGCAGTAGAGGCATTGACCCAGAGGCCGACGCTTCTCCTTCTCGGCAGGGGTCAGGTGGTGGCCTTCTATTTCCATGGCCTGCGGCGGAGAGAAAGAACAGGTGCCAGAACCCGAAGCACGAGGTGGGGAACTGCTTGTAGTTGGAGGACCGTGAGGACCTAGGGCCTGAGCGGGTAACCACGCTCAAAGAGGTGTTCCCTTATGCCCCAATCAATGCGTGTAGCAAAGGAGATCAGAAAATCCAGATCCTGGGGTGGACCACGAGCTGCGAGTTCGTCCTTAACGGCAGAGGAGAGGCCCTGGAGGAAAGTATCGTAAAGTGCTATGCGATCCCACCTGCTGTTCCTACCACGAACTCTGCAACAGAGCGATGCCACTGCGTGACCGAGATCAGGGAGCGGGCGGCATCTTGGCGTGGCATAGATGAGCCAAAACCTTCCGGAGTTTAGCAGAAAAGGCAGCGAATGATCTGCAGTTGGCCAATTGACTTTCACACTCCGCGGTGGCCCACCTAAGGGCTCGGCCTGACAGGAGGAACTGCACTGTTTGTCGGCAAGACAAGGCTGTTAAAGCGGCGCTAGAGGCAGGTACATCCACGGGATCCATGTTGGCCAGATTGTTCTGTCAGAAAGTTCAGGTTTTGGGATCCAAGGTGGATGCAAAGAGAGCAGGGGAGAAGCGAGCATGCAGAGCTGATTCAGGAAGCAGATTCTGGAAGCTGATTCAGAGAGCAAATTCAGGGAGCCGAATTTGGAGATCCAAAGTGCAGGGAGGGTGAGGATGCAGAGTCGAAAGTCGGAGCGCGTTGAGCGCGTGCAGGGCAGAGCCGAGCTGGGAACCGGAGCACGTTGAGCGCGAGCAGAACCGAGTCAGGAGTCAGAGCGCGTTCAGCGCGAGCAGAGCAGAGCCTTTAAGCTGAGGGGAGAGTCGGGAAAACAGCCGCGGGCGGGAGACCAGAGGACAAACAAAAGGTACGAACAGAAACAGGTCAGTAACAGAAAGACAAACAAAACAAAGTTACTCAGGAGAGTGATCAGGGCAAGCCTAAAGACAATCTGGAACCGAGGATTCTGGCGTCCTTATAAGTGTTCGAATATTAGATGCCAATTCCATGCAGCTGGTTGGAAGGGGGCCTTTCCTTGGGGATTGAGGCGGCAATGCCGGAAGTGCTCAAGCGGGCTGACAAATTCGGCCCCCCAGCATGCATCCAATCCTCTGTCACTGAAACATCGGAAGCAGTTTCTGTCAGTAAATAATATTGAGTTACCAAATAATGTTGTTTTTAATTGTTTCACTAGTTTACAACTACATCCACATAAAACCGTGTCCTTCATATTTGTTTGCTGTACCACTACAGTGGTGTGTATGTGAGCAGGACAGCTTTTCATATTATTCATCAGTTTAGACTTTTGGAAAAAAAAAGGCATGGGCATTTAAAATGTAATGCAATGTAAGTTTTGCCTGTTTGAAGTTAATTGAATTATATACATTGCAGCACATTTTAACTGATAAAAAATAGCAAATATAATCTGGAAAATACAGTTGATTAAAAGCACATTGTCTGCTGTTATATTCACTTACAGTGTTTATCCTGTATTTGCCATCTTTCAGCTTCAGCTGTTTTTACAGGGATTCAGTAGAAACTCACAGGGAGTGTTGCTTTGTTGGACGACACATCTTAAAAGAGTTTCAGTTGTAGAAATCTTTTCTTGTGTGAACTCGTTGTGGTGACCAAATACAGAAACTCGACTCTGTCATCACAATTTTAAATACATATAATAAATCACTGCACGGTCACTGTATTCAAACACATTTCTAAAATCCTGTGCACCTTCACCCGGACTGAACAATGAATACTGACCGATCCTCACACAATGGAGATCTATTTAAAGATGACCACTGCGTTACTGTCAGGGTGGTGATCATGATGCGGAAGTGAAAGTAACTTAAACATTCTTTATTTATCTGTCCAACCCAAAAAACACTCACATAAGCCATGAAGAGTCACAAACAGAAAGTATCCGCTCAGGACGAGTAATCCACAAAGGAAAGCAATATCCAGAAACGAAAGTAATACTCCAATGGCAAAGAGTAATCCACACGGAGACGGAGTTAAGAGACAGAACCATTGGGGAATGCTGGCGGTCGAGGATCCACGGGATCACCAGCATGACCTTCATGAACTGACAGCCTGTGACTCGAGGACGTGAGTTTATATAGTAGTATACTTAACAAGTCACAGCTGTCTGGAATCAAAGCCGGCGCGGAAAACCGGAAAGGCCCAAGGCGAAGCGACATCCTTTGTGGAGATCTGAAACGGAGTGACGTCCATTACGGAGATCTGGACAGGAGCGACGCCCCTTAATGGAGGTCTGGAACCGAGCGACGTCCACCGTGGAGGTCTGGAGCAACGTGATGTCCTCTGCGGAGTTCAGAGGCCGAGCGACACCCACGGCGGAGTCTAGGAGCAGACACC